>NC_067220.1:10995626-11316251 GCF_019924925.1 Ctenopharyngodon idella | reverse complement strand
GTGGAGCTCATGTTTTGCCAGTTCGTGGTCCTCTGTGTTATCTAGTACTTTTCTTGTTGTAGTTATATGTCTGTAGGTATTTATTGAAGTTACTTGTTTATCTCTTTTGTTCAGTCTAGTTTTGTCCTGTCTAGCCTTTTGTCTTAGAGTATACTTGCTATTGTTTTGTGTTTTCAGTTTTTACTTTAGTTCTTAATTTACTTGAGTTGGTTTTCCTTTATCTTACTTTAGTAATTAGTCTTTTTATTATTTTACTAGTTCTCTAATTTATTCCTAGCTTTAGTTTTCTGTCTTCTCTTTATTTAGCTTACTACTTCAGTGGTATTTCTAGTCTTTGTTTCGCATTGGTTTCTGCTATCAGTCTTGTCATGTAGTGTTTTGTCTGCTGTGTCTCTTGTCTTGTCTTGTCTAGTCCTGCAGGCTGAGGTTCCCTGGCCACTCACTGTATCTACCAAGCAGCAAGACCGGTGCAGTGCCTGATTGTGCCCAGTGTGTCTATCCTCTTGAGTTGTGAGATCCTGCACAGTCCATGCCGTTTCACTCCGGTCTCGCACAGCCTTACCATCACTGCTTTCCAACTCTCTGTCATCCTGAGCTGGACTCAGTGGCCTCTCTTTCTGCCTGTCTTTGTGCCTCCAACCTCCCTGTTTGTTTGGACTGTTATCACCACCTCTCCCTCAAGATCTTGTCTGAAGTCATTTGTCCTGTCAATAACCCTGTTAACACTCATTCTGCGACTGAGTCCTCTTTTACAGATCTGTGACAAATTCATGTCACGTCTCTCTTAAATCTGTCAAGACATCAAATTCTCTTACTAGTTTATGAGAGAACCTTGTAATTGGTGTTTAACTCCTCACTACCCCTAAACTCCACTTCAAAGTACTTTTTGTATCATATCTATAAATGTAAAGGGAGACAGAATTGTCACACTTTTTATTCCAATGAATATTTGTGAATGTAGATGGTTTGTAACAGATAGATTTGTATTTATAAATTAAATACTCCATAGGAAAAAAATATTATTAGACAATTCTTTTTGCTAATTTTGCTAAGGTATTTCATTGGGTTGCATTTTGCAATCCCATTGACTGTGTATTTCTATTAACATTAAAGGGGTAGTTCACCCAAAAATTACATTTCAGAAATAGTTTTACATTTACTTAACCTCATTTCATCTATGAAATAGGAAAGCAGACATCGTACATAAATCAAATACTCATGCTACTGTTGTATTACTACTCAAATGTTATTTTGTGAGCCCTGCAGACAGCAGGTGCAAAGTCAAGTTAAATTTATCCTTTACTTACAAATGACTTTCAGTTTCTATTTCCAGGAAATGCAGCTGGTTCTTATGAACATTTTCTGTTTATATTTCAAATGTATCTAATGTTTGAAAAATATGCATGTCAATAAGTGACCGATAGCTTGGATTTAAAGAGTGTGTATGGTTCACATGAAAAACCTTTAACAGATGGAACCATTCCATTGCACAAAAGGTTCTGAAACTTATGAACTTTTTATATTTCTATTTTCACAATATTTTGCAATAATATGACAATAAGACAATAAGAGCATGTGTGTGTGAGGTCTCATTTTTATTAAGCATGTGAGTATATATGACAAATATAGCTTGCAATACTGAAAGTAAAGAGATACATATAAGCGTTGTGGTACGGACTTGATTTTAGTTGCTTTAAGTGAGATAAAAGTCAGGGTAGGGCTGATATAAATCATTATCATTAAATCATATAAGCAATTTGACTGGGGTTAAGCTATATATGACTGTCACACACATATATGACTGTCTTTAATTTTAAGTTAAATAAAAATTTACAATTACAATTCTCAACCGCTAGGTGGCAACTGTGGCTCTATTGAGACATGACTACTGGCAACGCGAGACTTGAAAGTTAGCTCTCGATCACTGTTGCTAGATCTCGCGATAAACATTTCCGCCATTTTACAACTGTTGGAGAGCAAGCAACAGCAAATGTTAAAGCAAATTCTTTCCTGCTTTTGGTCTTGTAAGTATCTGTGTTTTTCATTTTGACATGCGTTCATTATTTATGTAGGCCTACATCATAAGTTATCATGTATAGGAACCGTGACATTTTAGCGGGTAACAGTGCAGACTCAGAGTAAGCCATGTTGTGGTTAGATTAACATGCTACATGCACATGTTCTGTAGTGTTTCCTTGTGCCCTAAAACTCTCTAATTATCTAAATACAAGGGGGTAAACATGAAATCTGTGCACCCTATTATATTTGTTATGAAAGCCTCATATATCTTTTAATCTTTTGATCATTATAATATGAAAATGAGTTTTTGATTTGGCAAGGCAAGTTTATTTTGTATAGCACATTTCAACAACAATTTAAGGCAATTCAAAGTGCTTTACATGAAACATGGAATTTATGGAACCGACAATTAATAAGGTTGTTTTATAAACCAAAAACCATTGTTAACCTTTTTTTATTAAACTTTTTTTGTCAATGTTTTATATTTTTATTATGTTAAGTTGTAAAATGTTCCATATTTATTTAAAAAAAAATGTTTATTTGTATTGTATTTGTAAAATTTCATTTTCATTATTTTTATTATTATTATTTTTATCATTTTGTATTATCTTGAGTTCTTTTTCTAAATAAAACCTTTACATTGAATTTGTTTGGATGGATTGTCATTTATGAGAACCTGTTATATTTAAGTGAAAAGAATCATTTAGCCATTATTTTGTTGTCTATTACATGTATAGATGTAGTCATTCATTAGCTGTATATTTGTTGACTATTCTTGGGTTATGGTTAGACGTCTATTAGATTTTCACTGACAGCCCAAATTTTGCCTCGTTTTAGCCTAGACGGCCGGGCTGTGTTTTAACGGCTATTAGACGTCTATTAGACATAAAATGTGTTCCTCCTCGGCTAAATTCAATTCGACCATCAGTTTTCACACTTTCGTGTGAAAAAAAAGAGTCAAAAATTAAATATTTATAGTGGACATTAGAATAAATTGAATAAAATGTGTGTTTTTACAAGTGTGCCGAAATCATGATCTGACAGCTGCTGTGATTACAAAGGGAAAGTTGTTTTTCCATACGATTTTGTGAGTACTTCATACTTCACATTGACAAAATGTAAACCTAGTTATTTTATAAAGTTTAATATTTAGTCAAAAACGAAGTTAAAAACGATTAGAGGAAATGGCTGATATATGCGCAAATAAATGCTATTGTCTGTGGTAATTATTGTCTTTTTTATTTTTAAATAAGTGTTTTCTATCAAATGTTGAATTTCCTACATTTTGAAACGTTCGGTTTTACAATGGGGACAATCTCAGATGGATGAACAAATAATGTTTGTGGTCATCACATTAAAAATAACATTTGAAGTGCTGGGGGGGAAAAATGCTTGTGCGTGTCTAATTTCAGACACGGCATTTTTTAAATGGTCCCAATAGCTTTGTCTTTATTGCAATCAATAAAACTGGTTTATTGTCAAATTAGGTAAATGTGATAACTGCATTAAAATATGAATACAACATTAAAAAGTCAACCACTGATGGTTTTGTGTCGATGTACAGCGACTACAGAATGAACAGCTAACAGTTCACCGGAAATGCCCGAGCAGCCTTGATAAAAACCAGGAAGTAACCGTGCATATAGCCCGGGTTCGTCACTTATTGGGTCCCCTTGAAACATTTCCATTGTGGTCTGTGCTATTTGCAGTGCTTTTCTCTGTTTGTAAGTGTTGTGGACTTTTGCAGCGCGTTTGTCTGTAAGTGTTGTGGACTTTTGCAGCGCATGTGTTGTCAAACTGATGAAGATGTTTTCTTTATTTGCTGGTGTTTTTTCTATTTGCATGCGTTTTCTTAATTTGCAGCACGTTGAGCTCTCACGGCCACCGTAATAAGTCACTTAATCTGCTATTTTGTATTTTGTGTGCTAGGGCTGCTCAATTATTATTATACTTTGTTCTCAAATTGTTAATGTTAACAACATCAGCATTGCGTGACAACGTGTATTTAGTGTGTAATAGCGTTACCTGTAGATTTCAGTTTCTGTACAGTCTCTATTTGTCCATTTGTCATACCATATAATCCGCAATCAAAATGATAATTTTAATTATTCCAGCCGCTGTGAGAAAAGGCTATACATGATCTGCCAGCGTGCTCACATGCGATATAGCCTACTAGCTGGGACTCATTCTGACAGAGCATGATAAACTAACCCAAACCTAACATATATATAAAAATATAATGTCTAGTGTTTAGACAGTATCGCATTATTTTAGCATAGACTAAAATATATTTGCACTAAATCACATCATATTTACACCTGAGCAGATATTCGCAAACAAGCTACATTAGGCATAAAGCAGTATTTTAGCATGATAAGCAGTGTCATAAGCTAACCAAAACTGAGCGAAATACAAACCCCATTTCCAGAAAAGTTGGGGCATTTTGTAAAACGCAATAAAAACACAATCTGTGATTTTGTTGATTTTTTTTTAACCTTTTTTTAACTGACAAAAGGTCAAAGAAAAGATTTCCAGTGTTTTCACTGACCAACATAATTGTATTTTGTGAATATAAACAAATTTTAATTTTGATGGCTGCAACACACTCCAAAAAAGTTAGGACAGAGACGAAATAAAAGTGAAAAGATTATATAATATCCAAGTTACACTGTTTTAATACAGTCCACAATTAGCAGGTGAATTGGTAATAGGTGAGGGTATCATATTTGGGTGTAAAAGAGCTTCTCAGTCTTTGCAAGAAAAGATGGATCATGGCTCACCACTTGTGTCAAACAATTCAAAAATCACATTTCTCAATGCAAGATTGCAAAGAATTTATGTCTTTCTCCATCTACCATACATAATGTAAAAAGATTCAGGGAATCCAGAGAAATCTCAGTCTGTATAGGGCAAGGTAGGACACCTCGGGTGAATGTGCATGACCTTTGAGCCCTCAGATGGCATTGCATGAGAAACCATCATGCTACTGTATTAAATACAGCCACATAGACTCAGGAGTACTTTGGAAAACAGTTGTCATTTAACAGTCTGACGCTGCATCAAGAAATGCAACTCGAATCTCTGTTACACAAGGAGAAAGATATACATCGATTCTATGCAGAGATGCTGCCGAGTTCTCTGGGCCCCGAGCTCATCTTAGATGGTCTAAAAGACAGTGGAAATGTGTGCTGTGGTCAGATGAGTCCATGTTTCAGCTTGTTTTTGGAAAAAATGGAGTTCTCAGTCCCAAAGACAAAAGGGACCATCCAGACTTTCATTAGCGACAGGTGCAAAAGCAAAGCAAACGTAAGCCCATCATGAAAAGGAGAATCAGACAATGATGACCACAAACTGTTGAGCAGATGTCTTGTATCATGTGAGATCGGGTAAAAATTCCACTTGTAAAATTGCAACAATTAGTATCCTCAATTCCCAAATGAATAAAAATTGTAATTAAAAGGAAAGGTCATGTGACACAGTGGTAAACATGCCTTTGTCCCAACTTTTTTTGGAGTGTGTTTCAGCCATCAAAATCAAAATTTGTTTATACTTACAAAATACAATAAAGTTGTTTAGTGAAAACACTGGAAATCTTTTCTTTATACTTTTGTCAGTTAAATAGAGGTTTGAGAGAATTAACAAATCACAGATTCTTGATTTTATTGCATTTTACAAAATGTCACAACTTTTCTGGAAATAGGGTTTGTTAATTACAGATATGTTTAGATATTTGTAAGGGACATTGTAAGGCAATATTTCCCGTAAGCTGACAAAAGCAAGCCAAAACTAGGCAAAATATAATATGACAATTGATCAGGATTGAGACACAGCAGATCAGGCTAATTTCAATACTCCGTATTGAATACTGATTGGCAAGTCTGGAAATAGGCAAATATAGGTATACGTTTATATAAAATAACACGTCAAATAATTTAAGTACAACTAAACCATTTATTCGTCAAACTGCATCTTCGGGTGGATTAAGTTGCTCTTCAAAATGCAAACGTTCGTCGTCGGATTCCCGCTCTTCTTCCGAAGAAAAAGTGAAGTCTTCCTCAGTGTCCAGGACCATCTGAAGAGCTTGCTCACCTGTGTAGCATGCCATCTTCCAAACGCACAGGAAAGTGAATGAATCTGATGAAACTTGATGCTTTTTAAGACATTGTTAGGGGCGTTTATAATTTGCACAGATTGCCTCAGCACATTATCTTATGAATACAGCGCTCTGCGGGTGGGCGGGCACACATTAGAGATAATTAGATCAGACAGGAGAAACGGTACATCTCCTTACTTTTATACCCATTACATAAAGGGTAAATATTTGTTTTAGAATTGATTTGTTTTGTTTAAAAGTAGATACTTTTAAGTATGGCTGAAGTCACGTCTTGTACCAAACAACACCCTTCAGCCGTGACTTATTCACAATACAGCACTAGCCTCGAGTACCTTATTGCTTTTATAAAACGGTTATAAAACACACAATACAAATATTAAAGCCAAAAATGCAACTTTCATGAAGTTTCACTAAATACCTGTCTTACATTATTACGCCATTAGATGGTGGCAAAGACTAACAATACTCTTCTACATAATACAGTAAGCTTCAATGAACTTTATCAACTGAGAACATACAGTTTACGTTGCTAAGAGTGGTTGCTAAGGGTGTTGTGTAGTGATACACAGAACCGCTGGGTGAAGCGGTCATAGCCGTGTTTTATCATGAATAAAACACAGCTATTGATCAATCAGAATCAAGAACAGGAACTAAGCGTTTTATAAAAATATATATACCTTTTCAGCTTTCCTTTTAATAAATTTGCAAAGTTGTCAACAAATCAGTTTTTTGCTTTGTCATTATGGGGTCTGATGTGAAAATAACAGGAATGAGTGTGGGCAGATTTAATTATGTATGCAAGTGAAAGTGAAACTGAAGAAGAGTTTCACTTTTATATATATATATATAGGCCTATATATAACGGTTCTGGTGTAGGTCTGATTTCACTTGCTTAAAGTGAGATACAAGTCAACTGTGTTCCAGGACAGAGCTGATGTAAATATATTGAAGAGGGAAAAACAAACAAAAAATGGGAGTATCAAAATCTCTACCAGAGTATCAACCAAAACCAAATCCAGGTGAGAGGGTCTTTTTTCCATATGATTTTCTATATATATTTATATACAGAATACATATGTACACACCATAGATACATTCTCAGAGAGATACAACCAAATTATTGTTATTGCAACTTAATTGCTATGTTTTCTCTTAGAACTGGATAAACCATGGAGAAAATTTGTCTGGGGGTAAGCTATTCATGTACATAAGCTTTTCTGTCTAAGTACTTTATTTCATTTTCATGTGCAGACTGTGTCTTATCTGTGTGCATAGCAGTCAAAACACTGATCTGTTTAAATAAAAGTGCAAATACTGTGTAAGATAAGAAATTTATTTACCTGTAAAATATTACTGGAATCTTTCCCCATACATTTTACAAACTACAATTATTGGTTGTTGTTGTTGTTGTTGAAGGACCACAGTCTTGTGCATGACAATATATCTGAAGTAATTCTGCTCAAGTTTTCCGTTGTAGCTTCTGCAAGGCATTTTATAGGGGACTCGACTCGAGCACTCAGAAGTGTAAAATTATGATATGCCATAATCATGTGTGATGTAACTTTTTAACATATGATATTATAACGTTCATAGTTTTAATTATTTTAGCATGAAAATGTATCACAACATTTTACTTGGTGAAAATGGCCCATTTTATCCTCAATATTGGTATTGAAACTGTCATGTGATTTGGTAACAATAAGTGATATCAATCCCTTCATTCAGCAGGCCATGCCTTATGTTTTGAGTTCAACAGTTTTATTTATTTTATTTTAAAATAAATATAAAAGTAATAATCAAACATAGCCTAATGAATGATGAATATGCTTATATGGTTTCCTTATTTTGAGTGGTTCAATACCTTTTTAGATATGCAATATAAAAAATAAACACACACACACACACACACACAGAGAAAGTGAAATTAATGTTTATGACTGTAACTGCAAAACATATGCTTCAAAACTATTATTATTATTACATATACACCAAACTTTGTTAAATAATAGTTGGATAATTTCAAAATAAATATTAAAATAAATATTCCACACAGTGGATGCAGAACACCTGGCATCTACTGGCCATTATTTTCATAACATGATTTTGACCTGACATGAAGTTTTTTTTTTTTTTCCCTCTAGATGGCAGCAGTTTGGCCCACAAACATGATAAATTCTCATATTTTCTGTTAAAAAAAAAGAGAAGTTGTTGTAATGCTATTCCAAATATAGCCAGTAATATGGCTCCATTTTGCCACATTTAACAAATCTGCTTTAAGTAAAGTTCTGTAGGGCACAAAATTGTATTTTGTTTTCACAGACAGAAAGAAGCTCTGAAAAAGAAGCTGGAAAACTTCTCTCCGAGTGATCCAAACGTAAACGACATCAAGATCCTGGTAGCTGGACAAGTTGGAGCAGGAAAGTCCAGTTTTATCAACTCCATCGATAGTGTCTTTCAAGGACGGATCTCCTCTAGAGCGTTAGTTAATACAGCTGATGGTGACAGTCGTAGTTTCACACAAAAGGTATTTGTCACCTATACAGTAGTTGCATGTTTTTTCAAAATTCCCATAAATGTCAGCTGACCCACTCTTGTGCATTAAGCATTTTAGGGTAACACTCTACATTAAGGTTCCCTTTGTAAAGGGTTTATAAAGGTGTTTGTTAATAACTAATAACTCATTTACAAATGCATTATAAGTCATTGATAAGGAGTTATAACTGCATTAATAACTTTAACGTAATACCTGCCAAATAGTGAGCCATTTTTTAACTCGCATGTTATAAATGCTTTATAAATGTATTTATTCACACATATTTTACTCAGAACCAGATTTCTGGTTATTTCATGATGCAGCAAAAATGTGCTGTTATGGTGAGACTGAAGGGTTATTTATTTGTGGTTTTCTCAATAATATCTCATGACTTATGTCACTTTTCTCACTGTTGCTCATCAGACTTTACTCTGTGCATTACCCATGATACTCTGCAATGTATAAAATCTGATTTCATGTTTATCAAGATGAAATGATCAAACATTTTTTGAAAAAACAAACAAACATATGAGCACAACCATAACTTGATGAGATATTAATAATGAAAAATGTGATTACATTATTAGTTACCTGTGAACCCTAATGAAGGGTGATCCATTTATTCATGAGTTATAAATATTAGTAACTTGTGAAAGTGAACCTTAAAGTAAAGTCCTGTGGATCATTTATTCATGATTTATAAACGTTATAAATAAAGCCATGATTTCACGTGTTTCCACTTTACATTAAGGTTCACTTTCACAGGTTAGTAACGTTTATAACTCATGAATAAATAGTTCACCCTTCATTAGGGTTCACAGGTAAGTAATGTAATTACATTTTTCATTATTAATATTTCATTAAGTTATGGTTGTGCTCGTATGTTTCTTTTTTTTTTTTTTCAAAATAAAGTTTGATCATTTAATCTTGATAAACATGAAATCAGTTTTTATACATTGCTCTGAAAGGGCAGCATGACCTTTTTGCAGAGTATCATGGAAATGGTGAGAAAAGTGACATAAATCATGAGATATTATTGAGAAAACCACAAATAAATCACCCTTCAGTCTCACCATAACAGCATATTTTTGCTGCATCATGAAATAACCAGACATCTGGTTCTGAGTAAAATATGTGTGAATAAATACATTTATTAAGCATTTATAACATGTAAGTTAAAAATGGCTCACTATTTGGCAGGTATTACGTTAAAGTCACCCTTTTTATTCATCCAGTTATAACTCCTTATCAATGACTTATAATCCATTTGTAAATAAGTTATTGGTCATTAACAAACACCTTTATAAACCCTTTACAAAGGGAACTTGTTACCCATTTTAGCTGATCATACGAAGATTTCTTGGAAATTGTTCACAAATATTTGTGCTTCTATAAATTTGGTCTTCATTTGTAGATCAAAGGATTCACCATCAGAAGTGGGAGAAAAACTTTGCCTTTCGTCTTCAAGGATATAATGGGCTTAGAAGCTGCTGCGTTGACCGGGTCACAAACAGATGACATCATCAATGCTGTGTTTGGCCATGTGAAGGACGGCTATAAAGTAATAAACCACTACATTATTATTTTAACATAAAATTTATGTGTGTGCAATAGGATTGACATTTAACATATTTTGCTGAATTTCTAATCTTAGTTCAACCAGGAGCAGGCACTCACTTATAAGGATCAGCATTACACCAGTGACCCTACCCTCTCCGATCAGGCTTTCTGCCTGGTTTATGTCATAGATGCAGATACAGTCCAATTCACAGATGATAAACTTATTGACAAGTTGAAGATCATCCGCAAGAGAATCAGTGATCAGGGTAAAACTGACACTGAATGTTTATGATTTTTATTCATGAGTTCACATACATTACATTACATGGGAGAGAGAAGTGGGCATAAAGTGGGTTGGGTTTGTGTGTGTTTTTCAGTGTGTAGGTGGACAAAATCCAGATACAGGCTGCATTGTAATGCCAAGTGCAAACAGGGAATGTCAGGCTCAACTTTTCTGCTTAATTATTTGTATGAGCCAGACAATGTATGTGGGTCAGTTATGTAGATATGTAAATACCTTTCAACAAACTGCCACAAATGTGCTCAATTTTGTTGAGGAAAAAACCTTTACATTGCCTCTGCATTTGCTGTAGGGATTCCTCAAGTGGTTGTCATGACCAAAGTGGATAAAGCATGTCCGCTGGTCAACAAGGATCTAAGGAAGATCTACACTAGCAAGAAGATCAAAGAGAAGGTATGTGATATCATCCAACGACAATTGAAGACTTCAGATGCAAAAGCCTCTAAGTTCTGTCTGAAATTTTCTTCTAAAATGAGCATTTTTTTATCAAGCTTGTATGTTTCTGTTCAGTTATTTCACTTCAATGGCAATGAAAATGACCTATTAATTGCCATTAAAGTGAAATTACTGAATATAAACATACAAGCTTGACAAAAATGCTCACTTTAGAAGAAAATTTCGGACGGCACTTAGAGGCTTTTGCATCTGAAGTCTTCAATTTTATATGTACATATTGCCCATGTTGATTTGATTTTGTCTAATAGCCACATCTAATTTTCTGACCTAACATTCTGCTTCTGTCCAGATGGAGTTGTGCAGCACCAAAATAGGTGTGCCATTGACAAACATCTTCCCAGTGAAGAACTACCACGAGGAGATTGACACAGAGGATGACATTGATGTTCTGATACTAAAGGCACTTGAACAGATTGTTCAGATTGCAGATGATGGATTGTTGGACAGGGAAAGCTACTAATTTTAGGAAGATTGTGAATTAAAATGACTATAAAGAGGATTATGTTTTGTGTTTAGTTTTCAAATATATCTACAGTCGGGTTCAAAATCAATGAAAATCTGGGACTCAAAAACTAATGTAAACCTGAAAATTAATAAACAATTTTCAATTTCTGAATCTTTCTAAGTTATGATGCAAAATCTTTCTCCATTTAACAACATTAAAACTATTAAATTACATAAATAGTATGGGAATAATGCAGTGACACTGCTTTTTGTGTTTTAGATTCTTCAAAACATTTATGAACAAAATAACTTTTGCTTATTGAGATGTGTTGAATAAATCCCATTTAATCTTGAATTGTTCATTTTTCTTGACCATACATGTATTCAGTCTGTACTAAAACAGTGAATTGGGGTATCTGGAGCAATGGGAATTTAGATTGAGAGAAAGCATAACTTCTGGAAATTCATGTTGAAATATATTCTCCTCTTGGCATTTCACCTCTGTTAGCTTGTTTCCCAGTCTAGCTTCCTAATAAATCTGCCAATGTTTACTATGAATATTGTTGGTTCTGTGACAAATGCATACATATAAATTGAAATGTAAACTGAAATTGAGGAAGAAATAAATTTAGCTTTGAGGATTTTAGTCTTTGGCTTTGACGAGCAAGTGCATCTTATTATGTGCTTTTCACAATCCAAGTTGTTTCCAAGCAATTTTACAGAAAATTGTGCCTTAACATATACCTTGATGTCTGAAAGCCGCAATGAGCAAGCCAATGGCGAATGTTGCAAAGAAAAATCATACCGAAAAATTTATCATGGATAGGCCTATATGTGTTTTTAAAACCATATATTTGGAAGAATGTGTCAGTTATCACAAAAAATCCATGACTAATGCAAACCATTATAAGTCTGTTACCATTTATTTCAGCACTGATTCTGCCACAGATGGACTGTGACCTTTGACTTTTATTTTGAAAGGGCTTCTGAAGTGCATGTACACATGAACAGTTTTCCACCATTATACACACACAATCTAGATGCCAGTGAAATAACATCAGTTAGAGATGTGTGTAGATGTGTGGTTATGGTTTATGTGGTGTAATATGCCATTTGTTAGCTTATTTGCATTAGTTTTATTGTTTTGTTTATATGATTTTCTTTTGTTATTTGTTGTCTCAATGATAAATGCTTTGTTATGTGGTCTAACATTCAAAGAAAGCACACCAAACTAGTTTTACCTTGCTTTAAAAATATCATTCACATTCACATGGTATGTTCCGGAAGTTGGAGGAGTCAGTCTAAAGGGCTCCTGGCAACCATTAAAAAAAAGAAAAGTAGTTTGAGTTTGTTGAGGACAGTTCGCTTGTGGGAGTACATGTTGTATTTTGGGGCCTGGATACTGGCATAGCCAAAATACACATGTGAACATATATACAATATATATATAATTTTATATTTATATAATTATTATACCCTTAATCTATTACACACAAGCAATTTTAGTTTATAAATAATTAATGTTTAAATGAATATTAATATATACAGATAATAAGCTGTAGAAAAATAATGCTTAAAAAATGACTAAATGTGACCTTGCATGTTCGAGTCTCTGTGTATATATTCAACTATATAAAGTGACTTCACAAGTTTCACTTGCACTGATAGAACAAGATATTTTCCTTTATTTGTCCTCTTTCATGGACGAGTATTTTCTTCAGTGTAAACTTCCTAGGTCGTGAATCAGTATATCGTGTAAATGAATGTGGCTGACTCCCTGATCAGTGCCCTGACTACTGAACTAGTGGAGCTCATGTTTTGCCAGTTCGTGGTCCTCTGTGTTATCTAGTACTTTTTTTTTTGTTGTAGTTATATGTCTGTAGGTATTTATTGAAGTTACTTGTTTATCTCTTTTGTTCAGTCTAGTTTTGTCCTGTCCAGCCTTTTGTCTTAGAGTATACTTGCTATTGTTTTGTGTTTTCAGTTTTTACTTTAGTTCTTAATTTACTTGAGTTGGTTTTCCTTTATCTTACTTTAGTAATTAGTCTTTTTATTATTTTACTAGTTCTCTAATTTATTCCTAGCTTTAGTTTTCTGTCTTCTCTTTATTTAGCTTACTACTTCAGTGGTATTTCTAGTCTTTGTTTCACATTGGTTTCTGCTATCAGTCTTGTCATGTAGTGTCTTGACTGCTGTGTCTCTTGTCTTGTCTTGTCTAGTCCTGCAGGCTGAGGTTCCCTGGCCACTCACTGCATCTACCAAGCAGCAAGACCGGTGCAGTGCCTGATTGTGCCCAGTGTGTCTATCCTCATGAGTTGTGAGATCCTGCCCGGTCCATGCCGTTTCACTCCGGTCTCGCACAGCCTTACCATCACTGCTTTCCAACTCTCTGTCATCCTGAGCTGGACACAGTGGCCTCTCTTTCTGCCTGTCTTTGTGCCTCCAACCTCCCTGTTTGTTTGGACTGTTATCACCACCTCTCCCTCAAGATCTTGTCTGAAGTAATTTGTCCTGTCAATAAACCTGTTAACACTCATTCTGCGATTGAGTCCTCTTTTACAGATCTGTGACAAATTCATGTCACGTCTCTCTTAAATCTGTCAAGACATCAAATTCTCTCTTACTAGTTTATGAGAGAACCTTGTAATTGGTGTTTAACTCCTCACTACCCCTAAACTCCACTTCAAAGTACTTTTTGTATCATATCTATAAATGTAAAGGGAGACAGAATTGTCACACTTTTTATTCCAATGAATATTTGTGAATGTAGATGGTTTGTAACAGATAGATTTGTATTTATAAATTAAATACTCCATAGGAAAAAATATTGTTAGACAATTCTTTTTGCTAATTTTGCTAAGGTATTTCATTGGCTTGCATTTTGCAATCCCATTGACTGTGTGTTTCTATTAACATTAAAGGGGTAGTTCACCCAAAAATTACATTTCAGAAATAGTTTTACATTTACTTAACCTCATTTCATCTATGAAATAGGAAAGCAGACATCTTACATAAATCAAATACTCATGCTGTATTATAACTCAAATGTTATTTTGTGAGCCCTGCAGACAGCAGGTGCAAAGTCAAGTTAAATTTAGCCTTTACTTACAAATGACTTTCAGTTTCTATTTCCAGGAAATGCAGCTGGTTCTTGAACTTGTCATGAACAGTTTCTGTTTCTATTTCCAATGTATCTAATGTTTGAAAAATATGCATGTCAATAAATGACAGATAGCTTGGATTTAAAGAGTGTGTATGGTTCACATGAAAAAACTTTAACAGATGGAACCATTCCATTGCACAAAAGGTTCTGAAACTTATGAACTTTTTATATTTCTATTTTCACAGTATTTTGCAATAATATGACAATAAGACAATAAGAGCATGTGTGTGTGAGGTCTCATTTTTTATTAAGCATGTGAGTATATATGACAAATATAGCTTGCAAAACTGAAAGTAAAGAGATACATATAAGCGTTGTGGTACGGACTTGATTTTAGTTGCTTTAAGTGAGATAAAAGTCAGGGTAGGGCTGATATAAATATATTTAACAGGGTGTGAAGGTCTCATGTTACCCCTAATTACTCCTATTTCTTGTGTGTATACCTTGTTTATTTTGGTTTATATTTGTTTGGTTTATTTGCATAAATGGTTGTCGTTTAAAAATTACTTTGGGTTATTTTTCCTAGTCTAAGGTGCACATTAGACAAAAAAAAAAGGACACCAAGAGTTTTCTTTCTTTCTTTTTATTTATAGTTTAGCAACTTCATTTTCTTACCTTTTTATCTCTGGGTTCATGGCTGCAGCATGGTTCCGGGGGTGGGGGTTTAAGAGGAAGTGCGGCCTTCCTGTTTCCTTTTTTATGCAATTCAGAGGAATTATGGGTAGTGTAGGCATAGTCTACTTAACAGTACCAGCAGGGGGGTCTTCTCTTTATTTAGTTTACTACTTCAGTGGTATTTCTAGTCTTTGTTTCTCATTGGTTTCTGCTATCAGTCTTGTCATGTAGTGTTTTGTCTGCTGTGTCTCTTGTCTTGTCTTGTCTAGTCCTGCAGGCTGAGGTTCCCTGGCCACTCACTGTATCTACCGAGCAGCAAGACCGGTGCAGTGCCTGATTGTGCCCAGTGTGTCTATCCTCTTGAGTTGTGAGATCCTGCCCGGTCCATGCCGTTTCACTCTGGTCTCGCACAGCCTTACCATCACTGCTTTCCAACTCTCTGTCATCCTGAGCTGGACTCAGTGGCCTCTCTTTCTGCCTGTCTTTGTGCCTCCAACCTCCCTGTTTGTTTGGACTGTTATCACCACCTCTCCCTCAAGATCTTGTCTGAAGTAATTTGTCCTGTCAATAAACCTGTTAACACTCATTCTGCGATTGAGTCCTCTTTTACAGATCTGTGACAAATTCATGTCACGTCTCTCTTAAATCTGTCAAGACATCAAATTCTCTCTTACTAGTTTATGAGAGAACCTTGTAATTGGTGTTTAACTCCTCACTACCCCTAAACTCCACTTCAAAGTACTTTTTGTATCATATCTATAAATGTAAAGGGAGACAGAATTGTCACACTTTTTATTCCAATGAATATTTGTGAATGTAGATGGTTTGTAACAGATAGATTTGTATTTATAAATTAAATACTCCATAGGAAAAAATATTGTTAGACAATTCTTTTTGCTAATTTTGCTAAGGTATTTCATTGGCTTGCATTTTGCAATCCCATTGACTGTGTGTTTCTATTAACATTAAAGGGGTAGTTCACCCAAAAATTACATTTCAGAAATAGTTTTACATTTACTTAACCTCATTTCATCTATGAAATAGGAAAGCAGACATCTTACATAAATCAAATACTCATGCTGTATTATAACTCAAATGTTATTTTGTGAGCCCTGCAGACAGCAGGTGCAAAGTCAAGTTAAATTTAGCCTTTACTTACAAATGACTTTCAGTTTCTATTTCCAGGAAATGCAGCTGGTTCTTGAACTTGTCATGAACAGTTTCTGTTTCTATTTCCAATGTATCTAATGTTTGAAAAATATGCATGTCAATAAATGACAGATAGCTTGGATTTAAAGAGTGTGTATGGTTCACATGAAAAAACTTTAACAGATGGAACCATTCCATTGCACAAAAGGTTCTGAAACTTATGAACTTTTTATATTTCTATTTTCACAGTATTTTGCAATAATATGACAATAAGACAATAAGAGCATGTGTGTGTGAGGTCTCATTTTTTATTAAGCATGTGAGTATATATGACAAATATAGCTTGCAAAACTGAAAGTAAAGAGATACATATAAGCGTTGTGGTACGGACTTGATTTTAGTTGCTTTAAGTGAGATAAAAGTCAGGGTAGGGCTGATATAAATATATTTAACAGGGTGTGAAGGTCTCATGTTACCCCTAATTACTCCTATTTCTTGTGTGTATACCTTGTTTATGTTGGTTTATATTTGTTTGGTTTATTTGCATAAATGGTTGTCGTTTAAAAATTACTTTGGGTTATTTTTCCTAGTCTAAGGTGCACATTAGACAAAAAAAAAAGGACACCAAGAGTTTTCTTTCTTTCTTTTTATTTATAGTTTAGCAACTTCATTTTCTTACCTTTTTATCTCTGGGTTCATGGCTGCAGCATGGTTCCGGGGGTGGGGGTTTAAGAGGAAGTGCGGCCTTCCTGTTTCCTTTTTTATGCAATTCAGAGGAATTATGGGTAGTGTAGGCATAGTCTACTTAACAGTACCAGCAGGGGGGTCTTCTCTTTATTTAGTTTACTACTTCAGTGGTATTTCTAGTCTTTGTTTCTCATTGGTTTCTGCTATCAGTCTTGTCATGTAGTGTTTTGTCTGCTGTGTCTCTTGTCTTGTCTTGTCTAGTCCTGCAGGCTGAGGTTCCCTGGCCACTCACTGTATCTACCGAGCAGCAAGACCGGTGCAGTGCCTGATTGTGCCCAGTGTGTCTATCCTCTTGAGTTGTGAGATCCTGCCCGGTCCATGCCGTTTCACTCCGGTCTCGCACAGCCTTACCATCACTGCTTTCCAACTCTCTGTCATCCTGAGCTGGACTCAGTGGCCTCTCTTTCTGCCTGTCTTTGTGCCTCCAACCTCCCTGTTTGTTTGGACTGTTATCACCACCTCTCCCTCAAGATCTTGTCTGAAGTAATTTGTCCTGTCAATAACCCTGTTAACACTCATTCTGCGATTGAGTCCTCTTTTACAGATCTGTGACAAATTCATGTCACGTCTCTATTAAATCTGTCAAGACATCAAATTCTCTCTTACTAGTTTATGAGAGAACCTTGTAATTGGTGTTTAACTCCTCACTACCCCTAAACTCCACTTCAAAGTACTTTTTGTATCATATCTATAAATGTAAAGGGAGACAGAATTGTCACACTTTTTATTCCAATGAATATTTGTGAATGTAGATGGTTTGTAACAGATTTGTATTTATAAATTAAATACTCCATAGGAAAAAATATTGTTAGACAATTCTTTTTGCTAATTTTACTAAGGTATTTCATTGGGTTGCATTTTGCAATCCCATTGACTGTGTATTTCTATTAACATTAAAGGGGTAGTTCACCCAAAAATTACATTTCAGAAATAGTTTTACATTTACTTAACCTCATTTCATCTATGAAATAGGAAAGCAGACATCGTACATAAATCAAATACTCATGCTACTATTGTATTATAACTCAAATGTTATTTTGTGAGTCCTGCAGACAGCAGGTGCAAAGTCAAGTTAAATTTATCCTTTACTTACAAATGACTTTCAGTTTCTATTTCCAGGAAATGCAGCTGGTTCTTGAACTTGTCATGAACAGTTTCTGTTTCTATTTCAAATGTATCTAATGTTTGAAAAATATGCATGTCAATAAATGACAGATAGCTTGGATTTAAAGAGTGTGTATGGTTCACATGAAAAAACTTTAACAGATGGAACCATTCCATTGCACAAAAGGTTCTGAAACTTATGAACTTTTTATATTTCTATTTTCACAGTATTTTGCAATAATATGACAATAAGACAATAAGAGCATGTGTGTGTGAGGTCTCGTTTTTTATTAAGCATGTGAGTATATATGACAAATATAGCTTGCAAAACTGAAAGTAAAGAGATACATATAAGCGTTGTGGTACGGACTTGATTTTAGTTGTTTCTAAACACATCGTTTCATTGTGTTTATTTGAATGTATGTATAATTGTATTGTTTTGTTTTATTTCTTGTATTTATTTGGGTAGTATTGATTGTTAAAATTTATTTTGAATTTGATATTCAATTGTTGAGTTGATTTAGGTGTTTATGTATATGCATGATTTTTCTATGTTCCCTGTGATTATGATTTGGTTTGTCTCCTGAGTTTGAAAGGGCTCGCTATGTTTGTCAGAGTCAGTTCTGGTTGGGGCCTCCGTGAGGAGGGTCAACATTAGTGTCCCGGGTTTAATGTGGTTCTTTTTGGTGAAATGCAAGTTTTGAGTCAATAAAATTTTATATTGACTTCAAGCAGTGTCTCCCTGCCTTTACTCTGGTCATGTCCCCACATTATGGTGGCAGCGGTGGGATATTCCAGAAGAGGAGCATTGCTGTGTCAAATCTTCAGGTGTGATGGCACCAAAATGGGCACGTACTGAGAAACCAGTGCAGATGGATCCTGGAGAAGATGGGGAAGAACTACAAGGGGCTAGTGGAGGTGTTGTTGAACCAGATCCCTCTGGGAGTTCTTCTAGGGATATTGCTGAGCTCAAGCATATGTTCCAGAAATTCCTGGTTGATCAAAGAGAAAGACAAGTCCATCAAGAACAAGAAAATGCACGGCAAGAAACAAGATTGAAGTCCTTGCAACATCAGTTTCGCTTACTGCAGGGAGAAGTAAGTCAACATACCTCACTGGGAAGTCTGCCACTAGGGGAGAGTGAGGGCCCAGGTACTGCTTCCAACTGCTGGGGGTCTATTGAAAGAGCCAAAGATGCAGCAGCTGAGTGAGATGGATGACATCAAGCATTATCTGACTACTTTTGAGCAAATTGCTACAGTGTGCAAATGGCCTCCAGAAGACTGGGCCATTCGACTAGTTCCTCTACTCACTGGTAAGGCCCGGGCTGCCTATGTGGCTATGGATGTGGAAGAAGCGACCGACTATGGGCAGGTGAGAGAGGCAATATTGAAGAAATACTCTATCAATGCTGAGACCTATCGTCAGCGGTTTCATTCTATGGAGGTGCTGATGGAAGAAACTCCTAAGGAATTGTACGTTCGGTTGAAGGATCTGTTCTATAAATGGGTGAAACCTGCAGAAAAGACTGTATATGAGGTTGCAGAGAGTATCATTTTGGAACAGTTTTTAAGAATGTTATGTCCTGAACTGCAAACCTGGATTAAAGAGCATGATCCAACCTCTGCTGAGGAGGCTGCCAGGTTGGCGGATGTATTTGTGGCAGCTAGGCGAAGGACTGAGCCTTGGAGTTTTGCTCAGTGGAAGATCGTAAGGGACAAGCCGTCCTCCCGCAAGACAACCTTACTGCAAGAAGGGGGTAAGAGTATGGGTGAGAGACTGGTGAAACAAACAGAAATGTCTAGCTTACCTACAGTTGGGACTATTAAGTGTTTTAGTTGTGGCCAGATAGGCCATAAGAAACCAATGTGTCCAAACTTGAATAAAAAGCTTACCAATGTCTGTTATGTTCCACGGCTGATGAAACCTGAACCTAGCATTACTCGAATGCCCAGTGATGTCACAATTCCTGTAGAATTGAATGTTAAAAAGGTTATAGCTTTGGTAGACACAGGATGCACTCAAACTTTGGTAGAGACTGATCTTGTATCTGAATGTTCTGGGGAAACCGATGGCCCTGTTATGGTTAAATGTATCCATGGTGAAGAACTGTCTTATCCAACCACTGAAGTGTATTTAGGGGTTGAGGGGCAAACTTACCTAATGAAAGTGGGGCTAGCACCAAAACTGCCTTATCCTGTGATCATTGGTCATGACTTTCCTGTGTTAATGGACTTATTGCAGCCAAGTAATACCTGTAATGTGGTGTTAACTCGTGCAAAGTCTAAACAGAGCCAGGAGGTGAATGAGACAAATTCTTTGAAATGCCTGCCTTTTTATGACTGTGATATTACAACCCATCCAGTGAAACCTGTAAAGTCTAAAGCAGAGAAGAGGTTAGACAAGTTTCAGGGAACAGTGGTGCAAGTCACAGATGGAGGGAGCTCAGAAAACCTTAATTTAGAGTGGCAAATCCCTGACAATATGTCTGAACTGCAGAAAACTGATTCTGAAATTGGTTCCATTTATTCTAGAATGACAAATGTAAAGAAAGACAAAGAGATGGTCTTCTTTAAAGGTTCTACTTTCTGTCTAGAGAATTATATTTTGTATCGTAAGACTCGAAACAGACAACAAATGGTTCTTCCTATGAGTGTACGTAACATGGTGTTGAAGATGGGGCATTCTATCCCCTGGGCCGGTCATTTGGGCCGTCGTAAAATGTACCACCGAATCAGTAAACACTTTTTCTGGCCAGGGATGACCCAGAATATAGCTAAGTTTTGTAAGATGTGTCCAGAATGCCAATGTACAGCCCCTCGTGGTCCTCCAAAAGCTCCCTTGATGCCTTTGCCAGTAATAGAGGTGCCTTTCCAATGACTAGGCATGGATATTGTAGGCCCTTTAGAAAGGAGTAAAGCAGGTAACAAATATATGCTGGTAATTTGTGACTATGCAAGTCGATATCCTGAAGTCTTCCCATTAAAGAATATTAAGGCAAAATCGGTGGCCTTTTGCTTAGTGCAGTTTTTTTTCTAGAGTGGGTTTTCCCCAGGAGATCCTGACGGACAGAGGAACCAATTTTACCTCAAAACTGCTGCAACAGGTCTATCAATTGCTGGGTATAAGAGGTTTGAAGACCACACCTTACCATCCTGAGACCGATGGTCTTGTAGAAAGATTCAATCAAACCCTTGTTCAAATGCTCCGTAAATTTGTGAGTGACACAGGATCTGATTGGGATCAGTGGTTACCTTACTTACTTTTTGCGTATAGAGAAGTTCCACAGGCTTCTACAGGTTTCTCTCCCTTTCAATTGATGTATGGCCATGATGTGCGGGGTCCTCTGTCGTTGTTGAAAGAGTCCTGGGAGCAAGTTTCACAGACATCTAGAAAGGTGAATGTCATTGATTATGTGTTGCAAATGAGGGAGAAATTGGAGAGAATGACCAAGTTGGCAGCAGAACACTTACAAGAAGCACAGCGTAGGCAGAAATGCTGGTATGACAAGAAAGCAAGGCAGCGGTCCTTTGAAATAGGTCAGCAGGTTTTAGTCATGCTTCCAACAGAAGAGAATAAGCTGTTGGATAAATGGCAGGGTCCATTTAAGGTGACCAGGAAGCTAGGACCTGCAACCTACGAAATTGCTACTCCTGGTGGGTCACGTTCTCACAGAACATTACATATTAATCTCTTGAAAGAATGGTTTCCACAGAAAGAGTCTGCAAGTGTGAATTTGATTCGGCTAGTGGAAGATGAAGAAGAGACCAAAGAACAGTACCTATCTATTAGTCAGGATACCTCCTCAGTTAATCTTGAACACTTATCAGGGGAGCAGAAAAGACAAATTCAAGAGTTATGTGATCCAAAACTGTTTAGGAATACTCCTGGTTGTACCTCTCTCATTCAGCATCAAATTGTGTTGAAATCTAATGCTCAAGTAAAAAGAATGAGTTATCGTATTCCAGAAAAGATGGTGTCAGCATTCACTGAGGAGGTTAGGGTAATGCAGGAGATGGGCATTGTGGAACCGTCTCAAAGTGTAACCCCGTTGTGTTAGTACCAAAAAAGGATGGGAGCTTGTGTTTTTGTATCGATTTTCATTATTTAAATTCTGTATCCAAATTTGACTCCTTTCCAATGCCCCATATTGAGGAGCTTATTGAGAAGTTGGGAAAAGCCAAATTCATCAGTACAATAGACTTGTGTAAAGGGTATTGGCAGGTGCCTTTGGCTCCTGAATCTAGAGAATTGACTGCTTTCCGTACCCCTACAAGTCTTATGCATTTCCGGGTCCTTCCTTTTGGATTGCATGGGGCTCCCCCTACCTTTCAGAGGTTAATGAATACTGTTTTGCAGGGTTTAGGTGAATTTACAGCGGCTTATCTTGATGATGTAGTAATATTCAGTGATAGCTGGAAGATGCATCTTCATCATCTTGCCACGGTGTTTCAACGAATTAAGGATGCTGGTTTGACAATCAATCCTGTCAAGTGTTCAATAGCCAAGAGTGAAACTGAGTACTTAGGTTATGTATTAGGTAATGGTGTTATTAAACCCCAGATCCAGAAGATACAAGCTATTCAGACCTGCCCCCTTCCAAGCACAAAAAAGCAGGTTAGATCTTTCTTAGGTTTAGCTGGGTGGTATCGGAGGTTTATACCTCATTTTGCCACTAGGGCAGCACCACTCACAGATTTGACACGGAAGTCAGGCCCAAATCAAATTCAGTGGACTGAACAATCTAGACTAGCTTTCCAGGATTTGAGGCATGCACTAGTAACTGATCCTGTCTTGTACAGTCCTGATTTTGAGAAGATGTTTGTGCTTCAGACAGATGCTTCTGAAGTGGGTTTGGGTGCTGTCTTGAAACAAGAGCAGGGAGGTGAGTTACAGCCTGTCGCTTATTTGAGTAGGAAATTCTATCCTCGAGAGACAAGGTATTCTGTCATTGAAAAAGAGTGCTTGGCACTGAAATGGGCTCTTGATTCGTTTAAGTACTATTTGTTGGGACGAGATTTTGTAGTAGAAACCGATCATAGAGCACTCCAGTGGATTGACAAAATGAAAGATACCAATGCTTGTGTAACTCGTTGGAGTTTGGCTATGCAACCTTTCCATTTTATTGTGAGACATAGACCAGGGTCAGAAAATGTGACCGCTGATTTTCTCTCGCGTACAGAAATTGAGTACAGAAATTGCTCCCTCGAGGCACTTGACAGAATTCCTCGACCTAGCACATTGAACTTTACGGACAACTGCCTTTGTTAGCCGGCTTTGTTAGCCGGCTACATCATCCGACACCGAGGGAGTTCAGGGATGGAGAATGGAGCCCCACCCACACTCCCGCCACTGAGAGTGAGTTTCTGGCCCACACCATTAAGTGTTATTTTGATTTTAGAGAGGAAGAACCCCTACCCACTTTAATCCCACCCGATCCTGTCTGTTCTATTTTGGACTAGCTGGTCCCGCCCAGCTTCCCTCTCCCACCTCCGCTCCAGACTTGGACCAAAATGATTTTTTTTTTGCCAGTCTCTCTGTTCCTCCTCAGTCCCTTCTTCAGCCATCAGACACACCTGCTACCAGCCCTCGCTGTCTTGCATCAGTCCCTCATCAGCCTCTTCTCAGTGGCACGGCTACACCTGGGGCCCACTGTGAGCCAGCTTCTCCTGGGCGTGGAGATCCCGTAGCTCTGCCCCCGGCCTTAAATCCTGTTGGGTCACCTCGGCCCATCACCCTCCTCCGCCTTCGCTCCTTCTTCCCTCATCTCCAACAGTGACCATTGAGCTTTCAGCTCCACTGGACTCTCTCTGACCATCGGCTCCGCCTGGCTCAGACATCGCCATCACTTCATCATGGATTTGCGGGCCGTTTGCTGCTCTCCGGTCCTTAACCCATACCCATACCATTCGTTCGGTTACCTCTAAAGCCTCCTCCTGCCTGTTTGTGCAATCTCTTTCACCATCTCATCCTCCTCACCTCCTTCTCTCTACAGTGCAAGGACACACCTTCCAGGAAGGGGCGTAATGTCACGATATCAGCTGTTTAGACTTTGTTTTGTGATTTGAAACCATTTCCCGCCACTAGTCTGTCACCATAGTTACTGATTTCATTCATCATCACTGTCTGTGTATTTAAGTCATGTGATTTCAGTTCACATTTATCCAGTCATATTTATCCAGTCTCGTTTGTGAATGGTTAGGCTTGTTCGACTTCATGCAGCGCTGCGCTGACCGAACAGCGTCTGACTTGAAGCAGTGCATGCTGGTTAGAAATTTTGTCCGACTTAAGACTGCGCTGATGCCATGTGACTGTGATGTATGGCATCAAAGTACCGTTAATTGCTTGAATGGTTGGTTATTATTCTTCTTAATGAAAAACACAACTAGAAAAACACAACTAATCCTTTGCAGGTTCCCTATTAGCACTGGGTTTAAATCCAAAATATTGCAAAAATCTTCCACTATCATCTTGTCACTATCAGCTCCTCACTCTCAATGAATGAAATCTGACTCCTGCTGCAGATCTGTGTTGCGACTCCCGTTCGGCTAACGCTGAATTAAGCAGACGCGTTCAGTTTTTAATTGCCTTAATGGACATAGTGTTTCTTGAGTAAAGAAAATTACCAACAAGCAGATCTCCAAACTGTGCGCGGCACATTCTAAATGGAGGCGAGGGAGGAATTATGAGGTTTGACTGACAGTTTGTGTACTAAACTGAGGGCCAGTGATTAATATGTTTGTTCATTCATTCTTTGTATGTGTAATGGTTAATTTGCTGTTGTTATTTAGTCAGACATCAGTCACTCGCCTATAGTTAGGACCCAGAAGGTGAAAAGCACCCGAATGCTGACGCAGTTTAGTTTTCAGTTATGATCGTCATAATTATTACTAGCGCGAGACGAACCTAACGGTGATGATAATGCCAGTTCTGCCGCGATATTAATCGCATGTGTGCGTGCATCAAAGAGTAAGTTTGTTTCTTCATTGTACTGTTTACATTTGATTGTGAATTTGTCTTTAAAGACGCGATTATCGCGTCTGCCGAGCACATGTGTCTGTAAGCTAATCTCTAGCCAGTCTTATTATACGATCGCTGTACAGACGTATTTTCAGTGTTAATGTCACAACAAATGCGGATATTATTCATTTGCATATTGATGTTTTATCAGTGTGTATATTTATACTTTGTTGTTTCTCTTTCTAGAACCACACTTAATTAAAGACTGTTCAAGTTTGCAATGAGTGGTCTATGAGTGGTGTGTGCATCTAGCTCCTCCTAAACGGACAACACTTAAGTTAATTGTTCTGGGGTGCGTTTCCCAAAAGCATCGTTAGCCAACTATGGTCGCCAGTTCCATTGAATTCTATTGGTAACGACGGAACTTGCGATGATGGCTGGCTTTGGGAAACGCACCCCTGATCGGACAATATTTGGTGGTTGCCACCGGGTATTAATTAGCACCTAAGAGCTGAACAATTCTTTACAGTTTGAGGAGCCAATGGATTTACGTATTTTAAATACTTTTTATTGGTTAAATATTTGTAAAAAAAAAAAAGAAAAAAAAAAAAGAAAGGAAATAAAAAAAGTGAGGTGTTCAATTACTGTTTGTGTTTTTAATATGTAATATTTTTGTGCTTCTCTGTAGTTATATATTCATTTTGTAGGATCAGTACAGATTTGTGATTGGAGATACAGTGCAAGTTGTGTGGAATCAAAGACCTGTATTGATGAGGTGATTTTACAAGTTTTGCCATTAATTCTGCCATTAATTCAGCCAGCACACCCTGATCACACACTACAAGCTAAAACACTGCCATCAACTATCCTTATAGCTTTTAAATGCTTTGAATCTTTTCTATTTGCAAGTAATAAATTCTCACCTGTGCACTTACAAATCCCCATCTAATCATTATATATTTATATATAATGATATTATATCATTATTTTCAAAGCAAAAACGCATTCTGTGTGAACGACCCCTCAATTTGCTTGGGTCTTGGGTTATTTATATTTGTGTAATTGATAAAGTTATGTTTAATTCCATGTAAAGTAAGAATAAAAACGTTTATAAAAAATTTTCTCTATGTTTAAAGGCCAGTGTCAGTGAACATGGTGTGGTCACTGGAATCCTGGTGTTTGTGGGAAGTGTGAAGGAACCTTTCCCAGGATTCTACTACAGTGTTGTCCTGATGACTGAGGTAATTCATTTTAGGTGATGCAGTTGCGGTCAAAAGTTTACTTACACCTTGCAGAATGAACTGCTTCATCAGGGAAGTACTAAATAAAAAGACAACATGCAAATTTTTATGATCCCTCTTATTGTTAAAATTATTAACATTTTGCAGATACTGCAAGGTGTTAGGGTGATTTGCCTACAGTGGTTCAGGCTGCAGGATGGCCGAATGACTAAAGAAACGTTATCAGACAAGAAACTTATAGTTTTCTACCATCTTGCTATTACCACCCACTGCCACTTTTACTAACGACGGAAATAAGTTCTGTTACAATAGCAAAATATGTGGGAGAGCATTATGATAGTGAAACAATATTATATTGCAATACATCGCACATCAGTTAATACCAAATCAAAACTAGTTAGCACATAATTTATAATTGAAAAAGTTTAATAATATTTGGTTTAGGGCTGCACGATATTGGAAAAAAATGACACTGTGATATTTTTTTCTGCAATATACTGTATATTGCGATATGAAAAAAAATCACCAGATGACTTAAATAGCTCTATTTGGAAAGAATTAATCATTCTAGGAGGATTGGGTCGATTTTGTAGGAGAATGAATGCACATAGAAATTAATGAACAAATTATAAGCATAGATAAGTATAGAACAAAGATACAAATTAAATAAATAGTGCTTTTTATTTTTCAGCTAAGTCTAACAGTATTCAGTAGGGCTGGGTATTGACACAATTTTCACGATTCGATTAGATTTCTATTCACAAGCTTACGATTCGATTTTGATTCAATGTCGATTATTTTGGATGTATATCAGATACAGTAAATGGCAAATTTTCTTGAGGAAAAAAAATCTCTCAAATAATGCTGTAAACTATACGAGGGAGTCACTTGGTACTATATTACTATAATATTGAAGGTTAAAATTAACTGATTTACATACAAACACTTAAATTACACTCAATTATGTTTTTTTTATAATAAAGTTATAATACTAACTTTAGAATTACATAATCATATTTCTACTCCAATTCATTTTTTGAAATATAAACATTTAAATCGTGGCTGTCATAAATGATTTATTCAAAAATGCATTAAATATATAAATGAATTATAAATAAAATAAATATTTAAAATAAAATTATAATGAATATGTAACGTGGTGCATATATTTATCAGAATGCTCCTCTCTATAGCTGACTAACGAGTTTATGCTGAATATGATTTTTCTGAAGTAAATGTGACATTACGTGACATTGTTTACAAGCTGTTTTAGTGACGTCTTTCCGCGGTTAAAACATTGATTGAGCAATTAAATGTGAAATGTTATGGATCAGTTGTACTGTATCTTGTAACATACCTTCAGATGTTCATTCATATTTATTTCACACTGTAACTGGTATTAAAGTGGAGGAGAGGATCAGTACACAGTACACATCTTGGCCGCAGGCTTCGATCACTATCAGCAACTCTTTGCCTTTAGGAATACCAAATGGGTCTAGGAGGGTGGTGGAAAAGGACAGCAAATGTCTTTGTTCATTTTTGATTATTTTCAAACCTACAAAAGTGTATATAAACTTTGGAGTGCAACTCAATTGCATTCATTCAATTGAGCCAATTATAATAATGGACTGACTCTGTTTACAAACAACTGTTTTCCTTCTGCTTTTTGTTTTTTTTCCTCAAGGTATTTATTTATTTATTTATTTATTTTTTATTTTTTTACTTTCCTGTCTCTTTGGAACATGTCCATTTACGCATACTGTGTAGAGATGGTGCGCAGCTTCATGGACATTTGAGGTTTTCTGCCGATGGAGAGCTTCTGGGACATTGACATGAACAGCACTTCTTCCTACAACTTCAAAAAAGTTGGTGACAGGCAATTTTGGTTTTCTTGTTTTTGGGCCTTTGGAATTCGTCAAGTTTTTTTTGTTTTGCTTTGTTTTTTCTTTTCAAAATTACATTCACTGTAATGCTGGAGTAAGATTTTAAAAGAAACCTTTTGGTCCTGTTTAATGTTTGTGCTAGTAAAGGTTTCAGAGCTTATAAGTAACAAGGTTCGGTAACACTTTACAATAAGGTCTCATTTGTCAACATCAATTAATATATTAAGACAACATGATCTAACTATGTGCATTAACTTTTTTACAGTATTTATTAATCTTTGTTAACATTAGGTAATAAAAAATATAGTTTTTTTCAATTTAGTTAAAATATATAGTCATTGTTCATGTTAGTTTACAGTTAATATCTATTAACATATGCAACTTTTGATTTTAATAATGCATAAGTAAATGTTAAAATTAATATTAACTAGGATTTATAAATGCTTTAAAGTATTTTTCATTCATAGTTCATGTTAACTAAAGTAGTTAACTAATAAAAAGTTATTGTAAAGTGTTACCCAAAGTTTTGAATCTTTTCTTTTCTTTACATTTTGTTTGTATTAAGTCATGGGTGTTATCTTATTTATCATCTTATAGATCATACAGAATGATTTTTTCTGAAAATGTAAAAATGCAGAAAGTATTGTGATGGGTAGGTTTAGGTTTAGGTACCTTTTGTATGTGAGAGAGAAAATTATATAAGCATATAAGCCTCACTGTCCTCCAGACTCTTTCTAAATGAGAGTTAAAGTGTTGTAATTGTTTGTGATTGTGTATAGTGTTTCTTGGGTTTTCTTGTGCATCAACAAAAAGGTTTTTGTGTATTTGTTTTAGAGATTGTTTTGTCAATAAATGTAGAGGGTTTCAATTTGCATTTGTGTTGATTGTAATATTTTGAAATATACTAAATTGTAACTTCATTATTATATGTAATTACAAATAATGTAATAACAAATGTATTAAATTAAATAAAAATGTATGTAAATAATGTAATTACAAATGTATTAAATTATATAATAGTGTACATGTAAATGACATTAAAGTATATTTTAGTTCACATTAATTGCTTGTCAGTACATTCGGAAGTACACTTTTACCATATTTCAAAGTACATAAAAAAAATTGTATTAAAGTCCCACTTAAGTGGTTTAAAAAAAAAAATCACTCAGAAGTTCCACTAATTGCATTTAATATGAACTTAATCTGTGATATATTTAAATTTAATTACAAATATAATGCACTTAAGCGGCTGAAAACATTTTAATTCACACTTAAGTGTATTGATAACTGATATTAAAATATATTTTAGTTCACATTAATTGCTTGTCAGTACATTGAGCAGTGCACTTCAACTATATTTTAAAGATACTAGAAGCAATTACGAAGGTTATCATAAAGTTGTATTAAAGTCCCACTTAAGTGGTTCAAAAAAATCACTCAAAAGTTCAACTTATTGCATTTAATATTGGACTCGGGCTCGAATTGATACGGTAAAATCAATGCTATCTTTTCTGTCCATACATTGTATACAATGTCTTGTGAATTGATAGCTGTCCTTCAGTTATGGCAATGGGCGCGTGGTGCGCACAGCAGACCAATCACAAAGGATTGGGCCATCTGACCAATCAGAGCAGTGTAGGCTCACGGAAAAGAGGGGTTTAGAGAGACTGATTCTTTGAACTGCTTCTAACGAATCACTTATGAACTGAGGTGAAATTAAATGTATATTAATATAGCTGCAAGCAGCGATGACGGGCCCAAGCCCGGTGGCACCGCCAACCCGGTGGCTTCAGGGCAACTGTGCACGGTGGGCAATAGGCATTTATTACTGAGAGAACGGCAACTGCGCACTTAGTTTTTCCTGCCTGTTATTTGAATGTTTGTTGGCGTTTGGTGTTTCAAAGTGTTAGTTCATGACCATAAAGTAAGTTTTCTTTGATTTCTATGTTTTTAAATGTGTTTGAAGTGTATTATTTTACTTTGTGGGTTTGCACGTACATGTAATGATTCACGTGTGATCGCTCGATAGATAAACAAGATATGCTAAGTAATTCCTGCTAAATACAGAGTTAAATGTTACAGTTTACATAGTAATAGGTCTGTGATCGGTCATGTTTTGATACCGTGGAAAGATTAACCAGTATTACTGCCTTTTTGATGATGTTATTTGGGAAATTGCATTGTTTGTTAATGCACCTGGATTTATTAATATATATTAATACTGAAGTCACTTCATGGGACCAGACCAATAGTTATATTGTCTCCAATTGCACATCCTCGGCATATTTAAAACTTAAGCTGTTATTTAAAGATTATACTGGAAATGTTAGTATTCTTGATTAAGGAATGTCCGATTTATTTGTGATTATGTACCTATTTCTACTTATACTAATGTTATGTTTTGTTATTTTTAGACTAATATTCAATACACTTTGGAAAGAAGCTCCAGTCTCCTCATTCTTTGTGTCCTGACTGACACCCCAGGGGTGTATACTGCTGATAGTTAGAACCAGAGCCTAGCAGTCTCCTTTCCTCTCTAACACAACCTCTATAAAAATTCTAGAGTGTCTGTGATTGCTGATGTTGTATTATCCTAACACTTCTCTTCATGTGTTTTTTGACCTCCCTGAGCTATCGTTTGTGCACCAATCTTAATGAAAAAAATCCGATGAAAAAAATGAATTATAAAATTAATAAATGAAGCCAAATCACAGAAACTGCAAAAACGATTTTAATATCATTATCAGTTTAATAGTAAAATACGTGTCTAGACTTTTCTGCTCACTTATGCAAGTTTATTTTAAATAGCCACTTTTATAAAATCATGTGAAATGTACTTAAATAGGGGTTTTTAATTAAATTCATTATTTATTGATATAATTCAAATTTAAGACATATGCGTCGTACATGATGCTCGCAAACACAGCACGTCACCTTCTGTAACGCCCATGTCTAAAAAATACACACTCTCCTCTGTAAAAAACAGAGATGTTAGTCTTGTCTAAATCAGTACATGAAATCACAGGTGCCAGGTAATAAGAATTGTAACTCAAACTACATTTAGAAAACTAGTCCTGTCCGAATAGTGATAGTGTCATGGTTCAATTTCAAATGAGTGTGAAGTTATCATTTGCAGTTCAAAATTTTGATAAGTTCATCAGTAAATGGGTAACCAGTTAAAGGGTTAAAGACCACTAATCAAGATTGTAAAACACATTTTAACAATTTATTTAAACCCACTTAAGATAAATAATCCACAGGGACATAAATATTATAGATGCAGTCAAATACATGTACAAAATCATGGACCAGTAGCATACAGCAGATCATCACAATATTAAGCATAACTCTCAGTTTTTATGGGTATAAGTAACAACGCCTCTGTCATATATGGCGGCTGCCTATAATAGCAGACAGAGCACAGTACCTTGCTAACCGCTTAGCCCTTTTTTTTTGGGCATCCCAAGCTGTTGAAGCCCCATACCAGCCTGTGTGTATGTCCTAAGCTGCCAAATATGAAAACAAGTAATCGAGCCTGATAACCTATCTCTGAAATAGTGTTTAGGAGTGGTTGGTATTTAACTACTTTAGTCATAAAGGCTTCCTCCATACTGGAGTCAAAAGTACAAGCAACCTCCAAAACCAACACTTCTCTAGACTCCTCATTAATCACAACAACATCAGGTGTATTAGAAAACAGGTGTGAAAAGGTTTCAGAGTTACTATTACAATACTGGAACATGTATGTTTTTACACAGGAATGTTTATACATTCTTACTGAAGGTCAGAAATAATTTGATATGTCTTTCACTATAAGGTCTACTATTCTGTGATGGCGTGCTATGTACATCCCCTTATAGGCATGGCAGCCGTTCAAAATATGTGGCAATGTTTCAATAATCTGTTCTGTGGTGTGATGCAAACAATGAGGAACCTGAGTTGTAGAAAACCAGATGGAAAGATTAAATCTAGTAGGAAGAACTTGTAATCTAACTTTTACTGTAAAAATAACAATGTCCTCACTAAGTGCTGTATTCTTAAGAAATGAATGAGAAACAGAATGATCAGCAGATGAAAGACATGCACGTTTCCCCTGAAGTTTCGGTCCCGCCCAGTGTTGTTTTTGGTGATGTTGATGTAAGTCCATGAGAGTTCGCCGGGCACCTGTAGATGTTACCGGGTGGCTATGACCATCGTATGTGGCTGTCGCTCTAACGTAGGTGAGGGGTTCAGTAATAATATCTTCTGAGACTCTCACAGTCCCAGAGTCAGACCTCGCCCACTCCAGCGATACTCCAGTTCGAACACAGCGGTCATTCAGGTCCGGCCAGTCTGACCAGACACCAAAACCAGTAGAGTGGGTGTCAAGTTTCCCGCTGGGTTTTCTTTTGAAGCCAAGGAAGTGAGGCTCTGACTCCCTGGCCAACGGCACCTTGCGTCTCCTTAGGTCCAGGAACAGGGAGGATCTAGCCAGCTCCCTAACATCTTTGTCATCATTATTCAGCATATTCAGAAGATGGGAAATCCGCATACTGGTATAAATCCATATCATGTTTGGCACCCCCAACCCTCCTTCCCATTGGGGATGAAAAATAATATCACGAGTGCTATGTGTATTCAGTCCAAACCACTTTCGTACCAAGCTCACTGTTTTGTTATTCATTTCGCTCAGCACTTTTTGTTGAATATGAACATTGGAGAACAGATGTTATACTTTAGACAGCGCCACCTGTCTAATAGCCTCTAACTTCATAGTCAGTGGCAGTGGACATTTGTCAATCAAGTCCAACCTGGATGTATACTCTGATAAGATGATGTTTACTTGCTCTTTATTTGCACAAACTCAACAGTACTCTGAGAAATCTAATCCAGTCTTAATGTGAATGTCTGTGATTGCTGATGTTGTATTATCCTAACACTTCTCTTCATGTGTTTTTTGACCTCCCTGAGCTATCGCTTGTGCACCAATCTTAAGCACCAAAAGCATGTTTTCATTTAATTTCAATATGGCTGGTATCCGATGAAAAAAATGAATTATAAAATTAATAAATGAAGCCAAATTACGGAAACTGCAAAAACGATTTTAATATCATTCTCAGGTAACAGTAAGATACGTGTCTAGATTTTTCTGCTCACTTATGCAAGTTTATTTTAAACAGCCACTTTTATAAAATCATGTGAAATGTACTTAAATAGGGGTTTTTAATTAAATTCATTATTTATTGATATAATTCATATTTAAGACATATGCGTCGTACATGATGCTCGCAAACACAGCACGTCACCTTCTGTAACGCCCATGTCTAGAAAATACACACTCTCCTCTGTAAAAAACAGAGATGTTAGTCTTGTCTAAATCAGTACATGAAATCACAGGGGCCAGGTAATAAGAATTGTAACTCAAACGACATTTAGAAAACTAGTCCTGTCCGAATAGTGATAGTGTCATGGTTCAATTTCAAATGAGTGTGAAGTTATCATTTGCAGTTCAAAATTTTGATAAGTTCATCAGTAAATGGGTAATCAGTAAAAGGGTTAAAGACCACTAATCAAGATTGTAAAACACATTTTAACAATTTATTTAAACCCACTTAAGATAAATAATCCACAGGGACATAAATATTATAGATGCAGTCAAATACATGTACAAAATCATGGACCAGTAGCATACAGCAGATCATCACAATATTAAGCATAACTCTCAGTTTTTATGGGTATAAGTAACAACGCCTCTGTCATATATGGCGGCTGCCTATAATAGCAGACAGAGCACAGTACCTTGCTAACCGCTTAGCCCCTTTTTTGGGCATCCCAAGCTGTTGAAGCCCCATACCAGCCTGTGTGTATGTCCTAAGCTGCCAAATATGAAAACAATTGATCGAGCCCGATAACCTATCTCTGAAATAGTGTTTAGGAGTGGTTGGTATTTAACTACTTTAGTCATAAAGGCTTCCTCCATACTGGAGTCAAAAGTACAAGCAACCTCCAAAACGAACACTTCTCTAGACTCCTCATTAATCACAACAACATCAGGTGTATTAGAAAACAGGTGTGAAAAGGTTTCAGAGTTACTATTACAATACTGGAACATGTATGTTTTTACACAGGAATGTTTATACATTCTTACTGAAGGTCAGAAATAATTTGATATGTCTTTCACTATAAGGTCTACTATTCTGTGATGGCGTGCTATGTACATCCCCTTATAGGTATGGCAGCCGTTCAAAATATGTGGCAATGTTTCAATAATCTGTTCTGTGGTGTGATGCAAACAATGAGGAACCTGAGTTGTAGAAAATCAGATATGAAGATTAAATCTAGTAGGAAGAACTTGTAATCTAGCTTTTACTGTGAAAATAACATCCTCACTAAGTGCTGTATTCTTAAGAAATGAATGAGAAACAGAATGATCAGCAGATGGAAGACATGCAAGTTTCCCCTGAAGTTTCGGTCCCGCCCAGTGTTGTTTTTGGTAATGTTGATGTAAGTCCATGAGAGTTTGCCGGGCACCTGTAGATGTTAACGGGTGGCTATGACCACCTTATGTGGCTGTCGCTCTAATGTAGGTGAGGGGTTCAGTAATAATATCTTCTGAGACTCTCACAGTCCCAGAGTCAGACCTCGCCCACTTCAGCGATACTCCAGTTCGAACACAGAGGTCATTCAGGTCCGGCCAGTCTGACCAGACACCAAAACCAGTAGAGTGGGTGTCAAGTTTCCCGCTGGGTTTTCTTTTGAAGCCAAGGAAGTGAGGCTCTGACTCCCTGGCCAATGGCACCTTGCGTCTCCTTAGGTCCAGGAACAGGGAGGATCTAGCCAGCTCCCTAACATCTTTGTCATCATTATTCAGCATGTTCAGAAGATGGGAAATCCGCATACTGGTATAAATCCATATCATGTTTGGCACCCTCAACCCTCCTTCCTATTGGGGATGAAAAATAATATCACGAGTGCTATGTGTATTCAGTCCAAACCACTTTCGTACCAAGCTCACTGTTTTGTTATTCATTTCGCTCAGCACTTTCTGTTGAATATGAACATTGGAGAACAGATGTTATACTTTAGACGGTGCCACCTGTCTAATAGCCTCTAACTTCATAGTCAGTGGCAGTGGACATTTGTCAATCAAGTCCAACCTGGATGTATACTCTGATAAGATGATGTTTACTTGCTCTTTCTATTCTCCTGCAATATTAATTTTATGTCCAAGATATGTGTATGTCTCATGAAGAGAATATACACGTATAGGATTTGTTGCTACTGTAAACACAGGACATTTATCAGTTTTTGAACGGTACCACCTATTCCCTCCACTCCTCCTCTCAAACAGAACAGCACATTTTGTGTCTTTAATCTCCAGACCTGACCAATTCAGAAAAGAATCTGTTCTGGCCAGCATGTTTTTAACTACACTTTCTTCTCTAGAAGCGATCTGGACATCATCTGCATAGCCCTGCACTGGAATAGGAGGCACATTGACACATCCACTTTAACCACTGGTTGGTTGATAGCAATTATAAAATTAATCGCACTCCAAGGGCAGCCAGTTTTAATGCCTATCTGAAGTGATGTTGAGTAAGTGAGCTTTTCTCCACAGATTACTTTGATAATGGAGCCTCTATATACAGTGGGTACGGAAAGTATTCAGACCCCCTTAAATTTTTCACTCTTTGTTATATTGCAGCCATTTGCTAAAATCATTTAAGTTCATTTTTTCCCCTCATTAATGTACACACAGCACCCCATATTGACAGAAAAACACAGAATTGTTGACATTTTTGCAGATTTATTAAAAAAGAAAAACTGAAATAATCACATGGTCCTAAGTATTCAGACCCTTTGCTGTGACACTCATATATTTAACTCAGGTGCTGTCCATTTCTTCTGATCATCCTTGAGATGGTTCTACACCTTCATTTGAGTCCAGCTGTGTTTGATTATACTGATTGGACTTGATTAGGAAAGCCACACACCTGTCTATATAAGACCTTACAGCTCACAGTGCATGTCAGAGCAAATGAGAATCATGAGGTCAAAGGAACTGCCTGAAGAGCTCAGAGACAGAATTGTGGCAAGGCACAGATCTGGCCAAGGTTACAAAAAAATTTCTGCTGCACTTAAGGTTCCTAAGAGCACAGTGGCCTCCATAATCCTTAAATGGAAGACGTTTGGGACGACCAGAACCCTTCCTAGAGCTGGCCGTCCGGCCAAACTGAGCTATCGGGGGAGAAAAGCCTTGGTGAGAGAGGTAAAGAAGAACCCAAAGATCACTGTGGCTGAGCTCCAGAGATGCAGTCAGGAGATGGGAGAAAGTTGTAGAAAGTCAACCATCACTGCAGCCCTCCACCAGTCGGGGCTTTATGGCAGAGTGGCCCGACAGAAGCCTCTCCTCAGTGCAAGACACATGAAAGCCCGCATGGAAGGACTCCAAGATGGTGAGAAATAAGATTCTCTGGTCTGATGAGACCAAGATAGAACTTTTTGGCCTTAATTCTAAGCGGTATGTGTGGAGAAAACCAGGCACTGCTCATCACCTGTCCAATACAGTCCCAACAGTGAAGCATGGTGGTGGCAGCATCATGCTGTGGGGGTGTTTTTCAGCTGCAGGGACAGGACGACTGGTTGCAATCGAGGGAAAGATGAATGCGGCCAAGTACAGGGATATCCTGGACGAAAACCTTCTCCAGAGTGCTCAGGACCTCTGGGCTGAAGGTTTACCTTCCAACAAGACAATGACCCTAAGCACACAGCTAAAATAACGAAGGAGTGGCTTCACAACAACTCCATGACTGTTCTTGAATGGCCCAGCCAGAGCCCTGACTTAAACCCAATTGAGCATCTCTGGAGAGACCTAAAAATGTCTGTCCACCAACGTTTACCATCCAACCTGACAGAACTGGAGAGGATCTGCAAGGAGGAATGGCAGAGGATCCCCAAATCCAGGTGTGAAAAGACTCATGGCTGTATTAGATCAAAAGGGTGCTTCTACTAAATACTGAGCAAAGGGTCTGAATACTTAGGACCATGTAATATTTCAGTTTTTCTTTTTTAATAAATCTGCAAAAATGTCAACAATTCTGTGTTTTTCTGTCAATATGGGGTGCTGTGTGTACATTGAGGAAAAAAAATGAACTTAAATGATTTTAGCAAATGGCTGCAATATAACAAAGAGTGAAAAATTTAAGGGGGTCTGAATACTTTCCGTACCCACTGTACATCTTTCACTATGTCAATGAACAATTGAGGTAGTTGTATTTCCTCCAATGATTTGAACATGACATTGTGAGATAAAGTTCCAAATGCGTCTCTAAAGTCTAAGAAAACCGAGTACAGTCTACATGACTCATGCTTAAAGTCATCTATCCCAGTTTTAAGACAAAATACATGCTCATTCATACCTTGCCTATTGATGTATGCCTTTTGCTTGGTGGATAAGATGTCAGCTTTCATCAACCATGGAAGAACTCTGGCCAGTATGCATTTCATGAACACCTTATAGATGGTAGGAAGGAGGGATATATCTCTCCATGTCGATGGATCATCAGGGTTTTTTTTTTTTTTTTTGGAATACAATGAATTAATGCTCCTTTCCATGAATCTGGTACACTCTTATTTTCCAAACAGTTGTTAGAATCTGACATGAATGCATGGTTTTAAATGTCTCATGTCACGCCATCTTTCCCACTGGCTTTGTTGTTAGGGAGGTTATTTAAAACAGTCTCCACCTCCTTATATGTTAAGTGCGTTGTTTCAGGGAAAAAAGCTGGCTCCGGTGGCGGCACATTCAAATACCAAGGTGGAGGTGGGAGGTCCTCATTACGTTTACAATTTAAACATTTATTATCATAATAAGATTGTGTAACTGTTATGTCACTAGGACAGGAAGGAGGGTCGGGATATTTACTGTTGTTCAAAATGACTTGAATCGCTTTAGATCTTCTGTGCTGCCACAAATATGCAAGTTTGTTCTTACTCACTTTTTTATTCCGCTGGCTGTTAGTCGCTCCTGTCCGCAGAGAGGGCAAGGCGGTTTCTCGCAAGTAGCGCAGCTGTTCACAGATCCAGTCAGCTGCTAAGGCCGATGTTAAATCTTCAGGATATGGTTGTGTCACCGGGAACTTTTCAAGACTCTCGCTCGCCCCATATTTCAAGAGTTGTAATCCAAAAGGCTTACCACTGTGGTTTTCCGCTGTTAAAACTTATATCCCATTTAATAATATTGCCAGCGTTATCCACTTTCCCGGATCACCGGAGGCAACACAGTTCTTCTCGCGCTGTCGTTTGGTGTTCAGGCGATCTCTGTAGATTTTTTCATGAGACTGAAAAGCCATCCACTGCTGCTCAGACAGCGGACAAACATACTGCTGGAAAGTCGAAAGCTCTTCTCCCGGTGGATGAAATCCACTGGAGAAATCATGAGGTAGCGACGACTGTTGGTATATTCTCCCGGCGAGTAGTGGTTGTTTGTATGCAAGCTTGATTGTTGCAATCAAACACATAGTCCATAATAGTTGCCAAAGCATCTTATCGGCACCTATTGCATTAACAATGGCAATTACAACGGGTGTGATTGTTTAGTTTGACCAAACAACATTGTGGCGTTCGCGTGCACGCGACCTACGACCTGCCGCCATCTTGACACACACACACACACACACACACACACAGAAAGAGTGAGACTGAGGGAGTGAGGGGGGACAGAGAGAGAGAGAGTGTGAGATTCAGAAGAAATATTTAAAAAACAAAACAAATATATTGATCTGAAATATAGTACATTCATTTTAAATTCATCCAGGTTGAATTACCAAACATACAATCATAGTTTAAATCAAACAATGATTTCACAATGATTTTTTTTGTCCATACTTTAAACCCTGGCCATGGCAACACCATTCGAGATATCCTATAATCGTTTGCAATTTAGCATCTTCAGTATCTTGTCATCTTGTTCAGAAAGTTTGGTGGCGATTGCATGAATCCCCTAAGAGGAGTAGGTAAAATTTCAGAGCTTGTTTATTAAAAAAAACCCACATTCAAACCAAAATATCTGACTTCCTCTTTGGCGACTATCTTGAAGACCATAAATTTCGCCGCCGAGAGGCTGAGTAGGGGAAACTAACTTGTTGGACGTGCTTCCTTGTAATGATCATTGATCCAAAGACTTCGTTTTCAAGATTTATTTGCATAAGTAACAAACAAGGTTGTGCATCTAGTACATGCATCCAAAAGTCATGATGAACTGCATTTAGAAGCTTTATAGCAGTCAGCAAAAATAAGCCTTCCCCCGTCACCCCTTCTCTCCATGCACAAACACACAGGTGAACAGAGGATATACTTTTACTACTTCCACAATCACCAGGTGCCGTAATCACCGTAAGTGACCAAAAAAATGTGTTCAAAATAATAAAACTATACCTGGCTCCTACATTCCTGTTGGTCAGAGCTAATGACTGTAAATTAGAAAGTTGTCTGGCTTAATGAGAACAATATGTGTACCGAGTTTGATGTAGTTAAAACTAACCCCCCACTTTACTCAAAAGGTGGCGCTGTAGAGCCCCTCCTCCCCGCCCGTTTCTAGGGTTTTGTCCATGTCTACTGGTTGACATTCATGCAATTTGAAGCATGCTAAGAGTCTCAAAAGCATCCAAAACGAATAATAAAGTTTGATGTGTTGCCATGGCAACAGTGTTTGAGATATCACAATGCTTTTCAAAGGTCTACAATCCCCAAGTCTTGACATTATTTGGATGATGTTTGAAGCAAATCGGATAAAGATAAGAGGGTGATCTCAAAGCATTTTGAAAGTGACACATTTCCTGCTGCCAGTTGGTGGCGCTATAACTTTGACTCACAATAGTCAGATCCATGTGATCAGCCTCATACAATGAACACACAGCTGAAGTTTCATAAAAATCAATCAATGTATGCAGAAGTTATAACACACTTCCCGTTTCCCTTTTCTTGCCATAAATTTGTTGCCTCGCCACGACCAAATCGTTCGAGATATCAAAAATCCGCTGGCAATTTTACATCACCAATGTCTTGACTTCGCCCTTTGGGCTTGGGCCCTAATGAGAAAACAAAAGTGTTTTTTGACCTTGCATGCATGTAAACCTGTTGTAGGAGGCTCCCAAAACAATATTAGGAACCTTAAAAAAGGCATAATAGGGGCAGGATGCCAGGATTTACGGGGTTAAATTTAAAGTTCAGCTTTTAAATGATTTTCTGAGATTCTCACAGAAAACACAGAACAAACACTTTAGACCTTTAGATTTCCCAAAAGTGTCACAAACTCCTTTCCTCTGTATGTATCAATGACTTTAAATGAAACATGTACGTCAGCACATACCTGTATTTCATTCACCGTCATTATACTCAACAAGCTGCTGCAAGCTGCATATGGAGACCACCCCCCCCCCCCCCCAAAAAAAAAAAAAAAAAAACTTGTTTTATCAAGACCTAAGAAAACCACATACCAAACTGCTTTCAGGCGTAGCTTTGTCGGATGTCAGGCATATTGTCACGCAAGAATTCTGTTCAAATCATTGGAATGCTAAAAGCAAAACATGTAAATGTATAATTTATAATTATAGTGTACAATCTGAAATAATTTCCAAAGTTTTTTACAAGTTTCTAAACAAAGGTCAAATGTAACAATGCTTTTCAAAGATTAAAAAGGCAGTTTGTTCTTAACATCTTGACTTTTCTTCTTTCCTTTACATACAATATATAAAACACAAGCTATAACCACAAACCATAATTTGGCCCAATTTTTATAAACATATTAATCACAACTCGGCACATTGTTGAGCTGTACATTCATGAAGATTCATTAAGACATGCATGATTTACGTGATCAAAACATTATCTAAACAGGTCTTCATTAGGTCATAATGATAACACTCAAATCCTCTAAATCAGTAATGATATTGCAGTTTCACTAGAAGCAACCAAAATCAGTTTCAAGATGTTTTCTCAAAGTAATGGTACCAGTTTCCATACCAATCAGCACCAAACCCAAATGTAGAAACCTGGACAAAAGAGAAAGCTAAAACATCCATATAATAATAAAATGTAAACGAAAATGAAAGGGAGCGGGATTTACCTGGTCACAAATGTGCAGGGCAAATATAATAGCGAGGATGGATATTTGCTGCGTTTCAGCAACCATATCTCATGGACATACTTAATGAAAGCAGGATGTAGAATCATCACCTATGAGAACAACACACATTAAAGAATTAGTTCACTTTAAAATGAAAATTACCCCATGATTTACACACCCACAAGCCATCCTAGGTGTATATGACTTTCTCCTTTCACACAAATAGAATCAGAGTTATAATAATAATCACCCTGATGCTTATGATGGCAGTGCACGGAAACCACCTGTTTGAAGCTTAAAAAAGTGCATCCATCCAACCATCATAAACATACCCCACACAGCTCCGTTGGGTTAACAAAGGCCTTCTGAAGCAAAGCGGTGCGTTTGTATAAGAAAAATATCCACATTTAACACAATTGGAGTTATATTAATAATCACCCTGATGCTCCCAAGCATCATTTATTTAACATGTTATAAAGTAAAATATCTAGCTTCCGCCAGATCGACTTCCTTATTCAACTTATGACAAAAAAAGCGTAACTTACTACACCTTGAATATGGAAGGCGTAGTGTCACGAATGTGGCTCCCTCGGCTCTTCCTCCGACCCGCTGGAGGGAGCCATCACCGGAATACTGATCAGTTCTCATTCGGACTACGTTTCCCATGGGCCCTCATTCCTGGGACTGATTGCACACACACCTGCACCGCATCACACTCACACTATTTAAGACACACACACACACACACACACCGCGAAGTCTTGATTTGCTGTGGTGATCATTTCTGAGCGTTTTTCTGTGGACTGTTTACCTGTTACCGATTGGATTGTTTATTCCCTGCGACCCTTTGCTGCCTACCCTGATCTTCGCCTGTTTCCTGGACTGTGATTGTTTGCTGCCTGCCCTGATCCTTGCCTGTACCCTGATTCTGTTTGTCTGCCGCCTGCCTCGACCATTGCCTGTTCCTGTTTATGCCTCTGCCTTTGCCCTGTCTGCTCTGTAAGTCCTTTTAAATAAATTAGCTGCAAATGGATCCACGTTCTGTCGACCCATCATTACACGTAGGATGTAGCGTAAGCGTTTTAAACTGCGATAGGTGTTAATCTTTCTTAAGTCAAATACGGAAGGCGGTCTGGTTCATTTTATTTGACATCATTTTATTTCTCCAAAATTGCCTGCCGGCAATTTTGTTTAACTTTTTTTTTTAAAAAAGGCGTCTCAAAACCTTGTGTTTTTTCTCCATGATACACTTCCCGCCTCTCCTGTTTTTCAATGCAAAGACACGTTCCACTCGGTGTCTGTCCGCATTGTCCAGTTCAAAATCCTGCTGTGCCATAGAGCGCCACTCACATAGCTTTCCATTAAATTACATTATATTTGTCTATTACGATCCATCTAGGTTAAATCGCAATAAATAAAGAAAAGAAAGAAAAATGCCTCCCCCGCCCAGTCGTCAGACCAAAGAAAAATAAATAGATAAATAAATCAAACCACTAGATTCAGAGTTCAAGAAAACGATTAACGTTTTATTAAGATAAAAGAAATTAAGTAAATAACATTTGAGAATTTCCAGGATAACATAAACCAGTGGGTGCGTAAACTTCAGGAAGACCCAAGGCCCAAAATAACAAACAAAACGAGTAATAAACAAAAAATATCCAAAATAACTTCCCTCAAAATATCAAAACAAAATACAACAAATTACCCTTACTACACTAACAAAAACAGAGCGAACTTAATTTCAAAAGAAAAGGGCAGGTCAACCCTACCGAGCACCATCACTGTAAAGAAAAGAAAAATATATAACAGAGTCAAAAAAAAATAATACACAATATGTAATGGGGGTCTGGCGGCTGGAGAGGAGACGGGAGAAGTGCGACCAGCCCGAAGTCGCACAGCTCAACTGCAGAGAGCGGAAGAGATGGTTTTAAACCCTCATTCAATCATCCTAACCCAATCCCGGCAGAGAGAGGTGGAGCCATCCCGCAACCGATTAGGCTACGTGATATCCTGCTTAACACCAGCAAAGCAAAAGAACACACAGACAGATATAATAACAGGAAACAAACAAAATAAACAATATACAGAATTACACAATTCCGTAACATTGTCCCAAACCGTTGTTAACGTACACAACTTCACCCTAGACAGGAAGATTGTGTTTCTGTGGCTTGACTTATAGTTAAGTTATAGTCTATATGCTTCGTATAGAGCTATAATAATTTATACAACAGGTCTTTCTGGTTCTCGAATCTGATTGGCTGATAGCTGTGCGATATTTTAGTGATAACAGCACTCCTACCTTTTCACCGTGTGTATCACTCCGCTTGAAGCGACTGTCATGGTGGCCAAGCAAATCCACCGTAATTTTTGCACTTGTTGTACCACGAACTGTAGTTTTAAGAGATTTTAGGCGAGAATGTAGTTGTTTAGACATGAATTATATAACTTATATTTAATCATAGCGCTTATTTAACAATTTGTTAAGACGTTTTCGGAGATGTGAGCTCCAGGCCGCCAACAGCCATTCAGGGGTCATATAACCGCCGAGAACAGCTTCATCTTGGCCAGTGCTTTGGGGATTTGCCGCTGGCTCTCATAGTGGTTAAACATGAGACACCAATTCATTTTTGGTACATAAAACGGGCAATCTTTGGTCTTATTAATCTATTACTTGTTCCAGAGCAAGTCGAATTGTGCTATGTTCAATTTGATAATGTAATATTAAGGCTATATTTACTTCCTCTATATAGCATAGCATATTGGCTACAACTAGACGGGAAATATTTCAGCACGCCGTGCTGATATACAGCCATATCACACGGCTACTCGTGTGATATTGCTCATATAGATCGTGCTTTCTCTTTCCGTTTGTTTAAACACCTAACATCAAACTCATCAACACCACTTCTTTTTTTCTTTTTTTGTTCATTCTTGAAGCGAACTTTTGCCTGTTTGGTTTAAATTTAACGGTTTTGGGCTGCTGTTTTGAACTGAAAGCGACACGTCCGGTGTGCGATAGCCTACCTGTGAGTTTTTTGCTGCTAGACGCGACGCGTCTTGATGCACTTCAAGCGCAGGACTTGAAACACCCAGACATGTATTCAAAGCAAAGCGATGTTAAAGGGACAGTCAACACATAATTAAATAAGGATATATTTTTGTCCGGCATCACCGGGGCCCTCACCCAGCCCGGGGCCCTGGGCTTAAGCCCAGGTAAGCCTGTGCATTAATAGCCGCGTTTCCACTGTTGGGCCTAAAGCGGGCGTGCTAGTGCGTGCCAGGGCCAGTCGCGTTTCCACTGTCACTTCCGGGGCTTGATTGTGCCTCGTCTGGGCTTCCTCGGGGCACACGGTCCAAGTGGGCTTGAGGGAGTGGTTACGAACAAAGCCGGAGTTTATCTGTGTGTGGAGACGGAGGCGCCATGGATGATTACATGTAGGTTACCAGCTAACATCAGCATTAAAGACTTTTAAAATCATTTTAGCCCAAAACTCACTTTCGGACAGCAGCAAGTGTTTGAAATAACTTCTGTTTGTGATCCGATGTGGATTCTGATCACCAAGACTATGCACGCTATTACCATAGTAAACATGGTAAATACGACGGCTTGAAGAAATCAGACAAATCATATATGTAGGCTATCACAATCATGTATTTATTTTATCTGTCAGCACGTCTCGTCTCTTAACGGACTGATATCCATATTTAGCCCCGCATATTTCATAAAATAAAGCAACTTTAAGTAAACAACAAAATGCCAACAAACGCCTGCTTTTATCATGTTCACTTTACGATCTCGCTAGATTCCAGTGATTTCTTTCTGATTATTTTTCTGATAAAACTTCCATTTGTTTGTGAAATGACGGGTTTGTGTGACGTTGTTCCAGAGAGGCGTGTAACGGGCGGGGTATAGTGAAGTGCTGCGGAGCTTCTGTACCGACGTTGGAAATGCAGCGTGATTTTGGGCTCGGTGCTACAAGTCCAGGGCTATTAGCCTAGCCTGGCTCGCACTGGCCCGACAGTGGAAAAGCGGCTAATGCGGCCCTGCACACAGGCACATACTCGAAAAAAAGACTGCGAAATTTATGAGAATTTGTCCAACTCGTGTTTTGAAACTTTGGCCATGTTTAGCATGAGAATCCAACTCTGTAACAGTGTAAATAAGTCAGAATACATGAAACAGCATTATACCCCCCTTTAATAAATTGCAACGTTATCAACAAATCAGTTTTTTGATTTGTCATTATGGGGTCTGAGGTGAAAAGAACAAGAATGGGTGTAGGCAGATTTAATTATGAGTCATTCTACGAAACTGGTGCCATTTGGGTCCGCAATGTTTGATCAGATGCATAAGGCACAAAAATGTCCCAAAGTCTGTTTCCAAAGCTTAAAGTTATTAATTCAAGTGTTCTTTTTAACATGATATATGATAAAATGCTTTTTTTGAAGATAGCATACTATTTTTAATCATTTTTCATTATTACATAGCCAATTTCACATGTCCGTGTTAACCAACATGACAGTTGCATCTAAAATATCACCAAATAAGTTATATATATTTTTCAAACGTAGAGGTGCTGGTCATATAATTAGAATATCATCAAAAATTATTTCAAAGTTTCAAAGTTGATTTATTTCACGAATTCCATTCAAAAAGTGAAACTTGTATATTATATTCATTCATTACACACAGACTGATATATTTCAGATGTTTATTTCTTTTAATTTTGATGATTATAACTGACAACTAAGGAAAATCCCAAATTCAGTATCTCAGAAAATTTGAATATTGTGAAAAGGTTCAATATTGAAGACACCTGGTGCCACACTCTAATCAGCTAATTAACTCAAAACACCTGCAAAGGCCTTTAAATGGTCTCTCAGTCTAGTTCTGTAGGCTACACAATCATGGGGAAGACTGCTGACTTGACAGTTGTCCAAAAGACGACCATTGACGCCTTGCACACGGAGGGCAAGACTAGAGGTCGACCGATATATCGGCCGATATTTGTCTTTTTTTAATATATTGGCATCGGCCGATATCCGTGTTTAGTAGCGCCGATTTAAAGCCAGGCACGTCCGCGGGCAGCCCTGTGTTATTGGTGCGATGGAATGTGCTGCTGCCGCATGTGAATTGAAACTTTTGGAAGATTCAACAACAGTACTGGGAGATAAAGGTAGCCTAAGGCTTAAATTCTGATATTTCAAAGTCCTATGGCCATATATTTACTATATATTGCTAGTAAACTATGAAGTGTTGCTTCACTTAGTGAAAGAAACAACGGATAGCATAGAACCGTCGGGAACTGGCATAATGCTACAGCTGGTTGAAGGTTCGCTTACTTGTAGTTACCTTTAAGGACTGTGGTCCAAAACTACCAGCAGCTTGCTTGCTAACATATTAGCCCCAATGTTATAAGTTCTGCTTTATTTTTCCTGTATCGGAGTCGGAGAATTTCACTCTGCTTGGGGTGGAGAAGGCGGCAGCTCTCACAAACACTGCAGCGTGATTGAGGGCTACGTTACTCCGGCAAATATTGGCAATATTAAGAGGATTTGGCATTTCCAATTAATGTAAGCCTGTTACATTCTTCTAATCTATTATTATTACTAATTTTATTCTAATTTTATTATTAAATTATTATTATAATAAATTTGCCCCGCAATAATTTCACAGCGCATCACCGCATAACTGACGTGCTGTGAGGATAATAAAAAATTAGGCTATCAGCTCCTCTTTGTAAACGTTTTAAACATTTTTTTTAGGTCTATTATACAATTAATTATACCTATAATTAAAATTATTAACAGTCTATAATATTTCCTAACACTGCAGTCATAAATGAAAATTAAGAGCAGCTTTAGGCTACTTCAAGCACCAACTTTAAAAAAACAAAACAAAAAAAAAGCAAGCTGTTTAACACGAAATGCTATTCTTCTCATTTGTTTCACTATATGTACGGGCAACAAGAGAAATAATGGAATAAATTAAGACAGTTATATACCATTATCAGCATATTATGTTGAAATTCGTCTCTGAGAGAAAATGCTCCGTTAATGCAGCGTCAGGCAGCTCCGTCACTTTTACTTTCACTTTGAATACTGACCGAGGTTAAGCTTTTACCGGCATAAATTTTCCGCAAAGTTTGCACGTTGCTTCTTGTGTGATATCCATTGGCTCCCCTTCTTGGTTGAACCCCCGCGGATTTGTGCTACGCCACTGCGCAGAAGTGTATGACATTTGTTCGGAAGCGTGGTTTGATGCAGACAATAGCTGGGTTTCCATCCAACTTTGCATTAATGAAAATTCAGCGCAAGAATGTGCGCATCTGCGTGTTTCCATCAACTGTATAATGCGAAATGGACATCAGCATAATAAAGTGATGTGTTCCGACCAATGACTCATATACAGGTGCTGGTCATATAATTAGAATATCGTGAAAAAGTTAAAAAATGAAACTTTCATATATTCTAGATTCCCTACATGTAAAGTAAAACATTTCAAAAGTTTTTTTTTGTAAATTTGTTGATTAGAGCGTACAGCTAATGAAAGTCCAAAATCCAGTATCTCAAAATATTAGAATATTTACATTTGAGTTTCATTAAATGACCATCCCTACAGTATAAAATCCGGGTATCTTTTGTTTTTTGAAACCACACTAATGGGGAAGACTGCTGACTTGGCAATGGTCCAGGAGACAATCATTGACACCCTCCACAAAGAGAGTAAGTCACAGAAGGTCATTACTGAATGGGGTGGCTGTTTGCAGAGTGAAATATCAAAGCATATTAAATGCAAAGTTGACTGGAAGGAAGAAATTGGGTAGGCAAAGGTGCACAAGCAACAGGGATGACCGCAAGCTTGACAATACTGTCAAGTAAAGCCGATTCAAACACTTGGGAGAGCTTCACAATGAGTAGAATGAAGCCGGAGTCAGCACATCAAGAGTCACCACACTCAGACATCTTCAGGAAAAGGACTACCAAGCCACTTCTGAACCAGAGACAATGTCAGAAGCATCTTACCTGGGCTAAGGAGAAAAAGAACTGGACAGTGAACAGTGGTCGAAAGTCCTCTTTTCAGATAAAAGTAAATTTTGCATTTCATGTTGAAATCATGGTCCCAGAGTCTGAAGGAAGACTGGAGAGGCACAGAATCCAAGCTGCTTGAAGTCTAGTGTGAAGTTTCTGAAGTCAATAATGATTTGGGGGGGCCGTGACGTCTGCTGGTGTTGGTCCATTGTGTTTTATCAAGTGCAAAGTCAATGCAGCCATCTTCCAGGAGATTTTGAAGCACTTTATGCTTCCATCTGCTGACAAGCTTTATGGAGATGCTGATTTCCTTTTCCAGCAGGACTTTAGCACCTGCCCACAGTGCAAAAACCACTTCCAAGTGGTTTGCTGACCATGATATTACTGTGCTTTATTGGCCAGCCAATATGCCTGACCTGAATCTATGGGATATTTTCAAGAGAAAGATGAGAAACAGTCGATCCAACAATATACAGATGATCTGAAGGCTCAATAGTGCCTCAGCAGTGCCACAGGCTGATCACTTCCATGCCACACTTCACTGATGCAGTAATTTGTGCTAGGAGCAAGTCATTTGCTGTAATATGTCCTGCCGATCAAGTATTGAGTGCACAAAAGAACATACTTTAAAGAACTTTAACTTTTCTGTTTTGCAAATCCATTTTTTGATTGATTTTAGGAAATATTCTAATATTTTGAAATACTGGATTTTGGATTTTCATGAGCTGTACGCTCTAATCATCAAAATTTAAAAAAAAAAACTTTTGAAATGTTTTACTTTACATGTAGGGAATCTAGAATATATGAAAGTTTCATTTTTAAAAATAATTTATAATAAAAAAATGAACTTTTTGATGATATTCTAATTATATGACCAGCACCTGTGTGTGTGTGTGTGTGTGTATATATATATATATATATATATATATATGTATGTTGCACAGTTATTATCCTCATTAAACCTGTCTAACGTTAACCGTCAAGAATGTTTAGCACTGTCCTTGCATACAAGGCTGTGCAACATGACAAAGTTTTTAATTGATTTTTATTTATAAAGTTGTATTTATTTTATTTAAATGTATATTTAAGTTTACATTTATGTTCCAACAAACTTGAAAAATTTAGCTTGATAAATGCTCTAAAACTTTTATGTAAATCAAGTCAGTGTTCAATAAATGATGTTAAGTTTAGAAATGTTGTGCATCCACTTATTATTAGTGTGACATTTTAGCATGCAAATGAAGGGGAAAACTTCAAGATATCGGCCCTAAAAATCGGCAGCACATATCGGCCATCGGCTGACCCTGACCTCTAAACATCGGCATCGGTTATAGAAAAACCCATATCGGTCGATCTCTAGGCAAGACTCAAAAGGTCATTGCAAAAGAGGCTGGCTGTTCACAGAGCTCTGTGTCCAAGCACATTAATGGAGAGGCGAAGGGAAGGAAAAGATGTGGTAGAAAAAAGTGTACAAGCAATAGGGATAACCGCACCCTGGAGAGGACTGTGAAACAAAACCCATTTAAAAATGTGGGGGAGATTCACAAAGAGTGGACTGCAGCTGGAGTCAGTGCTTCAAGAACCACTACGCACAGACGTATGCAAGACATGGGTTTCAGCTGTCGCATTCCTTGTGTCAAGCCACTCTTGAACAACAGACAGCGTCAGAAGCGTCTCGCCTGGGCTAAAGACAAAAAGGACTGGACTGCTGCTGAGTGGTCCAAAGTTATGTTCTCTGATGAAAGTAAATTTTGCATTTCCTTTGGAAATCAGGGTCACAGAGTCTGGAGGAAGAGAGGAGAGGCACACAATCCACGTTGCTTGAGGTCCAGTGTAAAGTTTCCACAGTCAGTGATGGTTTGGGGTGCCATGTCATCTGCTGGTGTTGGTCCACTGAGTTTTCTGAGGTCCAAGGTCAACGCAGCCGTATACCAGGAAGTTTTAGAGCACTTCATGCTTCTTGCTGCTGACCAACTTTATGGAGATGCTGATTTCATTTTCCAGCAGGACTTGGCACCTGCACACAGTGCCAAAGCTACCAGTACCTGGTTTAAGGACCATGGTATCCCTGTTCTTAATTGGCCAGCAAACTCGCCTGACCTTAACCCCATAGAAAATCTATTGGGTATTGTGAAGAGGAAGATGCGATATGCCAGACCCAACAATGCAGAAGAGCTGAAGGCCACTATCAGAGCAACCTGGGCTCTTATAACACCTGAGCAGTGCCACAGACTAATCGACTCCATGCCACGCCGCATTGCTGCAGTAATTCAGGCAAAAGGAGCCCCAACTAAGTATTGAGTGCTGTACATGCTCATACTTTTCATGTTCATACTTTTCAGTTGGCCAAGATTTCTAAAAATCCTTTCTTTGTATTGGTCTTATAAGTAATATTCTAATTTTCTGAGATACTGAATTTGGGATTTTCCTTAGTTGTCAATTATAATCATCAAAATTAAAAGAAATAAACATTTGAAATATATCAGTCTGTGTGTAATGAATGAATATAATATACAAGTTTCACTTTTTGAATGGAATTCGTGAAATAAATCAACTTTTTGATGATATTCTAATTATATGACCAGCACCTGTATACTTTTTCAGGATTATATGTGTGTCCCTGTTTACATAAGATATATTTATTAACAATAAACCTTATTTTTTTTGTAAATATTTTATGATTTGTGTGCGTCCCTCAGTTTGACTTACCACCCCGTCACACTAACTTGTTTTATCTATAAATAATGCACTGTTCCTTTAAATGACATCACAAAGCCGAAGTGACATCATTTGAGACTTACAGCCACCAAGAACAAAAGCAGGCAACTATGTACATTTTTTTTACATTGTTTATTTGTTGCTTTTTTATGTTAGGCAGGGCCTGTCAAGCTCAAACCAACCACCCCGTCACGCAAAATAGTCAAATCTATATTAATACAAAGAAAATTAAAACCGCAGACTTGGCAACACTGTTTGGTTCATTCACTCACTCACTCACTCACTCACACACTTTTTACTCAATTTGAATGTCTCCCCTCCCCCCGTTTTTAAAGTTTAAAACCAGCAGATCATATAGAGAAACACTTTGTCCATACCACCCTGTTACAATGAACCACCCCGTCACATCAGTTACCACCCCGTCACAGCGACATTTTGTTAAAAGTTTATGGAAAGAAAATGAAATATTACATAAATTAATGTTGAATGATGTTCTTGTTGTGTGGACTAATCAGATAAATGTAACTTTATTTGTATTTTTTAAGTGAATTCATTTTTTCAGTACAAACAATGAGGCCATTGAAATGTCAAATTCATATTTCAAGATTAAAAATCTAGAATCTAGAAAATCTAAAAAAAATATTAAATTACAGACTTTCTATTGATGGTTTCCAAAAAAGGGACATTTTACTATTAGGAAAACATTAGATTTTAAAAATCTATTTCTTGTTTTACTACTACTAGACTTAATAAAGATTTTGTGCCTGAGGTGGGAAAAATGTTTTTTGGAGGATTAACATATCTTTCAAGTTGTAGGTTTGTTTTAAAAAAAGTTTGTTCTTAATGAAAATTTTGAAAAATGCAAAGTGGAAATGGCACCCATTTCGTAGAATGACTCTTATGTATGAAAGCTTGCAAAAATGAAAGTGAAACTGAAATAGATATATATATATATAAAACTGTCTAAGGTTGATTTCACTTGCTTAAAGTGAGATACAAGTCAACCGTGTTCCAGGACAGAGCTGATGTAAATATATTGAAGGGGAAAAACAAACAAAAAATGGGAGGATCAGAATCAAAGTCAGTGCAACAAGTGACCCAATCAATAGTGCATCAATCAAAACCAAATCCAGGTGAGATTGTCTTTCTTCCATATGATATTATATATATATATATATACAGAACACATATATGCACACCATAGATACATTCTCAGAGAGATACTACCAAATTATTGTTATTGCAACTTAATTGCTATGTTTTCTCTTAGAACTGGATAAACCATGGAGGAAATTCGACTGGGGGTAAGCTATACATGTACATATGCAATTCTGTCTAAGTACTTTATTTCATTTTCATGTGTAGACTGTCTTTTCTGTGTGCATAGCAGTCAAAACACTGATCTGTTCAGATAAATGTGCAAATACTGTGTAAGATAAGAATTTTATTTCCCAGTAAAATATTACCTATCTCTCCCCATACATTTTACAAACTAGAATTATTGGGTGTTGTTGAAGGACCACAGTCTTGTGCATGACAATATATCTGTAATTCTGCTCAAGTCGTCCGTTGTATAGATTCAGCAAGGCATTTTATAGGGGACTCAAGCACTTGGAAATGTAAAATTATGATTATGTGTGATGTAACTTTAATATTTGATATTATAACATTCATAATTTTATTAATTATTTTAGCATGGAAATTTATCACAACATTTTACTTGGTGAAAATGATTCATTTTATCCTCAATATTGGCATTGAAACTGTCATGTGATTTGGTAACAATAAGTGATACATTATCAGTCCCTTCATTCAGCTGGCCATGCCTTAAGTTATGAGTTCACCAGATAATTTTATTTATTTATTTGTGTGTATTTGTTTGTTTGTTTGTTTATATATTTTAACATAAATATAATAAAAGTAATAATCGAACATACTAGCCTAATGAATGATGAATATTTTGAGTGTATTTTGACTTCATTTGATGAGTCTAAGTGGTCATTAAAGCCACTTCTTGGCTGTTCAGTCAAAATTGACTGACCAAAGAAAATGAAAGACGATAAATGCAGAGCAATTTTTAAAAAATAAGTGTTGAATAAAATGTATATATCGGTCACAATGTTGAACGAAGACACAGAAATGAAAGAGTGAGACTGAACCATCCAGAGTACATAATTTTCTCACACCCACCCACACTCTTACACAGAGAAAGTGAAACTATCATTATTATATAAAGACAAAACATTAAATAATAAATAAATAATGTTAAAAATAATGTTAAATAATATGGATTATTTCATAATAAATATTCAAATGTATATTTTCTAAGCAGAAAGTCTAGAATTCTTTCACAGCGGGTGGACGCAGAACACTTCAGCCATCTACTGGCCATTATTGTCATAACACGATTTTGACCTGACATGAAGTTATTTTCCTTTTTTCACTAGATGGCAGCAGTTTGGCCCACAAACATGATCAATTCTCATATTTAACTTTAACATTTTAACTCATTTTAACTTGTTTCACCAAGCTTATTAGATTTCTGTAGTGAAGTTCAGAAAGTTTGCATACTTGCTTATACAAGCAGTGTTGAAATAGAGAAATTTACATAAGATCTAAATAAGGTTATATAGTGTTATATCATTTTAATTAAAAAACTGTAGTGTGGTAATGCAATTCCAAATACAGCCAGTAAGACTCCATTGTGCCACATAGAACAAATCTGCTTCTACAAAGTTCTGTAGGGCACAAAATTGTATTTTGTTTTGACAGACAGAAAGAAGCTCTGAAAAAGAAGCTGGAAAACTTCTCTCCGAGTGATCCAAATGTAAACGACATCAAGATCCTGGTAGCTGGACAAGTTGGAGCAGGAAAGTCCAGCTTTATCAACTCCATCGATAGTGTCTTTCAAGGACGGATCTGCTCTAGAGCACTAGTTAATACAGCTGATGGTGACAGTCGTAGTTTCACACAAAAGGTATTTGTCATCTATACAGTAGTTGCATGTTTTTTTCTAAAAGACCCATAAATGTCAGTTGACCCACTCTTGTGCATTAAGCATTTTAGCTAATCATATGAAGATTTCTTAGTTGTTCACAAATATTTGTGCTTCTATATATTTTGGTCTTCATTTGTAGCTCAAAGGATTCCCCATCAGAAGTGGGAGAAAAACTTTGCCTTTCGTCTTCAAGGATATAATGGGCTTAGAAGCTGAAGCTTTGGCTGGGTCACAAACAGATGACATCATCAATGCTGTGTTTGGCCATGTGAAGGACGGCTATAAAGTAATAAACCACTACATTATTATTTTAACACAAAGTTTGTGTGTGTGCAATAGGTTTAATGTTTAACATATTTTGCTGAATTTCCAATCTTTTAGTTCAATGAGGAGCAGGCACTCACTTATAAGGATCAGCATTACACCAGTGACCCTACCCTCTCCGATCAGGCTTTCTGCCTGGTTTACGTCATAGCCGCAGATACAGTCCAATTCACAGATGATAGACTTATTGACAAGTTGAAGATCATCCGCAAGAGAATCAGTGATAAGGGTAAAACTGACAATGAATGTTTGATTATGATTTTTTTTTCTATTTTTTCTATTTTTTTTATTTTTATTCATGAGTTCACATACATTACATTACATGGGAGAGAGAAGTGGGCATAAAGTGGGTTGGGTTTGTGTGTGTTTTTCAGTGTGTAGGTGGACAAAATCCAGATACAGGCTGCATTGTAATGCCAAGTGCAAACAGGGAATGTCAGTCTCAACTTTTCTGCTTAATTATTTATATGACCCAGACAATGTATGTGGGTCAGTTATGATATGTATATACCTTTCAACAAACTGCCACAAATTTTCCTCAATTTTGTTTATTAATTTGTTTATTTGTTTATAAAATATTGTTATAGAACCTTTACATTGCCTCTGCATTTGCTGTAGGGATTCCTCAAGTGATTGTCCTGACCAAAGTGGATGAAGTATGTCCGCTGGTCAACAAGGATCTAAGGAAGATCTACACTAGCAAGAAGATCAAAGAGAAGGTGTGTGATATCATCCAAAGACATACACGTGTTTTACTTTTGCATATTGCAAGTACATACTGCCAATGTTAATCTGATTTTGTCTAACAGCCACAACTAATTTTCTGATCTAACATTCTGCTTCTGTCCAGATGGAGTTGTGCAGTGCTAAACTGGGTGTGCCATTGACAAACATCTTCCCAGTGAAGAACTACCATGATGAGATTGACACAGAGGATGACATTGATGTTCTGACACTGAAGGCACTTGAACAGATTGTTCAGATTGCAGATGATAGATTGTTGGACAACTTCTGACAAAATCAAAAATATACAGTTATTAATGCATATAAATCACATCACAAAATCACATATAATGCATTTGGAGTGGGTCATTCTTTGAATTTCTTCATCAGAGGAACATCATTTTAGGAAGATCATGGATTAAATGACTATAGAGAGGATTATGTTTTGTGTTTGGTTTTACAATTATATCTACAGTCGGGTTCAAAATCAATGAAAATCTAGGACTCAAAATCTAATGTAAACCTGAAAATTAAAAGAAAGATTCAGAATTTGAAAATTGTTTAAAAAAATGTATGATGTAAAATCTTTCTCCATTTAACAATATTAAAACTTTTAAAACACATAAATAAATAATATGGGAATAATGCAGTGACACTACATTTTGTGTTTTAGATTCTTCAAAACATTTATGAACAAAATAACTTTTGCTTATTGAGATGTGTTGAATAAATCCCATTTAATCTTGAATTGTTCATTTTTCTTGACAATACATGTATTCAGCCTGTACTAAAATGGGGTATCTGGAGCAATGGGTACATTCTGAATAAGAGAAAGCATAATTTCCTTGAAATTCATGTGCATTTCACCTCTGTTCTAGTTTGTTTCCCAGTCTAGCTTCCTAATTAATCTCCCATTGTTTACTATGAATATTATTGGTTCTGTGACAAATTGCTTATGTTCCTCTAATGTAAGCTTTGGAGAACAGCACTTGCTAAATGCACAGGTCTATCCTATGCATAAGTCTTTCTTTTCAAAAAACCTCATGCACATATAAATTCTGCTCCCCCTTCACATCTGTCACAATAATTTTAATTTATGCTTTACCTTTGGTCATTTAAATAAACCATATCTCACATATTTCAACAGAGCATTATTATTTATGTTATATACTTCCGTTACTATTTATTATACTATACTACACTACATTACTATTTACTATACTACAGTCGCAAAGACTTTTATATTGAAACTTGTTGTGAACACGGAACAAGGCGCAAATGACAAATGCTTTGACTAGTGCTGTCAGTATCAGCAAGGCACGGGGAAAGCCCATTAACTGGTAAAATGACAAGATCGCAGCTAAATCTGATACACTCAGTTACTTTACCTCTCTCACAATACTCTTCTACATAATACAGTAAGCTTCAATGAACAATATCAATTTATCAAATGAGAACAAACATATGTTTACGTTGCTAAGAGTGGTTGTTAAGGGTGTTGTACAGTGATACACAGAACCGTTGGGTGAAGCGGTCATAGCCGTGTTGTATTTATAACTTTTTTTTTTATAAATAATAAACAACAGTTACTTTTCGTGAAATACACATGGAACCGCAGCAACACACAAATTGTTATTCTTACTTTTATAACACTTACTGAACTGAAGTAACTTTTTTTTTTAAACGTATCCCAGGAATAACTGGGACTTGACATGGCACTTGCATACTGTTGCACTCATGTTGATATGATTGCTTCTGTTCTCATTTGTGAGTTGCTTTGGAGAAAAGCGTCTGCTAAATGACTAAATGTAAATGTAAAAATCATGTTAAATGTGAGTATCAGATATGATACATCAGGCATTTGAGGAAAAACTTAAGAGCTTTGATCATAAACCTAAGCATTTATATATTAACTTACTAAGACATATTATTGGGAGATAACTGAGATTTATATGCATTTTTTTGTAAGTCGTCTGCTATACTGTTATAAAGAACTCATTGATTTGCATTACAAGCTTCAGAAGTTCAACATTTTTAGCCAAATTGCATATTTTTTTGCTCAGTTTGGGCCTCTGAATAAAATTTAGGTGGTTTTTCCTCATCAAGAAGCCTCCATATTCTATATGAGCCATAAAACCTGATGTATCAAAAAACCTTTTTATATATATATATATATATTTTAAAAAAAAAAGTTTATAAAGTGTTCAATTAACTTTCAATAAAAGTTCAATTTCATTTGACATTTGACACTTGAAAATTACCTTTCATGTAGTGTGTAACATAGCTCTAAGTGAAGGAAAACATCCTGCAAAGTTTTAAATCTGAAAGTGCACCGTATATAAGTTATTGTCCCTCAAAAGTAAGAGTCGACTCTGAGTCAAATAAACGAGTCATTTGTAAAACGAATCCCAAGCCATTTCATTGTGACGTCACACAAACTAAAGTAACACAAACTAAAGAGACACTTACCACAGAGAAACGTCCTACTCCAGTCGTGATTGAGAATAAGTTTCTGTTTGATCGACTACTTCAGACGTTTTATCGTTGGACTGGGCTCGAATTGATATGGTAAAATTGATGCTATCTTTTCTGTCCATACATTGTATACAATGTCTTGCGAATTGATAGCTGTCATTCAGTTATAGCAATGGGCACGTGGTGCGCACAGCAGACCTATCACAAAGGATTGGGCCATCTGACCAATCAGAGCAGTGGGTAACACTTTAGAATACTGATCCTTCATTAATAAATAACTACACAGGAACAAATGAATAATGTCAAGTCAAGTCACCTTTATTTATAATGCGCTTTTTACAATGCAGATTGTGTCAAAGCTGCTTTACGGTGATAACTGGTATATAATTTTGGCTGCACAGCAGCTCTTAAAGAATGGTGTCAATGCAGGCAAATCAAAGCACTGTTGAATATCAAATGTCAAGTCAAATGTCAAATGCATTATTAACACTCTAGTAACTACTATTAACTAACAAGAAACTCTGATTAATGAATTAGTAAGTAACAGTGCTCAGTTGAAGGTGGTAGTTCACTATTAGCTAATCAGTAACTACTATTTTTTCATACCTCCGAGAGAACTACTAAGAACTACTATATACAAGTTCATAATTAACATGATTGACGCAAAATGTATAATTAATTCTAAAGTAAAGGTTATGGTAACCCACTAGTAATGACTGAAGTATTACCAAATCCTTCAGAAGGAATTTACTAATTATTTGGATCAGTATTTTAAAGTGAAAGCATGATAACTCTCAAGTAACTACTGGAGTCATTGTAAACTTTTGAGGTTTTTGTATGTTTTTGTACAGTAATTCCCTATGATGTATTTGGTAACACTTGAGTAATTACTAGTGGGTTACCATAATCTTCACTTTAGAATACTGATCCAAATAATTAGTAGTTCCTTTAGAAGGATGTAGTAACACTTGAGTAATTACTAGTGGGTTACCATGATCTTCACTTTAGAATACTGATTCAAATAAGTAGTAATTACTTTAGAGTTGTATAGTAACTCTTGAGTTATTACAATCCAATACTTTACAAAAACCTCAAAAGTTTACAATGACTTCAGTAGTTATTAGAGTTATCATATTTCTCACTTTAGAATACTGATCCAAATAATTAGTAATTCCTTCTGAAGGATTTGGTAATACATCAGTCATTACTAGTGGGTTACCATGACCTTTACTTTAGAATTAATTATACATTATGCATTATTCACAATAATTATGAACCTGTAGTTCTTAGTAGTTCTCTGGGAGGTATGAAAAAAACAGTAGTTACTGATTAGCTAATAGTGAACTACCACCTTCAACTGAGCACTATTACTTACTAATTCATTAATCAGAGTTTCTTGTTAGTTAATAGTAGTTACTAGAGTGTTAATAATGCATTATTCATTTGTTCCTGTGTATTTATTCATTAATGAAGGATCAGTATTATAAAGTGTTACCGAGCAGTGTAGGCTCACGGAAAAGAGAGACTTTAGAGAGAGGGTTTAGAGAGAAACTGAGGTGAAATTAAATGTATATTAATATAGCTGCAAGCAGCGATGACGGGCCCAAGCCCGGTGGCACCGCCAACCCGGTGGCTTATTATCCTAACACTTCTCTTCATGTGTTTTTTGACCTCTATGAGCTATTGTTTGTGCACCAATCTTATGCACCAAAAGCATGTTTTCACTTAATTTCAATATGGGTGGTATCCGATGAAAAAATTGAATTATAAAATTAATAATTGAAGCCAAATCACGGAAACTGCAAAAACGATTTTAATATCATTCTCGGGTAATAGTAAGATATGTGTCTAGATTTTTCTGCTCACTTATGCAAGTTTATTTTAAACAGCCACTTTTATAAAATCATGTGAAATGTACTTAAATAGGGTTTTTTAATTAAATTCATTATTCATTGATATAATTCAAATTTAAGACATATGCGTCGTACATGATGCTCGCAAACACAGCACATCACCTTCTGTAATGCCCATGTCTGGAAAATACACACTCTCCTCTGTAAAAAACAGAGATGTTAGTCTTGTCTAAATCAGTACATGAAATCACAGGTGCCAGGTAATAAGAATTGTAACTCAAACAACATTTAGAAAACTAGTCCTGTCCGAATAGTGATAGTGTCATGGTTCAATTTCAAATGAGTGTGAAGTTATCATTTGCAGTTCAAAATTTTGATAAGTTCATCAGTAAATGGGTAATCAGTAAAAGGGTTAAAGACCACTAATCAAGATTGTAAAACACACACAGAGAGAGAGAGAGAGACACACACACACACACACACACACACACACACACACACAGAAAGAGTGAGACTGAGGGAGTGAGGGGGGAGGAACAGAGAGAGAGAGAGAGTGTGTGAGATTCAGAAGAAATATTTTTAAAAAACAAAACAAATATATTGATCTGAAATATAGTACATTCATTTTAAATTCATCCAGGTTCAATTACCAAACATACAATCTTAATTTAATTTAAATCAAACAATGATTTCACAAGATATGAGCCACTGCCTGTTTCCCTTTTTTGTCCATACTTTAAACCCTGGCCATGGCAACACCATTCAAGATATCCTGTATTCGTTCACAATTTAGCATCTTCAGTATCTTGTCATCTTGTTCAGAAAGTTTGGTGGCGATTGCATGAATCCCCTAAGAGGAGTAGTTAAAATTTCAGAGCTTGTTTATTCAAAAAATCCACATTCAAACCAAAATATCTGACTTCCTCATTGGCGACTATCTTGAAGACCATAAATTTCCGAGAGGCTGAGTAGGGGAAACTAACTTGTTGGACGCGCTTCCTTGTAATGATCATGGATCCAAAGACTTCGTTTTCAAGATTTATTTGCATAAGTAACAAACAAGGTTGTGCATCCAATACATGCATCCAAAAGTCATGATGAACTGCATTTAGAAGCTTTATAGCGGTCAGCAAAAATAAGCCTTCCCCCGTCACCCCTGTGAGAAAAGGCTATAAATGATCCGTCACCTGCAGCATCCTCACAAGCGATATAGCCTACTAGCTGGGACTCGTTCTTTATGTAAACAGACGTGACGTAATGACGCAAAGATGAACGGCGACATGCTCGAATTTCCAGCGGAAACCCACCAGTACCACCCGAATTATAAAACATTATTACAAGCTTACTGTTGTGAATCGGGCTAAGGTAACGAGATAGTTTTGAACACTGGCTGGTTATATACTTGCTCAAAAATTGATTTTGGATAATTTTTAACCCAAAAAAGTTACAGACAGCAGCTTTAAGCAATAATACCTAGATTGTACATTAGGATACTTAAATATCTCATTACAGTTTTTTTTTATTTTTTATTTTTTTTTACTATTTTCACAAGTAAGGTGTACATTTTCAAAACTCTTACAAAAAACCAAACTGATCACACACGTAACACAGCTAGTCAACCTGATCTCATGCTTTCATTCTAGTTATACATATTTTTATTCTACATAATCATTGTTTCAAAACACAAGATCATTGTGATCTGAAATAAGAACATTTGGTTTAATCACTGAAACACAACAGTATGTTCTTCTTACAGTCTAGTACTTTTAACAATCAGTTCATTCAATAACAAACAATGCAAGATACATGTTTCAAATCACCCTTGTTGCTGAAATAATTAAAGTAATACAGGCTACAGATGCCACATTAGCAAAATATAAAATACACTTACATTATCTAACTTACGTAATATAAAATCCATAATGTTTGTAATAGTATCTATTCAGTGTGTTATCAAAAGGTGTGATAAAGTTATAAAATGGCAATGAGGTTTTGTGTTAGAACAGAGTTTGCTGCCAATACAATAAATGTTCGCACTGCACCATATGACTGAATTTATCCTATAGTTGACCTTTACAGATGAAGGGTGAGTTACAGTAATGCGGCAGTAACGTAGGGAATACCATGACCACACACACGCACACACATTGATTATAATCTAAGATAAATTGCTAAAAATTAAAAAAAAAAAAAAAAATCCATTGCTTTTGGTTATCTGTATCAGAAATTGCAAACAAAGTAGAAATTATATCTATAGAATCTGTATCAATAGAAATATATAGATGTACCTAATGATTCATTGATTAACCATTAAGATCAGTTGGATTAAATAATAGACATATGTATTAAATTGAGCGAAAAGTGATGCAAATGAAAAGTTTGATAGTATGAGCATTATGAAAGGCATTTACAGTGAATGAAACATTTACATGAAATACTTATTTAGTGTAGTGAAAAGGATACTTTGTGATTTTGTGTATTGTACTAATACAATTGAAAACATCCTGAAATGTTTGAAAAAGTGCACTTTTGATGGTCTGCTGTGATATTAGTACTAAGAGTTTAGAAAATTTACCAATTGCTTATGAAAACTGCACCAAAACAAACTGTAGGTTCATTCTGTTCGGTTTATAAGCTGTCATATGAGACCAAACATGATAAATACTATGTAGTTGAAAGCACATATGTCATGTAAAGCAAATGGTACAGATGTGTCATTGAGGTTTAAACGACCCTGTCTCTCAAGTGTCCCAACAGTCCTCAATCAGCATATTGATGAATCCCTTGCACTAGATATGCATTAGCATACTGTGATGATGAAGACCATTGTGCCACGTTTAATTCACATGTATACTTTTAAAGGGATTTCTGAAGTACTAGGGCATTAAATAGTTCTACCCATTTTCACTCAGCCCTACATACAGGTGCATCTCAATAAATTAGAATATCATAAAAAAAATCTTTATTACACATAAAATAAAATATTTCCAGACTTTTTTTGTTTTCATTTTGATGATTACAGCTTGCTGCTCATCAAAATAAAATAAAAAATCAGTATCTCAAATTATTAGAATATTTAATTTCAAGTTCTATTAAATGACCATTCTCATAAATACTGGGTTTAGGTCAGTAATCCCAACAGCAGTCATGGGGAAGTCTGCTGACTTGACAGTTGTCCAGAAGACGATCATCAAGACCCTCTACAATCAGGGTAAGCCACAGAGGGTCATTGCTGAAAGAGCTGGCTGTTCACAGAGTGCTGTGCCAAAGCATATTCATGGAAAGTTGACTGGAAGGAAAAAGTGTGGTAGGAAAAGGTGTACAAGTGAAAGGAATGACCGCAGGCTTGAGAAGATTGCAAGGCGAAGCCGATTTAAGAACTTAGGAGAGCTTCAAAAGGAGTGGACTGAAGCTGGAGTCAGTGCATCAAGAGCCACCACACACAGACGTCTTCAGGAAATGGGCTACAACTGTCACACTCCACGTACCAAGCCACTTCTGAACCAAAGACAACGTCAGAAGCGTCTTACCTGGGCTAAGGAGAAAAAGAACTGGACTGTTGCTCCTCTTTCAGATGAAAGTAAATTTTGCATTTCATTTGGAAATCAAGGTCCCAGAGTCTGGAGGAAGAGTGGAAAGGCACAGAAACCATGTTGCTTGAAGTCCAATGTGAAGTTTCCACAGTCAGTGATGATTTGGGCTGCCATGTCATCTGCTGGTGTTGGTCCACTGTGTTTTCTGAAGTTCACAGTCATGCAGCCATCTACCAGGAAATTTTAGAGCACTTCATGCTTCTTTCTGCTGACAAGCTTTATGGAGATGCTGATTTCATTTTCCAGCAGGATTTGGCACCTGCCCACACTGCCAAAGGTATCAAAAGCTGGTTCAATGACCATGGTGTTACTGTGCTTGATTGGCCAGCAAACTCACCTGACCTGAACCCCATAGAGAATCTATGGGATATTGTCAAGAGGAAGATGAGAAACACCAGACCCAACAATGCAGATGACCTGAAGGTCGCTATCAAAGCAACCTGAGCTTCCATTACACCTGAGCAGTGCCACAGGCTGATTGCCTCCATGCCACGCCACATTGATGCAGTAAATCATGCAAAAGGAGGCCCAACCAAGTATTGAGTGCATAGAAATGAACATACTTTTCAAAAACTTATTTATTGAGATAGTGAATTGGCCGGTTTTTGTTAAATGTGAGCCAAAATCATCACAATTAAAAGAACCAAAGACTTAAAGTACTTCAGTCTGTGCATTGAATTTATTTAATACACGAGTTCCACAATTTGAGTTGAATTACAGAAAATAAATGAACTTTTCCATGAAATTCTAATTTATTGAGATGCACCTGTATGTGTTGAATAAAATTTATATATCGGCTGTTGAACAGACACACACATGAAAGAGTGAGACTGAAACATCCAGAGTACAACATTTTCTCACACCCACCCACACTCTTACACAGACAGAGAAAGTGAAATTAATGCTTATGGCTGTAAGCATAATGAAATAACTGCAAAAATGACGATTCAAAACTATTATTATTATTATATATACACCAAACTTTTTTAAATAATATTTGGATCAAATGTATATTTTCTAAGCAGAAAGTCTAGAATTCTTTCACAGCGAGTGGACGCAGAACACTTCTGCCATCTACTGGCCATTATTGTCATAACACGATTTTGACCTGATATGAAGTTATTTTTCTTTTTTCACCAAATGGCAGCAGTTTGGCCCACAAGCATGATAAATTATCTTTTTTTTTTTTTTAACTTGTTTCACCAAGTGTAGATTTCTGTAGTGAAGTTCAGAAAGTTTGCATACTTGCTTATGAAATTTACATAAGATCTAAATAAGGTTATATAGCATTATATCATTTCATTAAAAAAAGTGTAGTGTTGTTATTCCAAATATAGGCAGTAAGACTATAGAACAAATCTGCTTCAAGTGAAGTTCTGTAGGACACAAAATTTTATTTTGTTTTGACAGACAGAAAGAAGCTCTGAAAGAAAAGCTGGAAAACTTCTCTCCGAGTGATTCAGATGTAAACCACATCAAGATCCTGGTAGCTGGACAAGTTGGAGCAGGAATGTCCAGCTTTATCAACTCCATCGATAGTGTCTTTCAAGGACGGATCTCCTCTAGAGCGTTAGTTAGTTCAGCTGCTGGTGACAGTCGTAGTTTCACACAAAAAGTAGGTATTTGTCACCTATACAGTAGTTGTGTGTTTTTATCCAAAAGACCCATAAATGTCATTTGACCCACTGTATTAAGCATTTTAGCTAATCATATGAAGATTTCTTCGAAATTGTTCACAAATATTTGTGCTTCTATATTTTGGTTTTCATTTGTAGCTCAAAGGATTCACCATCAGAAGTGGGGAAAAATCTTTGCCCTTCGTCTTCATGGACACAATGGGTTTACAACCTCCTGCGTTGGCCGGGTCACAAACAGATGACATTATCAATGCTCTGTTTGGCCATGTGAAGGACGGCTATAAAGTAATAAACCACTACATTATTATTTTAACATAATGTTTGTGTGTGTGCAATAAGTTTGACGTTTAACAAATTTTGCTGAATTTCCCATCTTTTAGTTCAACCAGGAGCAGGCACTCACTTATAAGGATGAACATTACACCAGTGACCCTACCCTCTCCGATCAGGCTTTCGGCCTGGTTTATGTCATAGCCGCAGATACAGTCCAATTCACAGATGATCGACTTATTGACAAGTTGAAGATCATCCGCAAGAGAATCAGTGATCAGGGTAAAACTGACACTGAATGTTTGATTTTTATTTTTATTCATGAGTTCACATACATTACATTACATGGGAGAGAGAAGTGGGCATAAAGTGGGTTGGGTTTGTGTGTGTTTTTCAGTGTGTAGGTGGACAAAATCCAGATACAGGCTGCATTGTAATGCCAAGTGCAAACAGGGAATGTCAGGCTCAACTTTTCTGCTTAATTATTTATGACCCAGGCAATGTGGGTCAGTTATGTAGATATGTATATACCTGCCACAAATGTGCCACAAATGTGCAAATATGCTTTGGCACAGCACTCTGTGAACAGCCAGCTCTTTCAGCAATGACCCTCTGTGGCTTACCCTCATTGTAGAGGGTCTTGATGATCGTCTTCTGGACAACTGTCAAGTCAGCAGACTTCCCCATGACTGCTGTTGGGATTACTGACCTAAACCCAGTATTTATGAGAATGGTCATTTAATAGAACTTGAAATTAAATATTCTAATAATTTGAGATACTGATTTTTTTTTTATTTTGATGAGCAGCAAGCTGTAATCATCAAAATGAAAACAAAAAAGTCTGGAAATATTTTATTTTATGTGTAATAAAGATTTTTTTTATGATATTCTAATTTATTGAGATGCACCTGTATGTAGGGCTGAGTGAAAATGGGTAGAACTATTTAATGCCCTAGTACTTCAGAAATCCCTTTAAAAGTATACATGTGAATTAAACGTGGCAGTTTTGTTGAGGAAAAAAATTGTTATAGAACCTTTACATTGCCTCTGCATTTGCTGTAGGGATTCCTCAAGTGGTTGTCATGACCAAAGTGGATAAAGCATGTCCGCTGGTCAACAAGGATCTAAGGAAGATCTACACTAGCAAGAAGATCAAAGAGAAGGTGTGTGATATCATCCAAAGACATACACGTGTTCCACTTTTACAAATTGCAATTACATATTGCCCAAGTTGATCTGATTTTGTCTAATAGCCGCATCTAATTTTCTGACCTAACATTCTGCTCCTGTCCAGATGGAGTTGTGCAGCGCCAAAATGGGTGTACCATTGTCAAACATCTTCCCAGTGAAGAACTACCATGAGGAGATTGACACAGACGATGACATTGATGTTCTGATACTAAAGGCACTTGAACAGATTGTTCAGATTGCAGATGATAGATTGTTGGACAGGGAAATCTACTGACAAAATCACATATATACAGTTATTAATGCATATAAATCACATCACAAAATCACAACATAACGTGCGAATGCATTTGGAGTGGGTCATTCTTTGAATTTTAGGAAGATCATGGATTAAAATGACTATAAAGAGGATTATGTTTTGTGTTTAGTTTTACAAATATATCTACAGTCGGGTTCAAAGTCAATGAAAATCTGGGATTCAAAATCTCATGTAAAGCTGAAAATTAATAGAAAGATTCAGAATTTGAAAATTGTTTGTTATGATGATCAATATGATTTCTGTGTGAACTATCCCTTTAAGCTAGCCATTCCTGCATCACATTGAATACTCAACTGCTAACTTAAGTTATTGTATTATTCTCTGGTATTTTAATATCTCATCTATATGAACTGAAGGAACGTGCAAAATCAAGTCAGATTTAGAGGAACAACAAGCGGAAATGCAGGAAAATTACTGTTTTCAGTAACTGTTTTTCAATCATTTTCTTATCCCAATTTTTATTTATTTATTTATTTATTTATTTATTTTGCGGTAGTGCATTCTCCTCTGTTTGTCCCGTCTGTCTTGTCATTGTTTGTGTTGTGCTTGAGCACATGGCTCTGTCTATGTTTGTGTTGGCCATGTGCTCCTCTCGTCCCGCCTCCTTGTTTCCAATTACCACGCCCTCGTTTAGTCCTTGTCACCTGTTCCTCATGGTCTCATCTCCCTTTATATTGTGCTCTCTTTCCTTCATGTTTTGCCAGTTCGTTAAACACTGTGTCACTGTGGTGCTCTGTGTTACCTAGTACTTTTCTTGTTGTAGTTATATGTTTTATGGTATTTATTAAAGTTACTTGTTTAGAATGAAAAAAAAAAAAAAAAAAAAAAAAATAGATAGTCTTGTCCTGTCCAGCCTTTTGTCTTAATGTATACTATCTATTATTTTGTGTCTTCAGCTTTTACTTTAGTTCTTAATTTACTTGAGTTGGTTTTCATTTATTTTACTTTAGTAATTAGTCTTTATTATTTTACTAGTTCTCTAATTTATTCCTAGCTTTAATTTTCTGTCTTCTCTTTATTAAGCTTACTACTTTAGTAGTAGTTCTAGTCTTTGCTTCGCATTGGTTTCTGCTATCAGTCTTGTCGTGTAGTGTCTTAAATAAATCTGATTTATACTCGACGCGTCCGCAAGTTCGCTTGGGTGCGCGCGACAAAAGTGATGCGCGCTAAATCATTTCGCGTGGCGGTGTGCACGTCAAAAGCTGGATTTATATAGCGAGTCAGACGTACACAATTTTTATACATTTCTCTTATTTCTGTCGTCGCCACATCGCCGTCAGGTATAATTCTTGCCGTGACGTCGCCGCCGGTTTGTTGTCTGCCGTCTCTATCAATCCCATTCAAAAATCTACACGGATTGACGGCGACAGAAGGGTAGACTGTTCCTTCTCATTCTCCTGGTTAATCAAAAATCTGGCACGATCGACAGCTCATAGATTTATACTTTCGCCTGGCTCCGCACTGACTGCGCGCGCATCTCCCCAAACGGACGAGACATTTATACTTGACGCGCTCGCCGTTGTTCTATTCTTTGAAACGACAGGGGAAGACTCGGAGAAATTGTTCTCTAGATCAGGGGTTCCCTAAACTTTTCAGCCCACGACCCCCAAAATAAAGATGACTCACGACCCCCAATATCCTCGGAGGTGTTTAATATACAAACGCCTGTTTCACACATACTCTGCAGTGCATATTTTTTTTCCGTGCCCATGTTAACGGATTAGAGCGTTCACGCTGCATGCGGATGCGGTCCAGCAGTGCGTTCCAGGAGCGGTGCGTCTGCAGCAGTGCAGTGATCATTACGCACAGTCTATTTTTTGCTGAATTAAAACGAAAGCGCATTGTTCGCATTAGAATAAACATTGACGCGAAAAACTAGTAATTTAACCATAGATGCATATAATTTAAAGTCTCTGTTACACAGTCAAGACATGTTTTTTTGCCTCGGGTAAAGCAAGGAAAATGACACTTTACCAGGCATTTAGGTGATCAAGGAGACATAAGGGATAGCACTCGTCTCTTCGTGAAAGTGGAAAAACAAATGATCTTTATGACATGAGGGATTTCTTGTAAAAAGATTGAAAAGGAAAGAAAAGATGAGCGTCGCTTGTTTTGGTCTATTTTAAGTTTTAATTTAAAATGTTTGTGATTTTAACGTAAAGCTTATGTTTAAATGTTTTGCCACTTGCGTGAGCAAAGTAGCCTAATATATAAACATAAAGTAATGAAATGAATAAAACGTTTGAATGTAGTGCGTTTAAACGTGAAATATAGTGTAAACAAAGAGAATCGCAATGCTGACAAGCCATGTTCAGTAACAACTTTTGGATTTGAAATAAAAATAAGTAAATATTATTTCTTAATACAGCGCTTTTTCCTAATCAAAAATAAATATGATTATCTTATCCATTTCTGATAATTCCAGGTTACGCAGGTTGTTTACACGTTTAACTCGTGGCCATGAGAAATAGATAGCCTATTGTTCTCTCAACATAGTGAAGTCGTGGCCACATGAAAAATATATCGTTCCCTCAACATATGATCTCGTGGCCACGACATAAGGATGTCGTTATCTCGACAAAATTATCTTGGCCATCTTGTTCCCACGAATTAATATCTTGTGGCCACGACATTTTATCACGTTCCCACGGGTTTATATGTCGTGGACACGACAAAACTAAGTGAACCGAACATGTCTCCTCCCGGTCACCGTAGGCTTGCTTTATCCAGCCGAGAAACATACCCTGCGTCTCCCTAGCTTCCGAGGTCGTGAATCAGTATATCGTGTAAATGAATGTGGCCGACTCCCTGATCAGTGCCCTGACTACTGAACTAGGGAGCTGATTGAGATGCACGCATAGTTTGCATATCATCTGGCCATACTGCGGTGGGATGTTTCGACGTTCAGTTGAGACAAGAACAGCGCAATGCGGGAGGGCTCGTGCTGCTTAGATACAATGACAGAGAGTTCGTGTTTTAAAGAGAAACAGACACTGAAATAAATAAATCTCTGTTCTCTCAGCCATCTCTGATGTAGCCTATAATCAGCATGAACTTTTAAGATCATATAACTGTATTTCGTTTTAATAAATTTGCAAAGTTATCAACAAATCAGTTTTTTGCTTTGTCATTATGGGTCTGATGTGAAAAGAACAAGAATGGGTGTGGGCATATTTAATTATGTAGCCTATATGTGAAAGTGAAACTTAAAAATAGAGCTATATAACGGTTCTGGTGTAGGTCTGCTTGAAGTGAGATACAAGTCAACTGTGTTCCAGGACAGAGCTGATGTAAATATATCGAAGGGGGAAAAACAAACAAAAAATGGGAGGATCAGAATCAAAGCCAATACAACAAGAAGTGCATCAACCAAAACCAAATCCAGGTAAGAGGGTCTTTCTTCCATATAATTGTTTTATATGTATTTATATACAGAACACATGTGTACACACCATAGATACATTCTCAGAGAGATACTACCAAATTATTGTTATTGCAACTTAATTGCTATTGCTGTGTTTTCCCTTAGAACCGAAACCAAATCCAGGTGAAAGGGTCTTTCTTCCATATGATTTTCTATATATATTTATATACAGATCACATATGTACACACCATAGATGCATTCTCAGAGAGATACTACCAAATTATTGTTATTGTAACTTAATTGCTATGTTTTCTCTTAGAACTGGATGAACCATGGAGGAAATTTGACTGGGGGTAAGCTATTCATGTACATAAGCTTTTCTGTCTACTTTATTCTGTGTTTATGTGCAGACTGTGTCTTATCTGTGTGCATAGCAGTCAAAACACTGATCTGTTTAAATAAAAGTGCAAATACTGTGTAAGATAAGAATTTTATTTCCCTGTATATTATTACTGGTATCTCTCCCGATACATTTTACAAACTAGAATTATTGGGTGTAGTTGAAGGACCACAGTCTTGTGCATGACAATATATCTGAAGTAATTCTGCTCAAGTCGTCTGTTGTAGCTTCAGAAAGGCATTTTATCACAACATTTTACTTGGTGAAAATTACCCATTTTATCCTCAATATTGGCATTGAAACTATCATGTGATTTGGTAACAGTAAGTGATATAAATCGTTTCATTCAGCTGGCCATGCCTTATGTTTTGAGTTCAACATTTAATTTTATTTATTTGTTTGTTTTATTTTAAAATAAATTTAATAAAAGTAATAATCGAACATACTAGCCTAATAAATGATGAATATGCGGATATAAAAGTGGTTTCCTCATTTTGAACCTTTTTAGATATGCAATCTGAAAAATAAAAACTGGACTTCATTTGATGAGTCTAAGTGGTCATTAAAGTCTCTTCTTGGCCGTTCGCAGTCAAAATTGACCGACCACAGAAAATGAAAGACGATAAAAGCAGAGCATTTATTTTTTATTTATTTTTTTTGAATATGTGTTGAATAAAATTTATATATCAGCCGCAATTTTGAAAAAAGACACACAGAAATGAAGGAGTGAGACTTCCAGAGTACATCATTTTCTCACACCCACCCCCACACACTTAGACAGAGAAAGTGAAATTAATTTATGGCTGTAAGCATCACTGCAAAAAAAAGACGCTTCAAAACTATCACTATTATATAAACACCAAACATTAAAAAAAAAATACATAATTTAAAAAATGTTATAAATAATGTTAAATAATAGTTGGATCATTTCAAAATAAATATTCAAATGTATATTTTCTTAGCAGAAAGTCTAGAATTCTTTCACAGCGGGTGGACGCAGAACACTTCTGCCATCTACTGGCCAGTATTTTCATAACACGATTTTGACCTGACATGAAGTTATTTTTATTTTTTTCACTAGATAGCAGCAGCTTGGCCCACAAACATTATAAATTCTCATATTTAACTTTTACATTTTAACTCGTTTCACCAAGCGTAGATTTATGTAGTAAAGTTCCAAAAATGTGCATACTTGCTTATACAAGCAGTGTGGAAATAGAGAAATTTACATAAGATCTAAATAAGGTTATATAGCATTATATCATTTCATTAAAAAAAGTGTAGTGTTGTAATGTTATTCCAGATACAGACAGTAAGACTCCATTGTGCCACAAAGAAAACAAATCTGCTTCAAGTGAAGTTCTGTAGGACACAAAATTGTATTTTGTTTTGACAGACAGAAAGAAGCTCTGAAAGAAAAGCTGGAAAACTTCTCTCTGAGTGATCCAGATGTAAACCACATCAAGATCCTGGTAGCTGGACAAGTTGGAGCAGGAAAGTCCAGCTTTATCAACTCCATCGATAGTGTCTTTCAAGGACGGATCTGCTCTAGAGCGTTAGTTAATACAGCTGCTGGTGACAGTCGTAGTTTCACACAAAAGGTATTTGTCACCTATACAGTAGTTGCATGTTTTTTCTAAAAGACCCATAAATGTCAGTTGACCCACTCTTGTGCATTAAGCATTTTAGCTAATCATATGAATATTTCTTAGAAGTTGTTCACAAATATTTGTGCTTCTATATTTTGGTCTTCATTTGTAGCTCAAAGGATTCCCCATCAGAAGTGGGAGAAAATCTTTGCCTTTCGTCTTCAAGGATATAATGGGCTTAGAAGCTGCTGCGTTGGCTGGGTCACAAACAGATGACATCATCAATGCTGTGTTTGGCCATGTGAAGGACGGCTATAAAGTAATAAACCACTACATTATTATTTTAACATAATGTTTGTGTGTGTGCAATAAGTTTGACGTTTAACAAATTTTGCTGAATTTCCCATCTTTTAGTTCAACCAGGAGCAGGCACTCACTTATAAGGATCAGCATTACACCAGTGACCCTACCCTCTCCGATCAGGCTTTCTGCCTGGTTTATGTCATAGCTGCAGATACAGTCCAACTCACAGATGATAAACTTATTGACAAGTTGAAGATCATCCGCAAGAGAATCAATGATCAGGGTAAAACTGACAATGAATGTTTGATTTCGATTTTCATGAGTTTACATACATTACATTACATTATATAAGAGAGAAGTGGGCATAAAGTGGGTTGGGTTTGTGTGTGTTTTTCAGTGTGTAGGTGGACAAAATCCAGATACAGGCTCCATTGTAATGCCAAGTGCAAACAGGGCATGTCAGGCTCACCTTTTCTGCTTAATTATTTATATGACCAGACAATGTACAGTATGTGGGTCAGTTATGTAGATATGTAAATACCTTTCAACAAACTGCCACAAATGTGCTCAATTTTGTTGAGAAAAAAATATGGTTATAGAGCCTTTACATTGCCTCTGCATTTGCTGTAGGGATTCCTCAAGTGATTATCATGACCAAAGTGGATGAAGCATGTCCGCTGGTCAACAAGGATCTAAGGAAGATCTACACTAGCAAGAAGATCAAAGAGAAGGTATGTGATATCATCCAAAGACATACACGTGTTTTACTACAAATTTCAAGTACATATTGCCCATGTTGATTTGATTTTGTCTAACAGCCACATCTAATTTTCTGACCTAACATTCTGCTTCTGTCCAGATGGAGTTGTGCAGCACCAAAGTAGGTGTGCCATTGTCAAACATCTTCCCAGTGAAGAACTACCACGAGGAGATTGACACAGAGGATGACATTGATGTTCTGATACTAAAGGCACTTGAACAGATTGTTCAGATTGCAGATGATAGATTGTTGGACAGGGAAATCTACTGACAAAATCACATATATACAGTTATTAATGCATATAAATCACATCATAAAATCACATATAATGCATTTGAAGTGGGTCATTCTTTGAATTTCTTTATCAGAGGAACATAATTTTAGGAAGATTGTGAATTAAAATGACTATAAAGAGGATTATGTTTTGTGTTTAGTTTTACAAATATATCTACAGTCAGGGTTCAAAGTCAATGAAAATCTGGGACTCAAAACTAATGTAAACCTGGAAATTAATAGAAAGATTCAGAAATTGAAAATTGTTTAGGAAAAGTTATGTAAAATATTTCTACATTTAACAACATTAAAACTATTAAAATATATAAATAAATAATATGGGACTTTGTGTTTTAGATTCTTCAAAACATGAACAAAATAACTTTTGCTTATTGAGATCTGATGAATAAATCCTATTTAATCTTGAATTGTTCATTTTTCTTTGACCATACATGTATTCAGCCTGTACTAAAACCGTGAATTGGGGTATCTGGAGCAATGGGTATTCAGATTGAGAGAAAGCATAACTTTCTAGAAATTCATGTTGAAATATATTCTCCTCTTGGCATTTCACCTCTGTGAATATCAACAATGAATATTGTTGATGTGACAAATTGCTTATATGCTCCTCTGAGATGCTGTGGATAAAAGTGCATGCTAAATGCATAAATATAAAATGCGTAACTGTAAATTGAAATTGAGGAAGATAAACAGCTATGAGGATTTTAGTCCGTGGCTTTGACAAGCATGGAGATGCCTCAGTGCACTGAATAAACTGCTTAATAAACTGCTTATTACAAATTGACTATTTATGTGCTGGATCTTTTTTTTTTTTTTTTTTTTTTAGCCGGATGTATGAATTTTTGAGTGAATATTTTGGGTGTGCTCATAAAAATAGCTGTTTTATAATAACTGATTTACAGTAGGTTGTAGCTTACATCTTTAAACTGTAAATATGAAAAAAAAAAAGTATTAAATTATACAAACTAAACTATGATGGACAGTTTTTATTGACTAAATAAATTCACTAAACTTTATATATTTGTTTTAATATGCATGTTTTCCTCTTCATACTTCCCCAATAGCAAAAGTCCTTTTTTTTTTTTTTTTTCAAAGAAGTCTTAACATTCATTCATATTTTACATTTGACAGAGGATTTCATTCGATGTGATTTACATTGCATTCAATGTTTACTATTTTATTAGTTCATGTCCTGCATCAAACTCAGCACATTTTGGCTGTGAGCGCAAAACAATGCCTGGGTAGGGAAATAAAATAAAGTGCCTTCTCTACTCTCCACCACAAAAGAAAAATGACACAGAATGTTTTGTTTATATGCTACTCTCTGTTTAGTGCCAGTAAGATTTGTAGCAGCAGATTCATATTCCGAACTAGAGGATGAAGTTCCATTACATCTCAGCCCAGCAGACAGAAAGGTCAAAAAGTAACAGTCAAAGTTATGAAGGCACAGATGGTTAAGAGCAGATGCTTTAGTAAAGCTGGGATTTAGAGCCGATGACCAGGTTAATTTTTTTTTTTTTTTAATTGAGAAAATTCACATGTGGCTTTGCATTTGAAGGGTCACAAGGATTTATGATGGGCATCAGTCATTCATTCACGATTGAGGGGACATTTCTGAGGGGGAAAAAATCCTCATTTTTAAATGTACATTATAAAAACACATACAGTAGTTTAGGTCCTGGATGCTGCTGATTGGTCAGACATGAAACAGAATATGTATATTACTGCACAGCACCCATAGAGAAGATCGATTTCAGTTGTCTGTAATATTGCATACAGTAATGATTTTCCACAAGGAATTAAGAAAAAAAACTTACTCTTCTAGTGTCTCCCAAGCAAGCAGCACAGCAACCTTAAAGAATAACATTGACACACTGATCATTTATACTAGTCATTTACAGTCAGCATGAAATCATAATCAACACTACACTTATTTTTACTGTTAATGATTCATAAGTGCATGTTTTCTGCTGACATCACTCAGACAGCTTAATGGATAATGTTAACTAATAGCCTAATTATTATTCAACCCTACTCTTCTCTTTGGGTTTTTAAAAATCAGGTGTTCATCTAAGTGGTCTAAGAGCTTAAAACTTACACATTTGGAATGGGAATCCACAAAAAAAAAAAAAAAAAAAAAAAAAAAATCAAGTTTCAATTTAGACTTTTGTTGCCCTATTCCAGTTTATTTTCAGAATCTCCATAGAGAAACTATAGTCCCCTCTGGCAGCTATCATATGCAGATTAATGTGATTTTTTTCCACAAGAGATCACCAGAGACACTATATGACTGTGCATGATTTTTTTAAGAGGCTTTCACTACAATTGGTAATGCAACTGATATAATATATATATATATATATATATATATATATATATATATATATATATATATATATATATATATATATTGATACAAGTCAACTGTGTTCCAGGACAGAGCTGATATAAATATATCAATGGGGGTAAAACAAACAATAATTGGAAACATCACACTCACAACCAGAGCATCAAACAAATCCAGGTGAGAGGGTCTTTCTTCCATATGATTACTCCACTACATATGTGATGAGTAATGCAATTACAAATTACATTTTTCATGGCACCTAACTTTTTCTGAAGCAGTTTGTTTTTGATATAAAGAAGCAATATTGCCATCTAAAGGCATTGAAGGTACTATATCTTGTGCATTTTGCCTTTACTCAACGGTAACACTTTATAATAACTACATGCTATGAAGCATTAGTTAAACATTCAAAAAGTCAATTCATCATTTATAAAGCATTAATAGACATTAGTAAGCAGTTTATAAATACACCTATAAATGCTTTGTTCCTGATTTACTAGCATATCTATAATGTGTTTAATAACTGTATTTTCATACTTTATTAATGATCAATTTATCATTTCTAAAATAAGTATGTTATTTACAAACCAGTTATTTAGGAGTTATCAGTGGTTCATAAAATCATTTAGGAAGTGAAGTAAATGATTAATAAACTATTTAAACATACATTTATACATATTATTATTTAGACATATAGTAATAGTTACTCAGTGTGTTAATAAATGCTTTATTAACACATATTTCTACTGTAATTCATGATTAATTCAGGTAGTTATAAAACATTTAGAAGTGGTCAGTTAACTATTGTTGTGAGCTCATCTAAAGTGAAGACCTTTTATGCCTCGTAAAGCTTTACAAAGGAGATAAAAAGTTATCTTCTGCACTGCTGTTCTCTAATGTTTTAAAGTTAGTACTGAGGTAGTTTTGACACTGAAATATTTTATTATATTATTATTGTTTTATAAAACTTTATTTGCTGCATTCTGTAATCCAGTGTTGGCAGTGATACATTTTTATTCAGCAATGTTTACAACTTACAGAAAGTTATTTTTATATGGGATTGCAAAGGCTTAGTTTCATTTAGTTTTCTGGAGGTGTACAGGAATTTTTATTTTCTGTGACATTGCAGTGGTTTATTTTTAATTTTATATCAAATTACCCTTCGTAAAGTTTCTATGTTCTGTATCCTTTAAATCTCCTTTATAAAAGCTTTACAAGGCATAAACAGTCCTCACTTTACAAAAATAGTTAACTGACACCTACTAAATGTTTTATAACTATCTGAATAATCATGAATTACAATAGGAATATGTGTTAATAAAGCATTTATTAAAACATTTATTAACTATTACTATATGTCTAAATAATAAGATGCATAAATGTACATTTAAATAGTTTATTAATAATTTACTTACACTTTCTAAATGATCTTATGAACCACTGACAACTCCTAAATAACTGGTTTGTAAATAATATAATACATACACTGTAAAAAAAAAAATCCTGTAAAAAAAACGGTAAAAAGTCTTCCAGACAGAATCCGTTAAATTACAGCAAATAACCATTTCACAAAATTACATGCAAAAACTGTAAAAATACAGAACAGACTTTACAGTCAAAATTCATTAAATTACAGTATATTACTGTGTATAATAATTTATTAAACAGTGGAAAAACTGATAAATTATGTCAAATTACATAGAAAACGACTAACTTTCAGGTTAATCTCTGTGAATTTAAGGTTTTTATGAGTTATTTTATAAAGCTGCTCTGTCCATCTACATTAATTTACTTTTAAAATATCGATTTTTTTCATGTACAATAACTAAGAAATTATTTATAAAAATGCAATTAGCACAAATTCAAAAACAAATATTTGCATATTTACAGTATTAATCTTTATTTTTACAGAACCACTCACAACTTCAATCAATCTCTAAATCTCTTCCAATCTCTTGGAAATACATACAAATATCAACCTTTAAAACCAATTCTGCTAAATTAACAAAATATAGTACAGAATACATTTAATGAAAGGAACAAACATGCACATTTACAGTATTAATCATTGTATTATAGGAAATGCAAGCTTACTATATCATTTTAGAACATGCAAAAATATCTACATTAAAAGACAATTGCTGTATTCCTTTATACTGTAATATTGCTGTTATTATTTTATACATATACAATTACACTTTATCCAAAGCGACTTACAAAGTAGGAGTACAATGGAAGCAACAATAAGTGCAGTGACAATTTCCAGCTAGTCTAGCACAGTATGCGTAGAAAGTTTTTTTTTTTTTTTAGTTAAACAGAAATAATGGGTCAAGTGTTCACAAAAAAAAAAATAAATAAATAAATAAATAAATAAATAAATAAATAAATAAATAAATGCATCTTTAGCAGTCTCTTTAAAATGGTTGGAGTTAGTCAAGATATTCCATCAGCATGGAACAGTCCAGGTAAAAGTCAGTGAAAGTGATTTTGAGCCTCTTTGGGATGGCACCACAAAGCGCTGTTCACCTTCAGAACGCAAGCTTCTGGATGGTGTATAAGTCTGAAACAGTGAGTTTAGGTACAGGGGTGCAGAGCCAGTTGTTGTTCTGTAAGCAAACATCAGTGCCTTGACTTTGATGCAAGTGGCCAAGAGAGCATTACAAGAGTTCTTTGTTTTGAATACGTAAAAATAATCTACAACAGTCATTTCAAATTGCCACACTTCCTGCTGCCAACAGGTGGCGCTTTGAGCGTAACTGAATATTGCAATGTAGATGTCTTCAGGCCAGGACTATTATCAAACATGTGAAGTTTGGAGCAGATCGGACATTGTATGCCAGAGTTACTACAACTTCCTGTTTCGTGGCGTTAAATACATACATTAGCACTTAGCCAAGTGTTTCATGATTTAACTTGTTTCTAGTATGTTTGGTACTTCGTGGCATATTGAAATGTGTTTCTGGGAGTGAATTAAAGTGTAAAGCATATGGTATTCCTGTTTCCAGCAGGTGGTGCTATGACTATGGCTGTGTCCGAAATCGCCCCCTATACCCTCATTCTCTATTCCCTACATTACTCCACTAATATAGTCCACTTGAAGGAGTGAATGAAACGAGTGAGTGAATTCGGACACTGAGTGTGCCGGAAGGGCTGCCGATTTCACATAGTTTGTGCTGTTGTTTAATAATCTTTTGAAATGTAGCAAACTGGCAGCTCCAGTAGTAATGAATATTTATGTTGAACTAGGATGTTCAAACCTTTTAAACGATTTAATGATCAATTAAAAAGGAATTTATATCTGTATGATAATGCTGGACCAGCGCGGTTTGGAAAATGAATGGATGATTGATTCAGCTGCGGGCGCCATCTCCTGGCGAGACGCGGGAATTCATGCAGCGCGCGACTCTCACAGTGCATTATGGGTATTCTCTAGCCGTTGAGCATGCATCGGTTGTACACTCGTTATTGCGGTGCATTGTGGGATTGAATGAGTGCACTCAACATCATCCGCTATGGTTTCGGACACCACTACAAATGGCTGTCCCCTCAAATAGTGCCCTATTTAAGGGTATGGGGGCGATTTCGGACACAGCCTATGACTATGAAAAAAGTTACCTAAAACAGGACTAACAAACAAAAATAGTAAAAGTACCAAAGAGCTACAAACTGAGGCAGCTATTCGCAGCGCCATCTTGTTGACAAAGTAAATATGCAGCCGATAAATTACATACTAAATATGCAATATATTATTATTAATTTTAATAAAAATGTAATTATTTTATGCAGCTGTACATAACAGCGTTATTAATATTATCATTAAAGGTGCAGTAGGTGATCTTGGAAATGCTAACTTTCCCTGCTAGCATTGAAAGCATATGAATCCCATCCTCCGGGCAAATCGCTGTCCAAAGCCACGCCTCCCCCAAAACACATGAACGCGCACAAAGACAATGAGACGACCAGAGACAACATTATTGGATTTCATCATGTGTCATTCACCAATGAGAAGACTTTACACTTACAGTACAGTGAATAACTTTGAAAATATAAAAATTGTTCCCAATTAATGCTGGGTGCTAAGCTACATTATGCGTTATACTGTCAAAACACATCAAAATCGAATCATACCATGTACCTACCTGGCCAAAAGAAATACTGAACCATGGCAGATCATCTTCCAGACCCATTGACTCCCGCAGTTGTCTCCAGCGTGGAAAAGCAACACCAATGCTAATTCCGGTTTTAGCTCTTCTGATCTAAGAGTGTCTTTCTTTTTGTAGATCCTTTGCCACGTGTTGTCGGTTCAGAAGGAAAGTTAGGTTGCTGCTGTTTGCCTGCCATTCTCACTCTGTCTGCACAGCGTTGTCTGCGTGAACCGGCTGCGCAGTGGTATGCAAACACAAATTGACCGAGAGGGACACATGCGATCATTTTGTTCTGACCGAATGCAATGATTGAACAAACATATTAAGGTCCTACGCCTTCCACAGACGATATAGATATATAAAAATACATTTAGACCACTTAACATAGTGATTGATATCAGGATATAAGGAGACTTTCAACCAGCATAACAAAAAAATGTTTCTGTAGAGAATCACCTATTGCAACTTTAACTAAATTAACTAATTAAAAACATTTCTGTTAATTGAAATTAAGCTGAAATATAATATAAATATAATATAAAAATTAGTTGAAATACTTTAAATGAAAATTTAAGAATGTTGCTTTGGCAATAAATTGAAATAAGTTTCATTTGAAACACTAAAATTATTAACTGGAAAACTAAAACTAAAATTAAAATGAATTAAGCCTAAAGTGAAACCTAAAAGCAATATATAAAAAAATAACATTGCAAAAGCACAAAAAAAAATGACAAAAAATTAACTAAAATTAACACGAAAACTATGCACTGATTTATTATATAGAAATAAAAACTAATTAAAGATATACCAAAATTATAACAAAACAAAACTAAAATAAAAACTTAAAACTTAAATAACACTGCTGTATTGTTATCCATCAATATTGTTATTTCAATATGAAAAAATGTGTTCGTTAATGTTTAAATATATTTTTTATTATAAATATGACCCAGGACCAATACATTAGCTACCAAATTATTTCTAACAAAGCTGTAATATATGTAAATAATTATGATGATAATGAAACGTGAAAGTATTGTTTTCATCTACATTAACTCATTGTTTTCTTTGCTCTTCACTGTTGATGTCGACAGTATAAACTCCAGTGTGTTTGAGCTGCAAATATCTCTCCAGTTCGTTTGTCCATGCTTGCGCGGGATTTGAATTTGGTGTTGGGAATTTCAGTGCTGCCATCCCAGTCCCATTCAGTGATCTTCACAACAACTCCAGCATTGTCTCTGTGTTTCCATATAATGCTGGTGGTGCTAGAAGTAACAGATCCAGTCACTTGAGTGAATGCAGTTTCACTATTCACAGCTTTCGTCACATGATCACCTGTATCATGATCTTTTACGCCCTCTTGTGACAGAAAGGAAAGCTCAATGTGAAATGAACTTCACAGGAAATAAAAGAACCTCTGCTTGATTGTGTGACAAATTTTTATACCTTTGGGGAAATTGTTTGTGAACCTTTATTATGTTAATGCAATAAGGTTCTCTAATATGGAGTCAAATCAATGCCACATATATTTGCAAAAGAAAGTATTGTAAAAGAAAAATAAAGTATCAAGCAAAAAAAAAAAAAGTCGTTTTGATCTGCGTCTCAAGTCGATGACATCCCTTGGTGGGAGGTGTGGCCAGGCCCGCTGAACACGCCCCAGTTTCTTGACTCCACCCCAATGTCAAAACAATGCCATGAAGTGAAACGCACAGAAAAGTGAAGGGAAAACAGTGTTGCCAACTCACACTTGACTGAAACACAGAATTAAAAGAACATTGCAAACAGATTAGTAGGTGTGACCATGGAAAATTTGTTGCAAAAATCATTGCTGCAAAAAATCTGTTTCAGAGATAAAGGATCAAAGTTCTTAAGCTTCTTTTACAGCTCTCAGATTTTTGTAATTAATTATATCTTTATTTTTTGCACTACTTTTCTTTTGCAATTCTTTATTTTGTTTGTAAAACAACTTTTTTGCTCAATACTTTATTTTTTTTCTGCAAAACTTTATTTTCTTTTGCAAATATATGTGGCATGGATTTGACTCCTACTCTACCTCCTCCTAGAGCTTTAAAGCTACAATCACCAAAATTGGCTTCAGACCTTCAGTGTGAAATAACTTGGAAAAACAAAAGACTTGAAATCAAAACTTGAAAAGACCTATACTGGAATGTTCAACTGAGCCAATAAATGTTCAGTTTCATTATGCTGAATAAACCGCTTTTGTGAAGAAACAGCTTCATTTAATGAATCGACAGCCTGTTAGCTAATATGCAACATAGCTAATATTCAACATTTTTTACACTAAACGATACTTTTAACTGCATGTAGATTTTACCTTGATAATATTGTTTTAAGAGAAGGCAGTGGGAAAGTCATGACAGGTAGGACTCATTTACAGCATTACCACCAGCAAATGTGTAATATTTAATAATTTCTAAAGAAAATAAACAATATCAATGTTTTCTTTTTTTTTTTTTTTTACCAATTATAATAAGACTTGAATGACTATGACTGCCATGCACTATGATGCTGATATAATGCATTTTAATAAAGAGAAAATTTAATAAGTTAATTATAATTATTGTGTTATATTGTTGTTTAATGAAAAAAATAATAATAATAATAATAATGTGTTCTCTCTGTGGCTTCCAGGTTTCAACAAATGAATTAGACTTGAATTGTAATGACTTATGACTGCTGTGTATGCCTAATATTTTTTTTGAATTTGCAAGCGGAAAGACTGAATGCTTCTCCTGAGAGAAATCCTTTCATTTTTAATATTTAAAAAATGTTTGTGTGCTGCTGCGTGTCCCTGTGTGTGTAAAGCCATTGACTTTAGACCAGGTTTCAGTTGGTTAATGGAGCAGTCGTTTTCAGTTGCCTCAAAATAGCAACATGCCAACAATCCACCTGAACACACCTAATTTTCAGACCAGCACGACCATGGGCAAACAGATGGGTGTGAGTGCATTTGCTATTTAAACAACGTGGCGCTGGACGTGACGGGCTGACACTAGCAAAAAACACTTGCATCGCGCCTGGTGTCACATTGTATGATAGGGCCCTTAAACTTAAAACATTCAAAAACTTCAAGATTGTAAAACTACGTAAAACTATTTGCCAGGCTTTCTCAAGCCAACATCAAAGTTTAAAATGACTATTTTTTAAATCTAGTTATCCAGAATTGTTTGAATGATCCAGCCTTGTCCAGCTGACCAATCAGAGCATATTGCGTTTTTCATAAGAAGGGGCAGACAGGAACTACACAGAGCATTACTGACAGACTGGGAAGAGAGGAGCTGCAACAATATCAAATCTGGGAAAAATCATGTGTTTTTTGACATTCAGGCATGAAAACCTATTCTAGAAAAGCCCAAAAACAAAATCAAGACTTTGTAAAAGGGCATAACAGGTTTAATGCACATGTATAATTTCTATATTTTTATTTAGAACAAAATGAAGGCGTCTCAATAGAAAAGTTGCTCACAAGATGGCAGCATTGTATGGCATTTAAATTGTCACACAATTATGTATTTAAGCCACCAGGTCACTGGTACAGACACGCAAACCATTTTTGGGTCGTGATCCACCAGTTGAGAACCACTGTCCTAGATCCAGTATAAGATAATGTGCAAAGCATCCAGAGAAAACCTTTCTATATATAAATTATTTAAAAATATATAAATATATATATATATATATATATTTTTTTTTTAAATCAGTGCTTGACAGCTTTCTAGTCCGCAGGATCAAGATAAAAATAGCTGGCCAACATCTCGAAACATCAGATGCATTCTATATTTGTTAGACAGAAACACCTGCTTTACAGCAGCACATTAGATGACATTCTTCCACACCTGTGAAGCACCGTGTCAATTTTTTGCACAACTGACATCTTCAGTTCATGATTCTGTCTGCATAACCGCCAACTCTCTGATCACAAACAGGAAATTCTTTCTGTTTCCTCCAGTTGATTGTAAAAAGGTTCTGGAACATTTGCCGTGTTCAGAAGCGCAATGAGCTGCCAACACAATCTGTTATTTTTACTCCTCTGTGGCTTCGCTGCACTCTCTGGTAGGTTGTGACTTCATTTTGTATAGATATGTTAATAGAAGTGGAAAAGCTGTTTTTCTTGTCTATTTTGTATATGTATTTTTTAGTTGAAATCAAAAGTTACAATGTGAATAAAAGATATTACGAATAGTAATCCATATTAACATTTTTTCTAATGCTTACTGCGTTATTTTATGTCAACTCAATATTATAAATGACCGTAAATCATGTTGTTTTGTCAGTTAACTTAATGTAGGAACATCTGAACTCACTTCAAAGAAATGCTAGTGAAGGCCATTTTTAAGTGTCAGATCAGTAAAATATCTCAAGGCAACAAATGCACTTCTACTGTCCTTTTCGGTCACTTTTAAATGCAAATCTAGTGACGTGTACATGTAAACTGCTGCAGTTTGTTCATGTCTACATTTAATAGAAGACACTCACAGAAAGTAGAATATTTAGATATGCAGTCAAATAATAGGGAAGGCCAGTATAAAAATAAAGGTTCTTTATTGGCATTTGTGGTTCTGTGAAGAACATCCATGGAATCTTTCCATTTCACAAAAAGTTCTTTGTAGCGGAAAAAAGTTTCTTTGGATTATTAAAATGTTCTTCAAAATAAGAAAGAAATTTTCTTCTTTTAAGAACTTTTGACTGAAAGTTTTTTTGGGGACCCAAAATGTTTTTGTTTTTCCTATCCCTGCTAAAACTCTCTTTTGGAACATTTATTACTATAGTTGTCTCACAGAGAGCTCAGCAGAAAGTCTGTATTTCAGGAACTATAAGGTTTTGAGTCAAACGTCTTATTTAACAAATGCTTATTTTATCAAGCACTGATTTGTTGGTTTCAAACATCAATTTCAAAGTGGTCTTAAATTATAATAATTTTTTGTGAAGTTCCAGTATCATATTATTTTTGTATTATCTGTTGGACAAACAGGGAAACACAAAAGAAACACATAAGACTATAAAAAGTCACTATATAACAAAGACAAATTTGAACAGTTTTATTTAGATATATAAATGTCAACTCAGGGCATATATGTTTACAATTTTACACAACTTTAAGTTCTGTTGGCCATAACAATGGTTTAGTATTTTTTTGCTGTTTTTATAATAGTTTTACTGTTTAAATTATGATTTAATAGGCTGCCTAATGTGACAACTTACCTTGTACAATGACGACAGATCCTGTTGTTGTTATTTAGGAGTCAGTGTGTGTTAAATGAACTGTATTTTTTTGTATTTTTAATGGTGGGAATAGACTATTGAACTGTGTCCAACAGTTTTGTCTAAGGTTAGTGTCTAAACTGGAATTAATTTTTAAAAAGAAACTCACCCTAAGATTTATTCATACTCCATTTTTACGCTTTTTCCTCATAGTGAACCACATATGAGCAGTTGAACCCTGTTGAGTTTTATTAAATACTAATGTAATTTTATTTATTATAGTCTCAACAGAGGAATGTAAAAAAGATCTACAAGAGGGAACATCCTGCTTCATTAAGCTACCAGAAAAATACAATGACAAATCTAAGGACATAAAATGGACCCATGTCTCCAGTGACGCCGTAATTGAGAGGAAAAATAACAAGATAAAAAAGTCAAACGCTGAAGGTTTAACAATGGATGAAGATGGATCGTTAAGATTTGAAAGTGTTAGTCTGAATTACATGGGCAAATATTTATACACTGTTACTAGTTCTGATGGTACAGAGGTTGGTAAAGATGAAGTGGAAATTAAAGTATATGGTAAGGTGGCAAATATACCCTTCCAACACAATAACAAAATAAGATTGTATATTTCTATAGTAGTTACAGTAGTAGGAAATAACCACCATGTTTCTGTTACAGCAAAGGCCCCTAAACCTGTTGTGAAGATTAGCTGCACCGCTGCTGGGAATGCTACTCTCACCTGTGACATGGGAAACAGTAAAGATCTGACTGTATCCTGGTATAAAGAAGGCAACTACTTCCAGAATGATAAAAAATCTCAAGTGTTCTTGTCATCTGCACAAGTACTAGAGAATAAACTGTACTCATGCATGGCAAGCAATCCTGTCAGCAAGGAAACAAGTGATAGTATTACAGTATCATGTAAGTTATTTTTATTTCACATGCTTTTCATTCCTGAATGTACCGATTTTGTGTTAAAATTAATTATTCAATCTTTATCTTTGTTAAAACTGCTCGTGTGTTGTCTCTAAGGAAACATAAAACAAAATCTAGACCTTTCGGGTTTTGAACAGACCTGAACTTAAATATCGATGTAAAAAATTAAGATGTCCAGGTCTGGCAGCTTTGGCACTTTTCATAATTTCACTTTTGTTTCATAAAGTATATGCACTGGTTTTTGGTCTGGCTGTTTCCTGTTTTTGCTGCTGACGTACAATCATGAAACAACAACCGTAAAACAACAGTATTTTTCAAGTGCGCATTGACTCAGCAAAATGGTATTAAACTGTGTACTAACTAAAGAGAAGTCAAAAGTTTAGACACCCTGTTAAAAAACTATTGTAATTAGGTATCGCAACTTTAGAATAACATCCCTAGACTGAACTTGCTGAGATAACTCAAAAATCCAAGTTGTCACTTAATGTAGTTTCACATTTAAAGTTAAATATAACTTAAAATTAAGGCAGCACAAACACTTACTTTTTTAAGGGCCTTTTTTAAACTATTCTTTATTCAACATCAAAGTTAATCAAAACTATGAAATGACACAATTATGTATTGATGAAAAAAAGTTAAGATAAAATAAATAGGAGAAAATTCTTCCTTTATGTTGATGTCAATGAGCTGCACAATTAATCGTAAAAAGATTGTTTTATTGTTTTAAATCTTATTTTATTAATTACGTTTCGGCCGTGTCTATTAAACCTTTGACAAACTCATACCTGTTGTTGCGCTGAGCCAGAGAGAGCAGTTTCGAACCACACAGTAGTTATTTCTATGTTAAAAATATTCAAATTATCACAGAAGTACTGAGAGAAAAGTTTAAAGTTAGAATAAAAACACTGGGACGATAGCGATCAAAATAGAGCAAACCATCTTTTGAAACTAACTTAAAGGGTTAGTTCACCCAAAAATGAAAATTCTGTCATTAATTACTCACCCTTGTGCTGTTTTACACCCGTAAGACCTTTGTTGATCTTCGGAACACAAATTGAGATATTTTTGTTTAAATCCGATCGCTCCGTGAGGCCTACATAGGGAGCAATGACATTTCCTCTCTCAAGATCCATTAATGTACTAAAAACATATTTAAATCAGTTCATGTGAGTACAGTGGTTCAATATTAATATTATAAAGCAACGAGAATATTTTTGGTGTGCCAAAAAAAACAAAATAACGACTTAAATCTGCTGAAATCACTAAAACTGCTGAAATCACGTGACTTTGGCGCTCCGAACTGCGGATTCAACACGCTGATTCATTACGCTTCGAAGCTTCCTGAAGCGGTGTTTTGAAATCGGCCATCACTAAATAAGTCGTTATTTTGTTTTTTTTGGCGCACCAAAAATATTCTCGTCACTTTATAATATTAATATTGAACCACTGTACTCACATGAACTGATTTAAATATGTTTTTAGTACATTTATGGATCTTGAGAGAGGAAATGTCATTGCTTCCTATGTAGGCCTCACTGAGCCATCGGATTTAAACAAAAATATCTCAATTTGCATTCCGAAGATTAACGAAGGTCTTACGGGTCTGGAACGCCATGAGCGTGAGTAATAAATGACAGAATTTTCATTTTTGGGTGAACTAACCCTTTAACTTTGAAACTGAACAACGGTTGTTTAAATTACGTCTTACGCCACTAAGTGGCGACAAGTGACTGTTGTATATGTATTTGTCATTGAATCGTTCATTCAAAAGATTTGTTCAAAAACACAGTTTCATCTTCATCCAGTAATGAAACAAGTCATTATTAATGAGTTATTGAATTAATTCAAAACCATTTTTTTTTTTATAATTTATTCAAATTAATAAAACATTTTTCCATTTTCAGAACCTCTAGTAAATTACATGTTATTTTGTTTAGTTTTAGGCCTATATTCAGAATTGTGGGAGAATCTTGATCTCTATTTGAAATCAAAATATCGTGATTCTCATTTTATCCAGAATCGTGCAGCTCTAGTTGTGTTTCCATTCAGACTCAGAGGTATTTAAATTTGCCAACATGCTTGACATTTCCTCCACTTTGCAAGCAACAAAACGATACAAAGTAAGAGAAAATACAACCCAGACTAAATTAAAAATGGTTCACTTTTGGTCCTGTATTGGGTTGTACTGTAGATTCCGGCCTTCTAAGCATTATTGAAGGAGGAACATGCATGTTGCACACTTGTTGATACTTTTACTTCACTATCCAATCCAAATCATCAAGCAGTGGACATTAAAATGAAATGTATACATTTACAGAACTATATTCGACTACAAAACTAATTCTAAGCATTTAAATGGTAGTTTTCAGATCAAATTGTTTTCACGGTAATTAAGAGCAAATTCAATAAAGTGTGTCCAAACATTTGACTCTCTCATGAAATAACATTGGATCGTACAGTATTACACATCATGCAGTTTGTAGGGTTTTAAACGGCTTAAAACAGATGTTTTATAATGATCCACTTGTCTGTTAATTGATTTTATCTGTTCTTGTCTTACAGGTAAAGGCCCAGGTCTTACTAAACTCTTTGGCTTTGATTTCTGGCTCATGGTGGGCATCCTAGCCGGCGGAGCAGCCCTTCTACTGCTGCTAATTTGTGTTCTCGTCATCTGCGCATGTCGAAGCTGTCATCAACGCACGAAGCGTCAACAAGGTGAGCGACATCTTCATTGCCTCTAAAATAAATCAGTGAGCATCTGTATTTTCAACAAAAGATCAAACTGAAGCTTTGTTGTGCTGGAAGAGTTTCCGCCACAATCCGCAATGCCAAATCTTAAATACGGTCATTTAAATAAAATTATACAATTTTGAACTAACCTATAATTGTACCTTCTCAAAAACTGGCTATTCGTTATAATTAACCAGTTTAAAACAGGAACACAAAGCCTTTTACCACAGTTCTATTCTCATTTGTATTAGATTCAACATGTTGACTTGAGGATAAACTGAATCTTAATCTCAATAAACTGAAAAAAAAAAAAAAAAAAAAAAAAAAAAAGTTTAATGCTTAATATTTGTAAATTTTGAATATGTTAGGCCACTGTGAGATAGTGCATTTCCCAAATCTCTTTGTTTAGGCTGCACCAGACAGATCTAAAAAACAGATACGACCAAGCTCTGCTTAATATCCTGTATACAAACGTCTTTATGTGGTTTTCTGAGACATTTAACAGAACACTCAGCACTAAAAAACAGGTTTTCTAAGAATCCACACTTTCAAAATTGAGTAGAATAGCTTATCGACAAATATATCATATTTACTGTTTGCTAGTATGTAGAATTAGCATTACTTGGTATTCATTTTAGAAAATTACTAAGTGCTCTGTTGGTTGCAGAGTTTATGTTTTCAACAATTTCTTTATTTATGAAGATTAACTACAACAGGATTACAATCAATTACAATTATCAAGAAGTTGCTATTAGTAGTTGCTATATAACTTAGTAAATATTATGTAAATATTAATCTCTGACATTTGTCACCCTGCTCTCTAAAAAATCCCTATTAGTCCACCACTTCATATAACAGATCAACTTTACCGTCTAGTACAGTTCACAACACGCAACTTGTAAAAAAAAAAAAAAAAAAAATGCAAAATTGAAAAATGCATCGTTATGAACATCTTGTCTTTGATATCTTCCAGATGAAGAAGAGTTAAGGCTAGCAGATCTTACCCCAGGACATACCAGTACAAACAGATCCAAACAGACCGCTAGGGGGCAACCGGCACCCCCCATCCCGCAAGAAGACCCCATGCCCTGCAACCCATCTCCGGAAACCCCGCCTCGAACCCAGAATCAACCCAAAGCCCAGATCCGTGCTCGACCCCCACCACCGCCTCAGGACGACGATGAGGAAGACCCGCCTCCCTTACCTCGCCCGAGGAACAAACAGCACCGAACCAAGAGAAATCAAGAGCCGTACCGACCAATGGAATGAGATGCTTGAATGTTCACTGAAGGATAGTAATATGGGACTTTCTTAGAGTGATTTTCATTGACTTAAAGCCATATTTTGATGGTAAGGGTGTCACTAAAGAAATAGTTTTCTAAAAATGACAATTCGGTCATATACTCACCCTCATGATGTTTCAAACTATTAGCTATTATTACTAAACTATTATTTCCTTTTTTTCATCTTAGGCAGAATGTCCAAGCTGTTCTTGTCCATATACAAGGAAAGTAGATGGTGATTTATAAGCTTACCATAAAAAAAAAAAAAAAAACGTCCTTACGAATTGTGCGCTATACTAAGTCTTCTGAAGTCAATTTATGTCATGATTTACAATGCAAAATATTGACCTTTTTTGTTAGAGATTAACAAAATTGAATCTTCCAAACAATGTTTTTTGTCTTACCCTAAATCATTATAAATATATATTTTTTTCTCTTTATTTAGATTAAAACTAAAAAATCCGTAATATAATTATTTATTAATTAGCCTACAATAATTATTTACATTTTAGAGTTTTTGGGATTTCACAGAAACTGCATACTTTCATCATTCGTCTGTGTGTGTTTACGTCATATCCGTAAATAAAGGAAAGAATGTTTATTATATATACTAACCAAAAAGAGTTTGCAAGCAAAAAGAGAAAGTGACAGTACCAGTAATAAAACACGAATCAACATAGTTTGCATAGCATCCCATTTGCTGTGCACTGACTAAGTTCACAAAACAATGTTTATGCTGATAACTGTAATACATTACAATGCCAATCTCTTAACCAGTAATTTCTTTGGTCTATTTGACTATAAATAGTCTTGCCAAGTTGTAGCTTCCACCATTATCTGATATGAATAGCATTTTTGTTGCCAAACGTTTGTAACGTTATTTTAAAACAATTGATTTTAATAGGTCAAAACAACAATGGGATATAAGCTATTTACCAGCTGGTTACATGGTTTTTTGGGAATTTCTGTCTTCCTTGCGTTACTTGGGAGAGTTAGTGACATTTGCACTGAAAAGGGGATCATCTGTAGACAACATGGCCACAGCATGCGCCTCAAGCCATCAGATTCATCCGCGCTGCGGAGCCGAAGCACAACTCACGTAATGACCAAAACAATGTTCCTCCGCAAGTAGTTTTATAGTTCAACCACTAGAGGGCCAAAAGTTACAGCTTAGCTTTAATATAATAGAATATCACTTGTTTACGAATATAAAATAATGTTTGAGAGCTTTAGAGAGTGGCAGACAAAATTATAAATGAAAAACAACTTCAAATTTTATCTTGTTTGTAAGGTGAGCGTGAGTAAATGATGGCAGAATTTTTATTTTTATATGAATTATTCCTTTCAAGGTAATTTCTCCCATGTTCTTATTCGTCGCTTTAAAAGTCTAATACAAAAGAGGTCTTGAACATTATACTAACTACTGTTACTGTGGATGCATCATGTTTATATTTATTATCTAGACAGTTGGTTATGTGATCTCAACATGGCAGCTGTTTTGAGAGGGAACCATACTTAGGTACAATTAACAAGATTTTTTCAGCTAATCTTCATATCATTCTTTAGGGGTAAAACTTACTTAGTGCAAAACAAAAGTGTATAGTTTGTCTATGAGCTGGTTGGTGCATGATGTGTGATAAAACTGCATTTTATATAGTAATTATTGTATTTTGTGTGTGTGTGGTTTTTTTTTTCCTTTTTTTTTGTGAGACCATAAAAGAGGAAAATAAATGCATTTATATATTTAAGTGTTTGCGCAGTTTTCAGTTCCTTATTTTGCATTATTTTTCCTTCAAGGTCTTCTGAGAATGTATTCTAAACCATAATAGATACAACAGTCTTTTGTCAATGCTATAATTGCACCGAATTCATGGTGCAAATGCAAAGTATGCTTCTGTAATGCAAAACACGTTTCATTTCTTGTGCTCTGTGGTGACGTTTTCACACTTAAAATCTACACATCTAACCAGCATGTGAAGGCCTCAGGGATGTGGTTAACTGCATCTCATTTCACCCGCAGTCATGTCAGCTTTTCTTCTATTGTTTGCTGTTTTCCTGTGCGTGGGAGATGACATGGTCTCTGAAGATGAAGACTGCACAAGACACTTAATGCAGGAGTTCAAGACAATACATCAACTTACTTCCCTATATATTTTTTAAAGATTATCCATCCCAGTCACACAATGAATATTGCTCATAGCTTGTTCTAAAATAGTAAAAATTAATAATGCAGGAGAAAAAGATTAATTTTGGGGCCCAGTCATGTGGTAAACAGATTTTTTTTTTGTTTCTAAAAAATTTGTTCTTTTAGCACTTAATAAAAAGATATTTAAGTGACATGCATGCATAAATATTCCATACACGTTTAGAAAAATTGTCAGCATCCTATTGTGTTATGATAAATGTTCAAAACATGGTTTAGTCTGTAATGTCAAGATTCAAATGTAAGAAAAAATGCCAGTCAGAGTGAGGTTGGAAAAAAATGTCAGGTAAATATTAGAATTTGCGTCTGCCAACTTTTTCAGTCATGCAAAAAAAGCAAGTTATTAATAAATATATGAATCTAAAAGTAATAATGAAATTTGAGGGAAATAAGTGAGCTACATGCGTTTACACAATGAAGACAAAAAAAGTTTTGAAGATTGGTCTTTTAAAAATGTCTGAAAGGACGGAATGCATTAAAATTGAAAGTGTATTTAATAAATTAAACATACTCTGTTCTGTTTCACAGTATTTAGACTAGTTAAGCCAGAAAGTTTGTTGATGCACACCATGACACTTTTTCCAGGTAATCATCATCATTAGATCTTTTTTCCACGGTTATGATAAATCGAGAAGTGCGTGCTAATCTTGGTTTTGGTCAGAAATTTGTCATCATGGAAATAAGAAACGCTTTAATCTCATTTGCATGAGATTAAAACGCCTCTAATGAAGTCACAAAGCACATTATGTGTGACCAGTTTTTTTTATTTTTTATTTTTATTTTTTTTATTCTGGTGAATATGTGAAACTGACATCAAAAAATGAAAAACAATGGAATGGAAATAGGTAAAACATTTTCACTTTTAGAAATGACAAGATTGTGGGGTAGATTTTTGATGAAAACAGCAAGTTTGCCGAAAAGGCTCCTATCACTAACATCACATGCGATTTTCTATTCTAAATGTGGGTGTTTCCTGTTTTAGGTTGTCCACACAGGAAGTGGCTAAAATAAGTTTATTGCCATATTTGACATCAGAAGCACAAACACGAAACTGTTGGGGACAGCTATTGAAGTAACTTTGTATGCATCAAGGTTAAGTATTGCATACGGTCTGCATGCTTTACTGTGTGCAGCACTTGCATTACTAGCAGTTATTAAACAGGTAAAATGAGAAATGCCAATCAATGAGTGTGTTGAAAATGGCTTTTAATCTTTAAAAGACTGTACTCTTGCCTTACAATCAGCATTTTATGCTGCATTCTTGAACAAAACACAGTAGTCCATTACTTTTGATTTTAGAAAAAGAAGGAAATACAGAATCGATTAACCTTTTATTCTCAGTTCTCTCTTTTTTTCTCTGAACTGAAACCGCACTGTACCTGTACCCTGATAGCAGCACATTAACATTGATTCTTACTAATAAAGATGCACCACAAACTCAATTGACAAAGCAAACTCAAAATTGCAGTGTAATAATCAAAGCTTATATACTAAATGAATGAGCCCTTCTATTAGCTGGAATATAGGCTATTGGTGCAGTGCAGTGACCCAGAGCTGACAACCAGAATGTTGCTGATTTCAGCCCAACATGAGGTGAACCATAAACAAGAAGTGAGTCAGTGTACTCCAGGTTACTCTGGTAGGGTTGTCCCTGAAGGTTACTGAAAGTCACATATAGGAAGTGTCTACTAAATGTCTGTAGATTTCTCAACACTAGATGGCATACAAGGCTTATACGCCTCTAATTTGCTGTGTTGAGAGAATGATAACTCAATTTAAAAGTCATTTTTTACAAAACATTACAGTTATGAATGCAGAATGGAGTTGAAACTCATCTATCGATCTGTCTGATTGGGTAAACAAGTAAGAATACAAGATTTTAGGTTAAAATATGCATTCATATTTTGCTGTCAAAAACATCTTACACTAATCTATATGGAGGTTTGGTGGTTTTAACTGATTGAACTGCTGGTTAAGATGGTTAGCAGTTAGGTCTCTCAGGCTCACCAGCTTCTTTCTTTCTTTCTTTCTTTCTTTCTTTCTTTCTATCTATCTATCTATCTATCTATCTATTTGTCTGTCTGTCTGTCTGTCGATCTGCCTGCCTGCCTACCTACCTGTCGTCTATCTATTCGTCTCTCTATCTAAGAGAGAGAGAGAGAGAGAGAGAGAGAGAGAGAGAGAGAGAGAGAAAGAGAGAGACGTTCCTCCAGTCGTAGGGAATCCCGTTTCACTTCCGTCATTCGGCCGTTAAACCTCAAAGAGCGTGAATCAATCACGGGCGCGTGCGCGCGCGGTAGAAGAGTCCAGTCAGTCATCTCACGTTCGCGCTCAAACTGCGATCCTGACATCATCACAGCGAGGGTCTCCTGATCATCGCAGGTGAATCCTGAACCTGTCTGTCTTTCCTGCAGTCTGTCTTCAGCTCATATCAGGAATAAAGCGTTGGACCGCGCGTCTCCAGCGACATGGGAAAGACGCAAGCTCTGATCCTGCTGTACGCCGCTGTCGGTGAGTTTCCTCCGGGAACAGCTAAACTACAAATGTAGCAAACAAATGACAAACCCTCAGCGTACAGCTGTTGTTTTGACAAGTATCAGTGTTTCTGTCAAGGTAAATAGTTAACTGTAAAAGTGTTTTATCAGGTGACTAAACGTGGTGACATCTGAATTAGCTGCTTTTATTTATGTCAAAGTATAATTTAATATGAAACTCATTACATTAGGTTAGTGATTTTAAGAGTCATATTAGGTAGTGATTTCACACAGCGTTAGCCATTTCATAATTAGATCTAATTAAACCTCTCTCAATCATTATAAAATTGTTCTGCTGTCTATTTCTTACTATTATTAGATTTACATTGTCAAAATGTATAGTTAGTAGTCTAACTCAAAGGTAGTATAGCAAATTCATTTTGATATATATAATATTTGCATATTAAATGAGATCTAATTAAACCTCTGAGACATTATAGCATTGTTTTGCCTTGATATTAGATTTACATGGTCAAAATTTTTAGTAAATACCTCAAAGGATGTATAGTTTATTGATATATAATTTTTGCATATTGAATGTATCATTATTGAACTGTTTGGTTACTAGTTTTAAATTTGCATGGTCACAATTTTCAGTACTTCAAAATAAGTATATTTTCATATTGAAGTATGGTATAGATTTGCATATTAAATGAGATCTAACAACATCTCTGAATCATTATAGAACTGTCTTGCCTTTTTTTTTGTTTTTTTTTGTTTGTTTGTTTATTTGTGTGGTCAAAGACTCAAAATTCAGCTCAAAGTTAACATTTGCATATAAGTAATTCTCTTATTGTTATTATAATAAAAATTTTATTGATTTATTACATTTTATAGCTTGGTCAAAATGCGCAGTATAGTCTGCTGAAATTAAAGACTTGCATAGTATTAAATAATTGACATTTATAATTAACACGACATGCCATGACAAAACCTAATAAGTTGGACACTAAGGATATGACATGAATGGCATGTAACCTTATACTCTTACAAATAAAAGTTCTAATTTGAATTGAAAAGAGTTTCATGTAATAGATAAAATCATTGTAAGTTCCTCAAAGAACTTCTTACTCTGTAGTTCTATAGAAAACCTGGGGTTTAAAGAAGCCAGAATACAAAACACTTATCTGAAGAGCCTGTAACGGAACTTTTTAATCTTCAGAACTTTTTAATCTTCAGAGAGCCATATAGCAAATTACAAACACTGCACAGACAAAACTGTCTGTTTTTGAAAATAGATTTGAAAAAACTGCAAAGAACCCTTGAAGGACAGTTAGTTTTTACTCGGATCAAGCCAAAGAGAAAAGAAGGGCAACACCATCTACTTCTGTTGCTTTGCATGTTACATGAGACCTAAATAAACCTCTTATTATAGAAATAGTGAAATAGATTTACATGGTGAACATGTAGTGTCTAAATTGCATGCATTTGCATAAGCACATATTCTCATGCGCACCTGTGCATGTAAACAAACTTCAAACCATTTTTACTTCAAATAGGGTATCACCTCTACTCTTTTTTTTTTTTTTTTCTTTTTTTTTTTTCTTGCCGTTCTGTATTAATTAATAATATGGAACGGTCACTTAAACACTGCTGTATCGACTTCAAAGCTGAAAAATTAAGAATTTGTGATTTCCTCATGCTGACAAGAATCCCAATGGACTTTTAATAAGCACAAAAGAGAATAAATGAGTATATGGTGAAAATAACAATGTTTTACAAACACACATTTCTCCTGTGTCTTCCCGTTTTTTCCAGAGTTTTGAAGTTTGTCAGTAGGTGCCTTCAGCTGAAAGCATGCCAGGCTGTGTTACAGGAGCTTTCCTGTAAGAAAAGAATATTTTAGGATAGTCTTTTTTCATTTAATGTCATTTGCAAGTCTAGTGGGGTGAGAGAGTGACAGAGTTATCATTAGCATGGTGCTTCATTTGCATTTGGGGTCTTTTATGAAAGTGCCATCATGTGCTTTGAAGCCAATCCTCATAATCCCATTGTAAAGTACCATATGCCAAACTATAGTCAGCATTTGTGTGGTTATGAAACTCAGAAATCAGGTTAAATATGCAGATGTCATAATGAAGTTAGATTATATGTTACTAGTGATGCTTCCTCAGTTACACATGCACTGAAAAAAATGGTATCCTAAAAACATGTTTTTTTTTTTTTTTGGGGTATTTATAATTAAAATTATGGGTTCAGTCAGGTAGAAATCATAATAAATCATAATAAAAGGGTTTGATTTTTACTATAAGACTCACTTATGTTCATTTACATTTCTCTGGTCAAAAGTTTTGGATAATTATAAACAAATGATTTTGAAAGATGTCTCTTATGCTTACCAAGGCTGTATTTATTTGATCAAAAATACAGTAATATTGTGAACTATTACAAAATATTTCAAGATTGTATGCTGATCTGCTAAAAGCCTGTCTGAATGAACTGGCTTAATTCAAGCTAAACATATTTAATATCGCTAAATCACCTAAATACATTAATTTAAACTAGTAGAATGGGTTCAATCAAGTAGAAATAGCTATTTTAGGAAACAATCACAGGTTACCACTTTTTACGGTGTGGATTAAATCATAATAAATCACAATAAAAGGGTTGAATTTTTACTATAAGACTTACTTGTGTTCTTTTACGTTTCTCTGGTCAAAAGTTTTGAATAATTAGGATTTTTTTTTTTATGATTATGAAAGATGTCTCTTATTCTCAACAAAGCTGCATTTATTTGACAAAATACAGTAAAAAACATAATATTGTGAACTACTATTACAAAATATTTTAAGATTGTATGCTGATCTGCTAAAAGCCTGTCTGAATGAACTGGCTTAATTCAAGCCAAACATATTTAATATCGCTAAATCACCTAAATACATTAATTTATACCAATAAAACAATTGGAAAGGTTTTAGTCAAGTAGAAATATATCTTTTAGGAAACAATTGCAGGTTACCACTTTTTATGGAGTGAATTAAATCATAATAAAGCACAATAAAAGGGTTTAATTTTTACTGTAAGACTCACTTATTTTCATTTCTCTGGTCAAAAGTTTTGAATAATTAGGATTTTTTTTTTTAATGATTTTGAAAGATGTTTCTTATGCTCACCAAGGCTGCATTTATTTGAACAAAAATACAGTAAAAACAGTAATATTGTGAACTACTATTAGAAAATATTTCGAGATTGTTTGCTGATCTTCTAAAAGCCTGTCTGAATGAACTGGCTTAATTCAAGCCAAACATATTTAATATCGCTAAATTACCTAAATACATTAATTTATACCAACAAAACTAGTGGAATGGAATCAAGTAGATATAGCCCTTTTAGGAAACAATCGCAGGGTACCACTTAATTACAGTGTGGATAAAACCATAATAAATCACAATGAAAGTCCCACCTGGGGCTGATTGTTTCACTTGGAAATATGCACATTAAATGGTCTTCCAACACCACTTCATGTTGACATTATTGAAAGTAAATATGATATAAAGGGCAATCAATAAAGCTCTGTTGTGTTTGTGTTTTAAAGGTTTATGCCACTGCAGGTTGGTGACCGTGTCTAGGGACCCTTTGCTCCGGGTCGAGGGCCAGCCGCTGTCTATTCGCTGTGATGTATCGGACTACGAGGGCCCCAGGGAGCAGGACTTCGATTGGACAGTAACGCGAGGGACAGAATCCATCAAAGTGATCTCAACATTGGACGAAGCATTTTCAGATCACTCTTTTCAGGACCGCATAAGGAGCGGCGACATTAGTGTTTCACGACTAGAGGACAACGCAGTGGAACTGAGAATTCAAGAGGCTCGAGTTAGTGACAGTGCCACCTACCGCTGCAGTACTCCAAGCACAGATTCGGTTATAAGTGGAAACTATGATGCAGATGTCCAGCTGCAAGGTGAGTATGTGCAACCATCATATGGCTTGTAAATTATGTTTTAAATGGTTAAAAACTCATCTGGCATAAAACATTGCAGTGCAAATGCATAATGAATGTGCAGAAAAGGAGGTTTCATAATATATTGATTACACTTTTGAGATAAAAGGACTAAAATTTACTATTCCAAAATGAAGTAAAATTGTAGCAAATACAAACACACATTTAAAAGATCATTATTAAAAAGAGTTGCAATGCATTAATTGCTGACGGTTTTGTTTGATGTGTTCAAAACCACTTTTGCAGAGGAAACTGTTCATTCTTTTTGTCTGTGGACTAGCAAGCCGCTCTGAATGCCAGCAGCGTTCATTATGCAAAATATACTGGGTTAATGATATTATCATTATCTTTGGTTCATGAGCACTGACTGAACATGTTGAAAATTAGTGTAATCACTGCAGATTTGTGTAAGGACCCACAGGACATGTAAAACATCTTAATTGTTTCTCCTGACAGCAGTGGGATTAAATGCAAATGGAGATTTTTGTTGCTTTTCAGATGTTTCTCCTGAGAAAAAGAGTCCAGCAATCTCAAAACTGTACTCAGATTGCAATCTAAAGTCAGAGATCCCAATATGAAATCGAACAAACATTAAATTAGTATTGAAAATTTTTCAATCAGTATGCTGATACACTAAAAGTCTGTCTAATGATGCTGACTTCATGTAACCACTCCTTGTTACAGCATTTCAGAGGTCTGCTGGGTTTGTCTTCTTATTTCCTTTCTCAGCGGGACAAACTGTAGATAAGCAGCATTCCTGGGTTGCACGCAAGCTGATGAACACTAGTACTCACTCTAACTACCTACTGTCAGGTGCTGCGTTCCCTCCTGTCCACTTGTTTGAGGAGTAACACGCTAACTGTAGCAGGTGGAGAGTTCTGGCAGACTCCATCAGCACCAGGAGAGCATTCACAAGAACTGGCTGATTAGTCAAGCTCAGATCAGTGGGATCCTCACTGATAACCTCATCCATCCATCCATCCATCCATCCATCCATCCGCTTGTCTATCTACCTATCCATCTGTCCATCCATCCATCCATCCATCCATCCATCCACTTGTCTGTCTATCTATTCATTTGTCCATCCATCCGTCTGTCCGTCTATCTATCCATCCATTTGTCTGTCTGTCCATTATCCATCCATCCATCCATCCATCCATCCATCCATCTCTCTAACATCCATCCATCCACTTGTCTATCTATATATTCATTTGTCCGCCCGTCCCTCTGTCTGTCCGTCCATCTATCCATCCATTTGTCTGTCCGTCCATCCATCCATCCATCCATCCATCCATCCATCCATCCATCCATCCACTTGCCTATCTATCTATTCATTTGTCTGCCAGTCCCTCTGTCTGTCCGTCCATCTATCCATCCATTTGTCTGTCTGTCCATTATCCATCCATCCATCCATCCATCTCTCTAACATCCATCCATCCACTTGTCTATCTATATATTCATTTGTCCGCCCGTCCCTCTGTCTGTCCGTCCATCTATCCATCCATTTGTCTGTCCGTCCATCCATCCATCCATCCACTTGCCTATCTATCTATTCATTTGTCTGCCAGTCCCTCTGTCTGTCCGTCCATCTATCCATCCATTTGTCTGTCTGTCCATCATCCGTCTGTCCATCATCCATCTGTCTGTCTATCCATCCATCCATCCATCCATCCATCCATCCATCCATCAATCCATCCACTTGTCTATCTATCCATCTGTCCATTATCCATCCATCCATCCATCCATCCATCCATCCACTTGCCTATCTATCTATTCATTTGTCCGCCCGTCCCTCTGTCTGTCTGTCTGTCCGTCCATCTATCCATCCATTTGTCTGTCCGTCCATCCATCCATCCATCCATCCATCCAACCATCCATCCATCCATTTCTCTGTCCATCATCCATCCATCCATCCGTCTGTCTATCTGTCCGTCCATCCATCCATCCATTTGTCTGTCCATCATCCATTTATCCATCCATCCGTTCGTCCGTCCGTCCGTCTGTCCTCCCTTCCTTCCTTCCTTCCTTCCTTCCTTCCTTCCTTCCTTCCTTCCTTCCTTCCTTCCTTCCATCCACCCACCTGTATGCACTTAAAATGGAAGACTATGAGAGAAAAAATACATCTGAAAACACATCTGTTTTCACATGATTGGTTAAACTTGTCGGTCTGGTTCTGTCACTGGTGAATGATGTTCATGTGGTTAGACCTGGCAGACACAAAGTCTGTTTTGATTGTGTCAGACTAACATTGGATCTTTACAGAAATGTTCTGTTTTGTTTCATTATTATGTGTGTCTATATATAAGCTTAGTTCACTGGTTGAATGACGTGTACAATGACATTTCCTGCTGTATTATTACTGTAATTCATTGATAGTAAGGTGTGTTAAAGCAAACACAGTTTCCCTACATGCCTTTTTTTTATTCTTTATGTCCATGTCATTCAAACCAGTTATAATTACTGGTTGCATTTGACTTAGAATTTACCTGCATATTTCCCAGACTTAAATAGCTTATAATGTTTTGAACTTCGTTTCATGTCAAATTAAAAAGAACAAAGACCCACTGATGTACCTCTGCCTTCTCTAAAAGTTTTATCTGTTCTATTTCAGTTGTTCCTAACAGTCTTATTGTGGCACCCGACACCCCAAACCCTGTCGTTCCTGAGGGAGGATCCATTAGACTCCTGTGCAATGTCTCCCGCAACTTCATCGAAGGAATTTACCTGTCTTTAACCTGGTCAGTCAAGAAGGGCTCGTCTCTACTAGAGGACCTGCTGACCTTTGGCCCAGATTTGAGTATGACGGTTGGCGACAACTTCACGTGGCGCTACACAGATGGCGGGATGCGTCTAGAAATGGGAAACGGAGTCTCGCACAGTCTAGTGCTCTCCAGAGCGATGCCGGAAGATCAAGGGATGTACGTGTGCTCGGCCAGACTGTGGACGAGAGAGCAAGGAGTCTGGAACCGAATTCAGGAGAAGACAATGGAGATGGGGGAAGTGACTGTCACTCCAACAGGTTAGTTACTTTCTGCAACAGAAGAGGTGCAACAACATGATAAAAATAGACTTTAGCACAAGAGAATAAAGCCACAACACAATGCAATTAATTCAGTTGAAATATTTGTAAAAAAGTATACAAGACTCACTTATGTTTATTTACATTTCTTATATTTTAAGAGAAACATCTAAGGCAAAATGCATCTATATTTTTATATTTTCAGCAACTAGATTTTCATATTTTACTATTATTTATGTACTATTATAGCTTAATTTTTATATCTTCCGTTTTCATTTTCATTTTAGTTTTTGTGCTTTTGTCATTTTTATTCATTTTGTTTTTTGTTTTGTTAATTATGGTAATTAAATTATGCATTATATTAAATTATAAATATATTAGTTTTCTGTTTGTTAAAATTATGTAAATTAAATTATGCATTAAATTATAAACTATATTAGTTTTTTGTTTTTTAAATCATGTAAATTAAATTATACATTGCATTAAATTATAAATTATGTTAGGTTTTTGTTTTCTAAATTGTGCAAATTAAATTATGCATTCAATGAAATTCAATTATAAATGATAATGCTTTACATTAAATTATACATTACATTTAAATTATTTAAAAAGTATGTATTGTCAAGTCTTGAAAAACAAATTCTATTAAAATCCATTATATTGTGGTTTAAAGGAAGATCTAGTGAAAACGAGTTAACTATTCCTTTAATTCTGTTACATTATAGCTTTATTCTGTTGTGTTTTTGCTTAATGTTGTGAACCTTATCAGTTTAGTTGTGTTGTTCCCTCCTGGGAAGCAAAGAATATGCCATGAAATAATCTGATTTCATTGGATAAAAGTACTTATGATGAATCACTGTCATGTAATTTGCTCAGATGATCTTTAAGTGTGATAAAACGAATCAATAAGTTGCATTTTGGGGGAAAAGAGAATGAAAGCATTTTGATTATGGTTGTTTGATTCATGCTACGCCTCCCTTGAGAAGAGTAGATATGTTCTTTTGTCCGGTTTTTATCTTGTTTAATGTCTTCAGACCTTTCTCACAAACCAGGCTGTTTGAATTTTCATTGCCGGTGGAATTCCTGCCTGGTTACCATATATACTGTCAATGTTACTGCAGAGTTTTTAATTAAAATCAGGACGACTGCGGGTGTCGGGTGTCTAGAGAACCATCCAACAGACATTACACAAACTCTGAGACTTTGCTTGAGATTGTAACCGAAAGATCTTAAGAGAATACAAAGCAGCCTGTGCAATCTAAGCGTGATGTACTGAATATCACATTGTTCCCTAGAGAAATGATTGAGAGTTTGCTTGGAGAAATTAAAGGAATAGTTCTCCCGTAAATGATGATTCAGTCATAATTTACTCACTCATGTTATTGCAAACCCAAATTACTTTCTTTCTTTTGTGGAACTCAAAAGTAGCTGTTTTGCAGATTGTTCCTGCTGTTCTTTTCCATATAATAAAATATATAGTAAAAACAGCAAAAAGTGCCTTAAAAATAGGCCTGTGTGCTACAAGTCCAAATCATATCATAGCTTTGTTTAAGAAAAAGCCTAATATTTAAGCTATTCACTGACAATCTTCCCTCCGCTGTAGCTCTCGAATTTCATTTGCATTATGGGTGCGAATAAATGATGTTGTGCATCAATAAGGCCCCGATATACTCATGGCAAAGTTCTTTTTCATTCTTTGCTTAGGGGTAAAAAGAAGTTTGAAATGTGTGACCAGCAGTATACTGTTACCAAACATCCCGACATCGCCTAAACTGATGAAAACGGCATTTAGGTGAATATGTAAATATGTGCTGCTCGCTTTCAACTCAATAACAAAATAAACACACATTAAAAATGACAGCGGTGAGAAAACAGCAGTTAAGAAAGCATCTGATCATAGCGATGCGGCAGCAAGCATTAAACATGAAAAACAGTGGCAGTGTCACTTTCGATTATAATTAAATCTTCTTTTTTTTTATTTCTACTATAAAGCAGCTCTCCATTGTGTTCATGTTTTTACTCGTGGACAAAGTTATATAGAGTTAACAAGTTATATAGACTGATCGTTATAGTTGTACCGCCTCTACTGCCGTGGATCCAGCCATTTCTTTTTTGAAGTTGTGTGCGATGGTCATTTAAAGCAAGTCCTTTCGTGAACAAATGATACTGCGGTGGCTATTACTGGCTATTTAAATCTAGAGGGTTTGGTGTCTCGTGTTTCAAATCCAATGACGCTGGTAGTGACGATTCTCTCTGACCAGTCAGTGATCTGCAGTGTTTACACGTCACATTTAGTATTGGTATGGCTCCTACTATGGCTGCTATTTAAGCGAGCCGTACCGTTCCGTACTGAGCCGTCCCATGCAGTGGAAAAGCGCCATTAGTTCCCAAGGCAACATGTCAGTTTAAAGGGTTATTTCATTTTAAAATGAAAGTTACCCCAAGATTTACTCATCCTCAAGCCATCCTAGGTGTATATTACTTTCTTCTTTCTGATGAACACAATCAGGGGTTATATTAAAATATATCCTGCCTCTTCCAAGCTTTATAATGGCAGTGAATGGGACCAATGAGTTTGAAGCTCAAGAAAGTGCATCCATCTATCATAAATGTACTCCACACGGCTCCGGGGGGTTAATAACCTAAAACCTGTGTTGTTATTGTTACCTAATGCTATTAAAAATCATGTTAGATGAAAAACTTAAAGGACTAGTTCACTTTAAAATGAAAATTACCCTCCCTCAAGCCATCCTAGGTGTATATGACTTCTGATGAACACAATCGGAGTTATTTTAATAAATATCCTATTTATAAATTGCAGTGAATGGGACCAACGAGTTTGAAGCTCAAGAAAGTGCATCCATCCATCATAAACGTACTCCACACGGCTCCGGGGGGTAATAAAGGTCTTCTGAAGCGAAGCTATGCGTTTGTGTAAGAAATGTATCCATACTTAACAAGTTATAAAGTAAAATATCTAGCTTCTGCCAGACCGTTTTCTGTATTCAACTTACGAAGAAAGTGTATCTGACGTTGCATCAATTATGCTTTTTTCGTAAGTTCAATATGGAAGGTGTGGAATGTAGCATAAACATTTTGAACTGCGTGAGGCGTTACACTTTCTTTGTAAGTTGAATATGGAAGGCGGTCTGGCGAAAGCTAGATATTTTACTTAATAACTTGTTAAATATGGATATTTTTCTTACACAAACACATCGCTTCGCTTCAGAAGGCCTTTATTAACCCCCCGGAGCCGTGTGGAGTACGTTTATGATGGATGGATGCACTTTCTTGAGCTTCAAACTCGTTGGTCCCATTCACTGCCATTTATAAATAGGATATTTATTAAAATAACTCCGATTGTGTTCATCAGAAGTCATATACACCTAGGATGGCTTGAGGGGGGTAATTTTCATTTTAAAGTGAACTAGTCCTTTAAGTTTTTCATCTAACATGATTTTTAATAGCATTAGGTAATAATAACAACACTGGTTTTAGGTTCATGGCTGGAAATGTGTTAAGATCATGTATTTTGTATCAATAAGATCTGAATTATTTTTGTTCCAACTCTGAAATTTCCATATTTTTTCCCCCTGCTTCTTTTTCTTTTGAAATCGTCAGCGAACTCCCTGACTGTTCACGTACAGGACGGCAGCACATTATCCACAGGAGAAACGCTGCTCCTCACCTGTTCGGTCTCTGCTGACTCCGCGGCGTCCATTGACCTGGAAGTGACGTGGCTGTTGAACGCCAGCCGTACTCTGGCCCACCTGAGTCGTGACGGCGTGCTGACCAACACATCTGATGTGGTGGACGTGAGACGCTTGGGGAAGTGGGATTTCCAAATCAAAGTTCACGGTGTGGAGATGTCTGACGCTGGACTCTATTCATGTAAAGTGAGCATGTGGGTTCAGCACGATAGTGGACGATGGTACAAGGCTGCGGAGAAGATTTCTGACCCTGTACGAGTTCACGTTATTAAGCAAAGTAAGTACACCAAAAAAAAAAAAAAGATCCTCATTTCATTGACATGACCAAATTAATGTCTTTTTCCTCTTTCTGAAGTATCATTTATGACACTTAACAATCATAAACACACCACTGCATCTCACATTTTTTTGTGGCAAAGTGTGACATTTCAAGAAAATGCCATCTGAAGCTCTTTACCATTGCGTATAAATGCATTCTGCTTCACTCAGAGCTGCTACCCTCATCCATAAAATATTAATTTGATGTTGATTGGTATTTAAATGACATTAAAAGCATGATATATCGTTTATATTGGCGCACTAGAAAATATCTTTCCATATGGCAGCTCAGTATTTCAGGCGATGGCCTTGGGTTGTCTATTAAAAGATGATTCGCAGATCATAGATGAGACAATTAGGGCTGGATGATATAGCTAAAATATTGTTTTCAGCTTTTTGATGATATGCATATATCTATTTTTTTTTTTTTTATTCTCTATGAAACTACTTTTTTTATTATAAATAAATTCAGTGAACCATTCAGTTGTTGTTGGCAAGATATATTTTCCACACTTTTTCTCTGATGATCGGAAGTGACAGTAAAGACATTTATAGTGTTACAAAAGATTTCTATTTCACATAAATGCTTTTGAACTTTCTGTTCATCAAAGAATCCTGAAAATAAAAATGTATCACAGTTTCCACAACAATATGAAGGAGCACAACTGTTTTCAACATTAATAATAATAAGAAATGTTTCTTGAGCAGCAAATCAGCATATTAGAATGATTTCTGAAGGATCATGTGACACTGAAGACCGGAGTAATGATGCTGAAAATTCAGCTTTGATCACAGGAATAAATTACAATTTTAAAACATACTGCCATACAAAACAGCTATTTTAAAGTGGAATAATAATTTACAATATTACAGTTTTTACTGTATTTTAATCAAATAAATGCAGCCTTGGTGCGCATATCAGTTAAAAAAAATCTTACCAGTGTATTTGAAAACAATATTTTACTTACTTTTTACTTTAAATATCTTAATATCTGAAAAGTGACTTCTGTGAACATGTTTTATGTTTTAAAATGATTCACTTAAATGAGCAGTTTGAAATGATTCATTTTTGCTTTTGAAGTTTATGTATCTGAGAAGTCATTATGAAATCATACAAAAATACTCTTTTATGTTGCCAAATGATCACAAATGTGTGTGAATATTCAGAATATCGGCCAGCCCTAATAACCATACAGGCATAAAATCTCAGCTAGACTTAGCATGCTATTGTACCGTCACAACTAGACTGGTTAGTTCTTTACCTGTCCATCAGTTTCAGTTGTCTAGAAGTGAAAGTAACGTTATATGTTATACTATTAACGTTAATATTGAGGCAGTTAGTTTGTGGTAGTTTAGTGCTGTTGTGTTAATAAGTAAGCTTCAGTCATGAGATGTGTGTGTTAGTGTCTTGTTTGACTCTGCAGGAAGTGGTTACAAAGATTTGCGTTGTCACCAAGTAATGCATCAAAGGACTGTGGGTGGTCGTTCTGATGGAGAACTGCTGTCTAGATCTACAGGCTAAAAGCCAGTTGCTCATGTTAAAAGTCAGTGTTTGGGATCTCGTTGTCAGCGTGATTTAACAGGGAAGAGCTTCAACCTGTTTATTCTGTTAGGAGCTACAGAGAAAGAGAAGGAATAGTTTACCTTAAAAGGAAAGCTCTGGTGTTGTTTACTCACTGATTTCGAAACGCGCAGGATTTGACAAAAAAATTGACAGAAAACATCATAAAAGTCATCTAAACTTGTCCTGATGCATCTTCATGCGCCGTGTTTTCCGTGAGGAAAATACAGACATTTAAGTTATTATTCGCTGAAAATCTTCCCGCCAAAAGCAGATGCATGGTGCCAAGTTTGATATGATCAGTACTGATATACATCAGAGTTGTTATTGGTAACTAAAACTAAAATTAAAACTATTTAAAATCTTTCTTGTTAATTTAAATAATATAAAAATAAATTATAAATATTAAATGAAACACTTTAAAAAATTTGAAATGTTGTCTTGGCACTAACTGAAATAAATTGAGTACTATAAATACTAAAACAAAAAGCTGAAATAAAAACAATACAAGCTGTATCAAAATATAAAAAAAAAACTAATAAAAGTGACAGAAGCACATAACAAAATGACTAAAATGTAAACTAAAATTCAAATGAAACCTGAAAATATAAAAATATATATTTTTTTTTTAAAATAAAAGCTAATTCAACATATTAATAAATACTATAAAAGTATATGAATAATACTAACTGCTTGTTGTTTGATGTTTATCAATATAGTTTCACTCTCTTTTCTGTCAAACTCAAGCACTAAACTGTTTCCAGTCATTTTGAATCACAGGATGAAGATGCGCACAAATTAAATGCTGTTTATTTCCTTACTATTCAAGTGTTTTCCTAGAGAAAAAAAGCATGATATTGGTATGGCATAGTGAGTTGCAGTGTTTAATATAGGAAACCAGCACTGCACACCAACAACTTTCAGTGCCATGAAAAGAATCAAGTATTGCCTGTGACTTCCTCAAGTGGCCTTGGTAGATGTTGTCAAGGCCAGATGTGACGATAAACATCTTTGTCGGTACACATATGGAAACTAGACGATCTATATACTCACTAGAGCACAACAGCAGGTTTTCACAAGTTGAATCTATAGAGAAACTGCCTCCAGATCACAGGACTCTTGACTTTGGCTGACTGCATAAAAGGTTAGATGGTTTATTTGTAAAACTTTAGCCAATGAAGACATTTAATCTGTGTGGTAAATCCACACCCACTCACACACTACTATACTTACGCAAGCTTTTCAACCTACGTGAATTAAATTTTATTATTCGTTTTCTAGTATGCAAGCACCACTCCTGAAAGAAAGTTAAAGATAATTTCATTATGTTTCCAAGAGGCCATTGTATGCCCTTTTACAAAGTCTTGATTTAGTTTTTGGGCTCTACTAGTATAGGTTTTCATGCTTGAATGTTCAAAAAACACATCATTTTTCAGTTATTTGTCATTGTTACAGCTCCTCTCTTCCCAGTCTGTCAGTAACACTCTGTTTAGTTCCTGTCTCTATGAAGCCCCTTCTGAAAAGCTCAGTGTGCTCTGATTGGTCAGCTGGATCAGTGTGTTGTGATTGGTCAAGCGTATTGAGTGTGTGTGAAAATGTCCCGCCCCTTACCATAACTGCGAGTTTCAACACACTACTTACTAACTCAACCAGGCCCCGTCCCTTTATTTTGCATATGCCTTGGGCGGGAATTATTTAAATGAGGAATATTGTGACGTGTTCGTTCCTAGAAAAACTCAAGAATGAAGGCGTTTCAGGGAGTTTAGAAACTGCGCACTGATATAGAGAATAACTGTCTTTTGGAGGGACCTTTTTCATGCTCATACAGCAACATTACACACTAAAGAAAGATGAAGATGTAAAAATGCATAATGGTGCTCGTTAAAAGAGTAACTTTTACACTCACACTCATTTCTGTAGAACAGCTTTGAAGATTTGGCTCTTGTTCCTCATATGCGGTTCCAAGAAACAGGTCTCATGCTGAAACACCTGACCTGTAGAACCACTAATGTTTGAACTTGAGAACGTGTTTTTGTGTGGGATGATGAAAAGTATTATTTTCTTTCCTTTGTATTCTCACTTCCTTTGCTTTGGACGCTTTGGTTAAAGGGTAGGCAGCATGATTGCCTTCTGAGATGCATCTTTATGCTCAAACTCTAAAGCAGCATCACATATACACACTGAAAAAAAATTGGTGTAGGATTTACACTAGTAAATTGGAAGTAAAAACTGAAATATGTATTTTCTTGATATTGTATTTATTTACAACCTTTGAAATAATCTCTTCTGCTCACCAAAGCAGCATTTATTTGCTTAAAAACACAGACAAAACAGTAATATTGTGAAATATTATTACAATTTAAAATAGCTGTTTTTCTATGTTAATATTTTTTTAGAACATAATTTATTCCTGTGATCACAGCTGAATTTCCAGCATCATTACTCCAGTCTTCAGTGTCACATGATCCTTCAGAAATCATTCTAATATGCTGATTTGATGCTCAAGAAACATTTCTGATTATTATCAGTGTTGAAAACTGTTGTGCTGCTTCATATTGTTTTGGAAACTGTGATACATTTTTTTTTTTCAGGATTTTTTGATGAATAGGAAGTTCGAAAGAACAGCATTTATTTGATTTTTTTTTTTTTTTTTTTTTTTTTTTTTTTGTAAAATTATAAATGTCTTTACTATTACTTTTAGTCAATTTATGCAAAGTGTAATTTATTTAAAATAAAATCATTTGAACAGTAGTGTATCATTAGCAGAGAAGGTAATTGCAGAACGATTGTGATGGCCTCACAATGAGTTATTGAAAGTATTGACTATAAATATACTTCATCACAGTCAAAAGGTATTAATGAAAGGTTCTTAAATGGTCTTAAATTTGACGATTTGACCAGTGTCTGTGTAGGATTTTCTTTGAAAAAATTTTCACTCAGAAATTGCTAGCAAATTTTTACAAAAAATTGCAAAGAAACAGCAAGTCAAACATTGAATCAAACGTGACATTTTTAAGTAAAAAAAAAAAATAATAATAATTTTCTTTTAAAATGTGCTCTGATAATCATTTTATTTCTCAACTTAGAAAAATAATTTTTATAATGTTTTTGTGTTAATCAGAATATCCCACTGTTAGTTAGCTTACATTCTTAAAGGCACAATATGTAACTTTTCACCGCTAGAGGTCGCCTATTCAAAACAAAAGCGTAGCTTGATGTCGCAGAGATTGAGCGTGGAATCATGAAAGATGAATCCAACTGGAAATCATGTTCATGGATAAGAATATTAACGTTACTGTAGTATGAAGCAGAGCAGGGCCGAATGAGGCCGCTGGAGCAATTGCTAATGAGAGACGAGCGCGACACGCCTCGAGAGCAGCAGAACTTTTATTATGCCGCAGTCGCTGCTTCCGCTTCTTCTGGTCAAGCGTACGAGGTAACGCAGCACTGTTTTATCATATTAGATACATTTGAGTGTGTTGAAAATGATGTTACTCTGTGCATTTGCTCAGCGGCTGCTGTGAGACACTTGTTGCACACTGCAGTAAGCTAGATTTGTATTAGAATATCATATTAATTTAATCAAGAAAACGAGATTCAAACAATACGACTAAACGTGTTAAGCTGTATAACTATGATTAGTTTTCTGTCTATAAATGTATCCAAACAGTTGTGCCCTTGTCTAATAAAACATATAATATATTAAAGGGTCTTTGGTGTTTCCATGGTTTCTACAAAATAAAACCGGAAATCGATGGTAACGCGGGTATGATGTCATTGATAGGCAACACACGGACATGGTCCGTGTCCTGGTTAAAATTGTACGTACACAAGTCAAAAAAAAAATATAACAGTGTTCTAGTGGGTTTTGGACAGTTTAATTCAATAAAAAAAATTACATATTGTGCCTAAACAACCTAAAAACGAAGGTTCCAAAAGGGGGGTTTCACAGCGATGCCATTGGAGAACCAAAAACGGTTCTTCTATGGCAAAGAACCTTTCAGCCAACACCATTTTTTTTTTTTTTTCACTCAGATTGAAGAACATTTTAAAAATCTAAAGAACCTTTTGCACTAAAAAGAATCTTTTGTAGAATGAAAAGGTTTCATGGATGTTGAAGGTTCTTCATGGAACCATCAATGCCAATAAAGAACCTTTATTTTTGAGTTTAGCAACATGATCAATAAATAGTGATGCTTGACTTTGCAAACGCCACTAATAAAGATGATTTGTCTAATTAAGACAATTGACACCTTGACAGAATACACAATGAAGGCAATTCCTAGTGTGAAATATCCATTCCACAGCTTTTGACGTTTGTTTCACTCCTGCCAACATTGTTTAGAGATGTGTGCCAAATGACTCATTTAGCGCTCTTGTATATTTGTCTTGTTGTGTTTGCTCTTATAATTTAGTCGTATCATTGAGCACTTTAATACACGGTGATCCACATATCTTTATTTTGTCTCCTTGGAGAAACACGCCGCTGTGTGTGTGTGTGTGTAGCATGATTATTTGTGGCCTATTTTTGTATTGTGAGATCAAAGTCAGCGCCTGTGGTGTCTTGATAGTGAAGTCGTGTTGAAGGTGGTGCCGTCTGTTATCGTGGTTTGTGATAAGTGCAATAAGTGGTGTAGCACACTTTGTAGTATGCGGCATTATAATCAAGTTTTGAAGAACAGCGTGTTTGTGGACGTTGTATGCGCAGTGCTCAATCAAAGCAGTCAAGTGCACTAACATCACGCTGACACACTGTACTGCCTGAACCCATGCCATATGCTCAGAGATCTTACCAAAGGACTCGGGGTGAATTGTTGTGGAAACAGCTGAATTCTCTGTCAAGATTGCAGAAGCCATTTTTTCATGTTGTCATGCACTGATGGATGACTTGTGCTGCTTAAACTCATTAGCGTTAATGATTTTAAGACCCGGTGAGCCCAGCAAGAACCATGTTAATTCTATATGTGTTAAGTGTGTGTGTTTTTTAACTTTTTATATAGATAGATAGATAGATCTCTATTCTGTTTTGATTTGCAATGTTATATTCTCATTTATTAAGTATTTCTTTAGTTAGTCAGTTTCTCTCCTTTTCTTTTCTGTTCTGTTCTATTCTATTCTGATTAATAAAACTATTTTATTATTATTATTATTATTATTATTATTATTATTGAATCTTTTGATTTAGTCTGTTATTTTTTTAATTCTGTATTTTGTTCTGATTTCTAAAATTATATTGATTATGTAATTATAAAAGATATTTTGATTATTCAATTTATATTTTAATTATTCAATTTGAATAATTATTTTGTTTTTAATAATATTAAATTAATAAATTATTAAAATTGTAATATTAGTGTTTCTTTAATCAGTTATATTTTATTCTGGTTCATAAAATTATTATTATTATTATTATTATTATTATTATTATTATTATTATTACTTTTTAAAATATTTTTATTTATTGATTTAATGATTCTCTTTTTGAAACATTGATTTAATGTATTCTGATTAATTTGTTTTCTTATAAAATTATTCAAATTTTCTTTAGTCAGTTGTGTTCTAATCATGTGTGTGTGTGTGTGTGTGTGTATATATATATATATATATAATGATTCTCTATTCTATTCTATTCTATTCCCAATAAATGATAGATTATCGGGTGTCATTCAACATCTTAGTGTTGTTTTCCATTGGTTATTAATCTCCAGTTTAGTGCTGATGTCAAAAGACCCGGATCAGTTGACCTGCAATCTAAACTCACCTTTCACACGTTAGCATCAGTCTCTCTGTGTTTAGCTAACAATTACACCAAACAAACGAGGACTAACATGGTGCTCCAACAAGCACTGCAGCTCATTCTTTGGACAGGTGTGCAGCAAACTGGAAGAAAGTATGAGAGAACGAAATAGAAAGAGGAAGACAGAGACAAAAGCATGCTGAAAGGCAAGAGAACGCAGTGAGAGAGAGCTAGCGTGAGATAAAGTCTGATAATGCAGATTGAATGTCTGGAGTGGAGAGACTCTTAATGAAGGTGATTGACAGCCACTTTGAGAGCCTCATTTCGTTCCCAGGACACTTGGTTCCCGTCCATAGCGACCGGCTATAGAGCTTCTCTCAGACATTCATCTTGTCTGCTCTGTTTGTCCGGGTAAAGAAACACATTGTAGACCTGCTCTCATCCTGTCTTTATTTATCTTTCTTTAACTAGAACTCTCTCTTGCTTGCTAACCATCTCTTTCGCTGCCTGCTTCTCCTCACTTGATCCCTAAAAGTTCATAACCAGACTGTGCTCAGCATAATAAAGGTCTTCTGCAAAAGTAACAATCTAAGTAACTAACTTTAAAAAGTAATTAGTTAACTGGAAAATGGTCACCAATGCCTATTTTATTTTATTTTATTTTATTTTATTTTATTTTATTTTATTTTATTTTATTTTATTTTATTTTATTTTATTTTATTTTATTTTATTTTATTTTGTTTTGTTTTGTTTTGTTTTGTTTTGTTTTGTTTTGTTTTGTTTTGTTTTGTTTCAATTTCCGAAAAACTATTTTTAATAGTTTTAATTTTAGTTAACAATGACAGTACTTGGTTGAACCATCTAAAATGTCCATGACTAGTTTTAGATGGGAAATGCTGGTTTTTACTTCCACAAGCAGGTTAAATAGGCTATTGTTACCTATTACTGACTTTAATATCGCAGCTGTTTCTCCTATTCAGATCTCCTATTAAAACCCATTTTAGTACTGTTTTTGTGCAGTAGTCTACCAGAGCAAATATGATGTTTCCCAAAGTAAATAATTCCTTGATGCATGTGAAGAATATTATTATGCTATAAGTGGGAGGGGCTTAATGAACAGGAAGTGATGCGGATGAGAGCCATACCGCACAGATGGTCCCAGTGATTCAGTCGGCGTGACGTCCAAAAGCTTAACGCAAAACCCACCACCACATGTGGGGCTCAGTCAGTTGTGTATGCGAATGAGAGTCTTCATTTGTCTGTGTTCCCGTCCCTCTCTCATGTGTTTTTCCAAGCTATTTACGTTGTGTGATTATGTCGAGGTTGTACGTGTGGGAGAATAGCGCTGTCTGTGGCCCACTGTATGTCTTTGTGTGTCTCTAGTACTGCTCACCCGAGCATGAAGGTCCCAGCTGTATAGGAAGCGTCGCAGGGAGTCCTTCAATAACCGGGCTTGCTGCCCACAAACACTTGACACTGGTGTGCTGAGAGCCTAGAAACAGGGTCAGCGTGCAGCTTTAATGAGTGTGTGATTGTGCACGTGAGTGGATGTTTGGAGGTGTGTGAGGAACATTTGTACTGTCTCACATGTCGAAGTCAATTAGAGTTTCATTTCGCTACTGAAGAATCAGTTTTCATCAACATTTAATCAATAATCCAGCATACTTTTCTTCAACAAACATTGAGTCACTTTGTTTTTTTTTGTTTTTTTTTAAATTTACATTAAAGGAATAGTTCACCCAAAAATGAAAATCTGTTATCATTTACTCACCCTCAAGTGACTTGACTTGAATTTCTTTCTTCTGTTAAACATGAAATAAGTTATTTTGAAGAATATGGGTAAATGGTCCCCGCCAGAGGAGGCTTTTGCAATTCTAAGGCCCAAACAAACAGTTGGAGAAAATTAGAGAACAAAGATTAGATTAAATACAATATGAACACAAATTTTCTGCATCAAGAGGAAATGTTTTACACTTACTCAGATTTTGACGTTTAGAACTTGGTTTTCCGATAACGGCGTGCTGCAAAAGCTCTGGCAAGTTTATCCTTATCCAGCGATCTCATAATGTTGTGTTCAATTGACATCTGGAAAAGTGCGGACAGTCTTTCTTGCAGTCGCATAACATTAACTTCTTGTTTATTGAACTGTTGTATAAAATCAATAGGCTATCGCATTTGCAATCGTGCTGATATTCAGGAAAACAGCGCTCTGTATCTTGTTATAAATATTAAAAACAAGAACTCATACAGGGACATTTTTGACCCATATATCTTGATTTTGGGGGACATTTTTGCCCCAAATCCCCATTAATTTTCGAGCGGGCTCTTTTTCGAGCACAAGCGGACGAAGACCCCTTCTGTTGCGAGGCCCATTTCAAGTGGAAATGGGTGAAACATAGCAAAGGCCGCTACTGGTCCCCATTGACTTCAACAGTATGGGGGAAAAACACTATGAAAGTCGATAAGGACCAGAAAATGTTTGGTTACCCAAATTCTTCAAAATATGTTCTTTTGTGTTCAATTTTGCAATTTTGAATACTTGAATGTGGGTACATTTGATAAAAAAATTTTTAACAAAAAGCTGAGAATCGCATTTTTGTCAAAGACTTTGTCCAGGTGAGATTCAAAATGACGATGGAAGTAGATCGAGTTCATCCTCTTCATGGGTTCAACATTTCATTCGGTAATGTTAGGCAGTTTTGATTTTATATGCTGTCTAATGTTTGATGATCGCGTTAGATCACATGTGCGTAAGCAATGCTTCTATAGTTTGTTTCTGCTTCTTTGCCTGTGTTTTGAGCCTGAGATTCTTTACTCTTTCAGAAGATGCGTAATAGCGCCCCCCTACAGTGTAATAGTGAAAACATGGATTGCCGGAAAATTCTGTCAATGATGGGGAAAAGGTGTTTTGTTGCTGTTTGTGTGTGTCTTGTTTTGTTTGTTAGTTTTTTTTCCTCCTCAAACTTTGTTTTAAGATGTTTTGCCAGTCAAAAATGGGCTTAATCTTCATCTCAAGTAATTGCTCAGTTGCATGTGTAACCACTATAGACTTTGATCTTTAGCCTCCTTGTTAGAGCACTCGACTCCCATGCCGGCAGACCCGGGTTCAAGTCCCGCTTAAAGCGGGCGGTTCGAACAGGAGGGGTTAAGTCAACTTCTGGACTGATGAGTGTTTTGTCCATATTGTTTTAAGGCAAGAATCACTTTTGGCTTGAACTATTGAGAAAACCACCCATAACACTCATCCTAACACCATATAGAAAGATAACATCACTTAAAACACCTTAGCACCTGCAATGCAACACCCTGACAAGCAATGTGCTAAAACAACATCCTGTCATGCACGGCATGCTTTAAAAATGTGCAAATCTACTATATATCATTGTTTAATGTGTGTTTATTCTTAAATAGGAAACACTTTAGTTTTATTTTGACTATTGTCTCTTTGTATCTCAGTTCCAGAATACACCGTTGTTCTAAATTCATCTGTGAATGCAAAGTTCTTCGGTGAACCGACGGAGTTGGAATGCAAAGTTACGAACGTGTCCAACCTTCATAGCGGACGGTTGGGAGTGTCGTGGCTGTACAGAGACGCTCTGCCCGGTAACGTTCCAGTATCTACTCAGACTATCGCGTCATTAGATGAGAACGGAACCCTTGTGCCAGGCAAGATGTACAAGAGCCGCATACAGGCAGGGCTTATTACAGCGACCCGAACGGAACCTTCCACATTCAAGCTCCGCCTCCTTCACACGACTGACGCAGACGCTGGAGAATATGCATGTGCCGTAATGGCGTGGATCCCGACTCATCATGGGAACTGGAAAAAGGTTGCAGAGTATCTGACCCCAGCGCTTAAAGTCAGCTTTGCTAACAAGCGTAAGTGTGCATACTTTTAAATGGTTATGTAAAATAAAATTTTGAAAAATTAAAACAATTAAAATTGTTTTATTGTTCATAATGTTTGTTGTAGTACTTAAGTGCTTTTATTATTGTTTTTATTATTATATTATATAATAATCATAATATGAGAAATTTAATATAATAATATATAATATTATTATTATTATTATTATTATTATTATTATTAAAATACTTTTTTTAATTAAAAAATACCCCAAAGATTAAAAGACAAAAGTGAAGCACATTGTATCAAGATGTAAGTATGCATTTGCATGGTTATTTAATCTTAAAGTGTTAGTTCACAGTTCACACAAAAAAGATGTTTAGTTAGATCTGCCTCAGTATATAAAATATCAAACATATAAGGTGTCTAGTTTGGCTCAGACAACTGTAAATGTTACAGCTCAAATGTTCACACTTCTATTCTGGTCTGACATATGACATCTCAGCTCATTGATTTCCTGCATCATTTCTATAATTACCTGAACGGAATACATATATGCATGGGGGCATTTGCACTGGTTGACTTCAACCAGCAGCGTCTCTGTGTCCTCTGTAATGGAGAATTCTCTGTTTCATGGGGAAGTACAAATGATGTCATTTATATTATATTCTGATGTGTTTTGTGAGCTGCTGGACTGATGCAATTCTCCACAGGGTGCAGTTTATTCTGACATGCTGTATGGTTATGTTCAAAATTGTTGCTGCTCAAAGTTATACAGCTGCAATTGCAGCTATAATGACCTCTAAGAACATTTGGCATAATTTTGCCATTATCTAATAATGTCGCTCTTATATTGGGACACTTTTTCATATTCAAAGATACATTGTCTTATGTAATACAAGAACAATAACTTTCTTTTACTGAGAAGACATGTTTCGCTTTAGCTGCATAAAAAGCAAATGTGTTGCATCATGACTAAATCTCTGCATCTTGTTCAGATGTCGTTCTCAGCTCTCAGTTTCAAGTTTCAGCTTTGTCTCAGATGTTTCTCCTTAAATGCTATAGGAGAAATAAACACAGAGCCAAATGAGTTCTGAATAAAAGCTTGTAGCACTTTGGGTTGGAGAAAAGTGCTTTTACAAAAAAATAAATAAATAAAATAATAATAATAATAATAACAACAATAATAAATATTTAAATAATTTATTATTATTATTTACATATTTATCATTATTTATATTATTATATAAAAAAATATGTAAATAATAATAATTAATTATTATTTAAATATTTATTATTATTATTATTTATATAATAATATAAATAATGATAAATATGTAAATGATAATTATTTACATATTTATATAATAATATAATAATACATATGTAAATAATAATAATCACATTGATATTATAATAATAAATTATTATATTTGTTGTTATTTTTGTATTAATATATTATTATTGTTATTAAAGATGTGATTATTATTTAATAATAATATATAATTTAAATAATACTAATAATAATAATTTACATCTTTATTATTTATTATATTATAAATAATCACATTAATAATAATAATAATAATTATAATGTGATGTGATGTGATTATTGTGCTTATTATTTATATAATAAAAATAATAATACATGTTTAAATAATATTTATTATTTATTTTAATAAAAATGTAATATAAAATCAAATCATTAATAAATATTATTATTAGTAGTAGTAGTAGTAGTAGTAGTAGTATTAGTATTAGTGATTGTGATTATTATTATATCAAATTTTATTACAAAAAGGAAAAAAGTGAAGCAAATCGTATCATGAGGTAGCATAAGTATGCATTTGGATGGTAACAAGGACATTAAAATCTCCATTTAATCTCATTCCTGCCTTGGAGAAACAGTTGAGATATTAATGAGATCTATGTGTTGTTCTCATTTGGCTCACGCAGGTCCTGTTCTTGGTGTCGTAGCCCGTCGTCTCCGTGAAGCTAAGGCTACTGGCTCCACATTTGAGATGAGCTGCCAGGCCAATATCCAAAACCTCCCACCGGGAACCGCCTTTTCCATCCTCATCCTGTCCGAGGAGGCCGTCGGGTCTCCCAGCCGCAAACTCGCCTCGCTGGATCCTGATATGGTTCTTCAGCTGGAGGACTGGGGTGAGCCGGGCCGACGGGATGGCCTGATGCTGGTGAAGACCGGGAAGAGGGAGTTTCAATTTCGTATCCAAGCGGTGCAAGTGACCGATCGCGGGTTCTACTCATGTGAAATGAAAGCCTGGACGAAGCCGGTCGGGGAAGACTGGGTCGAGATGGCCAAAGGAGTGTCCAATAAGGTTCAGATCGCTTTTGCACACAAAGGTAGAGAATTTGAGATGAATCTCATGAAAACATGTCCTTTTGTAACACTTTATTTCTTCTTGTTACACATCAAAATACATGTATAAATACGAATACTTTTACTCCAAACAGGACAAATTGAAAGGTCATAATGAAATACACATAGGCAAGGCAAGTTATAAATCCTATAAATGTTGAAACCCAATACACACAATACTTCACACATAAACATTGCATTAACTAATTGATTACCAAATGAGACCTTATTGTGAAGTGTTACCGAAATTACATTTACACTATAATGAACTGCTTTAAAAATGACTTAAAACTAATTTTTTAGATAATTTTTTATTAGGAATGTTTTGCAATATGTTTGCAATATCATTGAATTTTAATTGTTTGTTAATAATTTATGTTTATTTTGTTGTAGCACTTTGGATTTGAGAATCAAAATGGAAAAAATATTATTCATCTTTGTATATGTTAGTAAATAAAATACATTATTAAACATTGAAATTAACATTAACTAAGATCAATGAATGCTGTAGAAGTGTTGATCATTGGTAGTTTATGTTAACTAATGTTAACAAATGAAACCTTATTGTAAAGTGTTACCATTAATATTATTATTATGTCAAATTTTACCATTTATGTTCAGATGTTACAATTTTTGTAAACCTAAAAATAATAAGATTAGATCAGTGAATAGATTATTATAAAATATTAATTCAGATATGTACTGTATACCAAGACTACTATGCTGAAGCCAGGCATCCCTGTTTCAACCCAGCTAAAAACTTTAATGACATCACTGCATGTGGGCGGGGCCTCATCTTATAGTTTCTAGTCTTCAGCAACTCTGACAGGAGGATGAATGTATCACTAATGAATCAACCAGCTAAAAGTGAGATTTTGATCTATAAGAAACACAAAGTGATAATGAAGAACGAACGAGTGAGTCAACTATATAATGATCGATCACAGGAGAATGTGCCTTTTGCAAATGTGTGAATCACTGAATCATGCCCTGTGATTCATTATGTGGCACATCAAGTGTATATATAAGTGTGTATATAAGTGTATATATAAATATGCAGTATGCTCAATATGCAGTGTACTTTATTATATCTATCTTATAAGACTGGAATGATGCTATTTTTGTCCTGTTTTATAGGTCCCACGTTTGATGTGTCCATCAATTCAGACACGACGAGTGTTTACCCCTGGGAAACTGCTAAGATGGTGTGTGATGTCAGTGTTAGCGGCACATCTCCCACTACAGGCGAGTACACACACAAATAAACATAAAACAACATAGATTAGTGCTAATTATGAATTAATTTACACTGCAAGTGTAAAAAACTAATTCAGTTTAACCACTTTAAAGTGAAGAGTTTTAAGCATAAACTAAATCTCGTTAATGTTGAAAACATAAGAAAATAAACAATTCAAGATAGATTCTTCGTATATTGTGCAGTTTTGCTTCTCAATTAAATTGATCTCATTTTAAAGTGGACCTATTATGCCCCTTTTCACAAGATGTAATATAAGTCTCTGGTGTCAGAATGTATCTGTGAAGTTTAAGCTCAAAATACCCCACAGATCATTCATTATAGCTTGTCAAATTTGCCCCTATTTGGGTGTTAGCAAAAACACACAGTTTTTGTGTGTGTCCCTTTAAATGCAAATGAGCTGCTGCTCCCGGCCCGTTTTCCAAAAGAGGGCGAAGATTTAACAGCTTGTGCTTCGGTTCCTCAACAACAATCTTGCGCAGCCAAAATGAGGATTGTCAGTAACGGTGTTCAACCTTACATTGTTCAAACCGGCGTCGGACACTGATGGAGAGACTCAGGATGAAGTTACAACTTTTCTGAATGGTTAGTGGATAAATTTATGTAGTTGCTGTGGAGTTGATTCAACTCATCGACTAGCATGTGTCATCATGTTAATCTTTTGTGCAAATCCAGCGTTGAATTGACCCTCGTTTGTGAAGCAGTCTGGTGTAAAATGACGGCATGGTAACAACACTCTACTACAACAACTCTTCCTCTTCTCTAAAGCAGCCCAACATGGCCTTACCCCCCTTTGTTGCATGTTCCCCGGGGCAGGGTTTGTGGCGTTTTGGGGGTTTTGTTGTAGTCCTTAAACAGAGAATTCTTTAAAAGAAAATATTTCCCTTTTCATTGAACTTTAGGCGTCATAACTTTGTAGATGTTGTTTATGCTCAAACAGCAACATTATACACTAACTAAAAAAGAAATCATAATCAAGGACTTCTTTAATGATTTAGATATTTTTTTTATTGGAAAACAGCAGTGATTTTTACCGGATAGTGCTATCATGATAGTCATGGGATGTTGTTTTTTTTTTTTTTCTTCATCTAAGAAAGATCCTTATAAAAATACATTATTAAAGACATATATGGTTTCTCTGACCTTCAAAACTATAAGTTAAATTTTCACCTTTTCTTCTACTGTATATACATCTCATTCACGTTTCATGCATTTATTGACGCTAAAACTATGGAAGCTTGATTCCGCCATGGAATAAAAATTAACAATGGTAATTGTTACTTTTTAACTCACAATTATGACTTTTTTCTTGCAATTGTGAGGTTATATCTCACAATTGTGAGATAAAAAGTCACAATTACATTTTTTTTATTCTTAATTCTGTGGCTCCCATATAAAACAAATCAAAAGGAAGCATTACAGTGAAAACCTTAAAGTGACAAGGCATCACAGTATTATTTCAAATTTAAATCTATTCATCTCATGCCATATTACAGTTATTTTACCAAACTTGGCTCATGCTGACTGCTGTTATCAGCCTTGCGATGGTCATAAAACACTATCAGATGCTCCTGCACAGCTGAGAAAAATCATGCAAATCCTGTTCCTGAGATGTTCCACACACCAGCCAAAATCAGCAGGTTCACAGCGAGACCCAGATGAGATTTCTGCAATAATAACAGAACAGCTAACAGCAGATGTGCTTGTGTTTGCATGTTGCATTTGGATCTTTGTTCCAAAAACAATCCCTACACATGAGAAACTAGAGCTCTGTTTGTGTGAGCACGTGCTGCCCGTTCAAACCGGTTTGTTGACATCGAGCAGGAGTTTCTAGAACACAATTGTCTCTGTTCTGTACGGCGTTTTATTATTCACAAGCCCTAAAGATCAAGCAGTTTTGCGGCTGTGAGTCATACGACACGCAATAGTGGGAGTGTGCGGGCAGGAACGCTTTACTGTTGATTTATCACTCATTTCCGTATTTTACTTCCTTTAGGTGTTTTTACTGTGAAACGGTTTAAAGCATCTTTACACAATGAAAGTTTATAATGTTCATATGTTAGAGTAAATTTGCTCAAGTCAGGTTAGCACAAACATGATATCACCACAGAGAAGTTTTTGTCCTAACATATATCCCTATTCAGACATTTTGGCTCATGTGTGCTGTGAAAGGAAAAAAGAGAAAGGAAAAAGGAGAGGTAAATAGAGTAATACAGATGGTTTACTTTCACCGTTACAACATTCTTTGAACTTTTTGCTTTTTATTCTGTTTTGTGTCAGTGTCACAGTCAGGACCTCTTATATCCACCATATGTTTAATGTGTTTTTATAATGAACAAGTGAACAATTAAACTAGATGGACAATATCATGTACTTGTTTCTTGTAATGCACAATTCATTTAGCATGATCTTTTACTGCTTTAATATATAGTCTGTGAGATACTATTACAGTTTTTATTAAAGGGTTAGTTTACACAAAAATGAAATTTCTGTCATTAATCACTCACCCTCAAGTCGTTCTACACCCGTAAGACCTTCGTTCATCTTCGGAACACAAATTAAGATATTTTTGATGAAATCTGAGAGGTATCTGACAACGTCCATAGACAGCAATTTAACCAACACTTTCAAGATCCAAAAAGGTACTAAAGACATTGTTAAAACAGTCAATGTGACTGCAGTGATTCAACCTTAATTGTATGAAGCGACGAGAATACTTTTTGTGTGCAAAAACAAAACAAAAATAACTTTATTCAACAATGTCGTTCCATACCCGTAAGACCTTCGTTTATCTTCGGAACACAAATTAAGATATTTTTGATAAAAATATTTTTTCGATTTCAAAACACTGCTTCATGAAGCTTCGAAGCATTACGAATCTTTTGTTTCGAATGAGATTCAGTGTTTCGAATCTTTTGTTTCAAATCAGATTTCAGTAAACGAGGCTTCGTTGCATCATAAGTGTTTCGAAATTTCAATGGTTCACGTGACTTTGGCAGTTTGATGCACGCTCCGAAGCACTGATTCGAAACAAAAGATTCGTAAAGCTTCAAAGCTTCATGAAGCAGTGTTTTGAAATCGCCCATCACTAGATATTGTTGAATAAAGTCGTTATTTTGTTTACTTTTTGTACGCCAAAAAAAACATTCTCGTCGCTTCATAACATTAAGGTTGAACTGTTTTAAATACGTCTTTAGTACCTTTCTGGACATTTGAAAGTGTTAATTACCTTGCTGTCAATGGAGGCCTCACTGAGCCATCAGATTTTATCAAAAGTAAAGAAGAAGAATGAAGGTCTTACGGGTGTGGAACGACATGAGGGTGAGTAATTAATGACAGAATTCCTCAGATTTTAATTATAATTTTTGGGTGAATTAACCCTTTATTTATTGTAGTACGTGAAGTTAAACTAAACTCAGTCAGCATTTATTTTGCAATAATGATCAACTGGCTGCACAATGATCGACTCACTTGCAGTGATTTCATTAAACTGGAATATGAGAAAGTATTTTAACATCCAAAAAATTCCAGATTTCACCTTCATGATGACAGCTTGTTCTGGAAATACTTTAACCTGTTGAAGGTTAAATGTTGGTCAAAATGAGGCAATAAATGACGTCTATGAGGATTTTACTGGAATCAGGTTCGGACGTGTCTGCTCTTGTCCTTTGTTGCACAACAAACATGGAAATGAATGTGTAATGTTGGGAAAAAACTTCATTAACGATGTCATGTGAAACTGGGTCGCTCAGTTTGTGTTTTTCAGCATGCACTAACATGTCACACCGTGTGAAGATCAAGACATCATCATCATATATTATGGATTTATAGCGTAGATGCAGTTCAAAGAATTATTAATACAAATACATGTAGTATCAAATCAGGTATTGTTATGTGATGTTTATTGTCTGAGCTGAACTGTTTCAAATTCACAAACACACAAGCCATTTCGCCTCGGGTGTGTTTACACTCCTGCACAACCTGTTATTTATTTGAGTTTCAGTCCAGATCGCATCATACAGTTCCTCAGTATGAAGGCAGTTTCAAAATGTTTGTATCTTTAAAGGCCCACTGACGTGCCTTGTAACACTCAGGATTATTCAATGTATTGACGTAATTTCTACTGAAACAGGAAGACAGGGCGGGTCATATCGAACAGTTCCTCCCCTTTTTAAAAATGTCCAATAGCATTTTGTTTATATCACAGCTCGGCAAAACTTCAGTTTCCTTCTAATCTCTAACCGTTTCTCCTCCTAATCTCCTCCATATCGCTTTAAAATATACCATTCTGTGCAGAATTCAAATGGGTCCGATATGTTTTGTGGTCTGCGCCTACCTGCAGATATGATCTGCAGACATAATGGAGACAAAAGTCTCCATTTGCTAATGTTTTTTATTGTTATTTTAGAATTATTTATATATTATTATAGTATTTATGCATATTTAGAATAAGCTTTTATTTTTATATTTTAAGTTTTTTTGCAATTGGTGTGTGCTTTTGTCATTTTTATTAGGTTTTGTATTTGTTTTTAAATGTTTATTTAGATTTAATTTATATTTATTTCAGTTTGTCAATTTAGTACTTATACTAGTTACCAAGATGACATTTCTAATTCTCCATTAAGATACAGTTTTAAGTTTTTCATTGAATACTTATAATTGGGTTAATGAAAACCATTTTTAATGGTTTTAGTTTTAGCTAGTAATAACAACACTCTTAAGGACCAAATGAAATCTCTTGTCTTTTGTGAGTTTCCTTTCCTATGTGTGTTTATGAGTCTGTATGCGTTTTGTTATGAGGTTGTGTGTATATAACAGTATTATCATGTCTTGTTGAGATCAGAGTGTGGCAGCTGAAATCTGAACAACTTTTTCCTCGAGACACATCCTGCCGTGATGTTTTATCTGTAAGGGTGCTTTAACTCATTGTAATCTATCATTCCTCTAATAGTTCTCATTCTCTGCTGCTTTATTTTCTCCTAAGGCCAAAGTCTTGCCGCATCAGTAACACTGTAATCTCAGGGGATGAACAGCATGTACTTCCCCTTGGCTGTGGGTCTTCATAACCATCTTTTGTCTCTTATGTAAGGCTCTGCATGTCTGCTGTCCCAGAAAAGAGCAGGTCCTAGTCACACTTCTGTGTCTCTATCACCTTGACGTGCCTTTGCTCCTTCCTCCAGACATGCTTATGATATACAGTGTGGTTCAAATGTCTGAAACCACATTGAAAATCTGGGATGCAAAATCTTTTAATTTGTACAGTTGGTCAGATTTTCCTGCTTCCGTTGAAGCTCAAGATACTCTTTGGAACATCTCAGATCATGCTGGAGAACATGATCATCATGTTTTAAATATTAAGAAAAAAAAATAATTATGAAATGTATCTATTTTTCAGTTACATTTTTTAATATTTTTTTATTTAATATAAAAAATTATTTCATATATATATATATATATATATATATACACATATACACAGTGGGTACGGAAAGTATTCAGACCCCCTTAAATTTTTCACTCTTTGTTATATTGCAGCCATTTAAGTTCATTTTTTCCTCATTAATGTACACACAGCACCCCATATTGACAGAAAAACACAGAATTGTTGACATTTTTGCAGATTTATTAAAAAAAGAAAAACTGAAATATCACATGGTCCTAAGTATTCAGACCCTTTGCTGTGACACTCATATATTTAACTCAGGTGCTGTCCATTTCTTCTGATCATCCTTGAGATGGTTCTACACCTTCATTTGAGTCCAGCTGTGTTTGATTATACTGATTGGACTTGATTAGGAAAGCCACACACTTGTCTATATAAGACCTGACAGCTCACAGTGCATGTCAGAGCAAATGAGAATCATGAGGTCAAAGGAACTGCCTGAAGAGCTCAGAGACAGAATTGTGGCAAGGCACAGATCTGGCCAAGGTTACAAAAAAAATTCTGCTGCACTTAAGGTTCCTAAGAGCACAGTGGCCTCCATAATCCTTAAATGGAAGACGTTTGAGACGACCAGAACCCTTCCTAGAGCTGGCCGCCCGGCCAAACTGAGCTATCGGGGGAGAAGAGCCTTGGTGAGAGAGGTAAAGAAGAACCCAAAGATCACTGTGGCTGAGCTCCAGAGATGCAGTCGGGAGATGGGAGAAAGTTGTAGAAAGTCAACCATCACTGCAGCCCTCCACCAGTCGGGGCTTTATGGCAGAGTGGCCCGACGGAAGCCTCTCCTCAGTGCAAGACACATGAAAGCCTGCATGGAGTTTGCTAAGATGGTGAGAAATAAGATTCTCTGGTTTGATGAGACCAAGATAGAACATTTTGGCCTTAATTCTAAGCGGTATGTGTGGAGAAAACCAGGCACTGCTCATCACCTGTCCAATACAGTCCCAACAGTGAAGCATGGTGGTGGCAGCATCATGCTGTGGGGGTGTTTTTCAGCTGCAGGGACAGGACAACTGGTTGCAATCGAGGGAAAGATGAATGTGGCCAAGTACAGGGATATCCTGGACGAAAACCTTCTCCAGAGTGCTCAGGACCTCAGACTGGGCCGAAGGTTTACCTTCCAACAAGACAATGACCCTAAGCACACAGCTAAAATAACGAAGGGGTGGCTTCACAACAACTCCGTGACTGTTCTTGAATGGCCCAGCCAGAGCCCTGACTTAAACCCAATTGAGCATCTCTGGAGAGACCTAAAAATGGCTGTCCACCAACGTTTACCATCCAACCTGACAGAACTGGAGAGGATCTGCAAGGAGGAATGGCAGAGGATCCCCAAATCCAGGTGTGAAAAACTTGTTGCATCTTTCCCAAAAAGACTCATGGCTGTATTAGATCAAAAGGGTGCTTCTACTAAATACTGAGCAGAGGGTCTGAATACTTAGGACCATGTGATATTTCAGTTTTTCTTTTTTAATAAATCTGCAAAAATGTCAACAATTCTGTGTTTTTCTGTCAATATGGGGTGCTGTGTGTACATTAATGAGGAAAAAAATGAACTTAAATGATTTTAGCAAATGGCTGCAATATAACGAAGAGTGAAAAATTTAAGGGGGTCTGGATACTTTCCGTACCCACTGTATGTATGTATATATATATATATATATATATAAACAGATACATATATAAACAGATACATAACAGAATGATGAACATTATCATTTCATGTTGATTTTGTCAAAGCGAAAAATGTTTTTGAATATGCCTTAACATTCAGAGGTCTGCCATGTGCGTTTAGAGGATTCACAAAAATCTGTGACCCCTGTGCAAATCATTTGGGTTGAGCACATTAAATTGAATGGCTTTTCGCTATTCATAAGTCCCTCAGGCCAGATGTGTGCGCGTGTTCATCAGCTCGTATCCCACAATGCCTAGCTGTGACCTCGTCCGCTCCTTCCCCACAGACTCTATCAACTGCACTCCAGCCGCTGACCCTTTCCTCATTATTGTAAGTCAAGTTCCAAACACATTAGTTCAGAATGGACATGGGATGGAGATCGTAGGAGGGATAATGGAGCCTTAGCATTTCTGCTTGAGAGCGTCTCGCTATATAAAACGCAAGGGAATGACTCGATACGTCATGAAGATAAAATGTTGCCATTACTGGAAGAGTAGACTGTCCACCGATTAGATGCACATCAGTCCTCAAAAATGTGTTTTCTAAGACGAGCATCACTGTAACTAGTGCTCATACTCAAACAAAACCCTGTTGGATTTATGATTTTCACCTGCTGGATGTTAAAACAGTGTGATAAAATCCCACAGATGTACATTGAAGGAGGGAAATCACACAGCAACAAGATATTTTTTCATTTTAACATACACATAACCCTCAAACAGTCATCGCTATAAATGAGACAGTTTGGTGTCCAAGGATTTCTTGTAGCACAATAGCAGCCTGGTCAAATATGAGCGCAGGGCTTATAATTAACCGCATTACCCATAATCCTCTGACGAATCCACAGAATAACTGTAATTAGCAGGATATCGAATATGACTCAAATCTATTGCGCTCCAGGTCAGTGTACTTTTGTTCTCTGTACATCTTTATATCTTCCCTACAGGAATGAAAAATCGCCAATGATATATTTAATAACTCAGTTGTTTCTCATAGATGGCATTGAGATTAAATGAAGTCTCCTGCTTCTCAGATGTTTCTCCTGAACAAAATCTCACATGCTTCTCATCCTCAGTGTGCTCACGTTATTTTTTATTTATTTATTTTTTGCTCTGTCTTATTTTTTCAGTTATTGACTAATTTGTCTGTCTTTATTTTTCTGAATGAACATTTTAAGAGAAATATCTAAGATATGTTGATATGTTGAAATATATGTTGATTCTTAAAAGAAGCATTTCCATCTCACTCACTCATTCAGTCACTCACACAGTCACCCATTCACTCACTCAGTCTCTAAGTCACTCATTCATTCGCTCACTCATTCGCTCAGTCACTTAGTGAGTCTCAGTCAGTCATTCACTCAGTCACTCGCTCACTCATTCACACTCAGTCTCTCAATCACTCAGTCACTCATTCACTCAGTTGCTCAATCACTCATTCACTCAGTCAATCACTCACTCACTCACTCACTCACTCACTCACTCACTCAGTCCAACACTAATCCACTCACTCATTCAGTTACTCACTCAGTCACTCACTCATTCACTCACTCAGTCTCTCATTCACTCAGCCGCTCAGTTACTCACTCACTCAGTTGCTCAGTCACTCATTCAGTCGCTCGCTCATTCACTCACTCGCTCATTCACTGTCACTCATGCACTCATGCATTTATGTATTTTATTTGTTTTTATGCATTTATTTATTTATGCATTTATTTCTTTATTTGTGCATTTATGGATTTATGTTTTTTGTGTTTATGCTTTTGTTTATTTATTTACATGTATTAATTTTTGCATTTATTTTTATTTATTCATTTATGCATTTATTTAATAATTTGATTATTTGTACATTTATCTAGTAATGCATTTACATTAATTCTTCTATTAAATCTTATGTATTATATTAGCTGTAAAGCTGTTTAAATGATCATTTTTATAGTAGTTTTAGGGTTTACAGCATTCTGTTGTCATGGCAAAGATGTTGTAAAATTAGATATAACTTGCCTGAGCTATAAAAGAGCGATAACACTTTATTCTAGACAAATGTCCTGTAATGTTTTGGTCATTTTTTTTTTTTTTCTTTTTCTCATTTTCTCTGTTTTCCTCCTCCTCTTCCCCACTTTCTTTGTCTTCCTCGTCTGTGTAATACCGGAGAGGGGGCCATTCTAAAGGACGCCGCTTTTCAGGTCTTTGAGTCAGCGCGTGGGTTTGACAGCAGTGGGCTGTTGTACAGTCAGTCTAATTGCTAGTTTGGGACCATCATGGCTTTATAGTCGTTTCTTTCACTCTTTCTTTCAACAGTGCCAGCCACATCTGCGCATAGATGTGCATTTCATTGCCATTCCAGCGATGGGAGACAGAAAGAGTTATTTCTATAGGACATGCCACATCTTCTAATTGATCTTTAGCTCTTTAAACCAGTATGTGTTAGTGAGGGGGAAAGACTTTTTCAAGAAATGGAGCTAAAAGATTTGCAATTTGATGAGATCATGGCACGACCTCCATAATAAGCTATGCTAGAAGGAAACATAGTGGAGGATCCTTAAATAAATGCATCTCAAAGGAAAGGGTTTTGGAGATTTGCAGTCCTAAAAATATAACCTCGTTGGTAGTATTTTTGAATCCAGAGGCATTTTTTTCTGTGCTTTTTATACTCCACATGGAGGTAGATTAGAAACTTAATATCTTCTTATGACACAAGGTTATTGTATTATATTGTTTTTTTTAATTTGATGGAGCTTTGTAACTAAATTCACAGGATCCCTAAGCAGTGTTCACTACTCTTTGAACACTGAGCAGAGGATGAACACATCTTAAATGTATATTCCAGGTTCAATACAAGTAATTCTGCTTTATGTACAGTATGTACATTTTTTTTAAAATGCATTTATTCACGCATTTTTGTAAATGCATTTACTTACACATTTTTAAATGCATTTATTTACGCATTTTTAAATGCATTTATTTGTTTTTTTTTTTACATGCATTCATTTATGTATTTTTTTTTAAATGCGTATATTTATGATTTTTTAAATGCATTTATTTACACATTTACATTTAATTCTATTAAAGCTTGTGTATTATATTAGCTGTAAAGCTTTTTAAATCATAATTTTTACAGTCAATTTAGGGTTTAAAGCATTTTGTTGTCATTGCAGCGATGTTGTAAAATTGGATATAACTTAGTAAGCAATGTTTTCACACTAAAATCATATTAACTCTCATATAGTTTACATCTGCATCTTAACATTTGCAGATTGGCCCCATTCACTTCCATTGAAAGTCCTTCACTGTCATTCAGATTTTAGCTGATTTGAAGGGGAAAAGAGGAAAAATATATTTCGACCTTAACTTCATTTAACCATGGTAAAACAGCCGCGCATGACTTACTGCTTTAATTTGCAGTGCATATTAATCATAGTTTTGTGATTTCTTCCCCATCAGATGATGTAGCATATGAGATGAAGTGGTTTCTGAGTCGTCTGAGGGGTTCCAGCAGCCTGTCCCTGCTAGCCAGTATGGACCGCTGGGGTGTCGTGCACAAAACTCTTCGCAATGACAGCAGCGACTGCAGCCTGGAGCGTCTGGGACCCAGAAGATTCGCCCTAAACATTCACAGCACACAGGACAGTGACGCTGGCGACTATCACTGCACCGCCACACCCTGGATTCGCTCAACTGCCACCGGGCTCTGGAGCAAAGCGCAGGAGGTCTCCTCACAGAGAGTGTTCCTCAACGTGAAGTTCGCATGTGAGTGGACTGAACAAATTCTAAGATGAGTAACAGAGAAGTGCACACAATTGCTAAATGTTACTCTCAGACACAGTCATGCAAGTTTTTATACGCTAATGGGAGGCTACCAGCACTTGACACTAATTCCCACGATAATATTACATTCATCCAAAACTTCTCAGTGCATGTTGGAGCATGCACGTGTAATTTTAAAGGATTAGTTCACTTTCAAATGAAAATTACCCCAAGCGTTACTCACCCTCAAGCCATCCTAGGTGTATGACTTTATTCTTCGTGATTAACACAGTCAGAGAAATATTAATAAATATACTGACGCATCTGAGCTTTATAATGGCAGTGAGCGAGGATCAACAAGTATGAGCTGAAGAAAGTGCCTCTATCCACATCCATCCATCATAAACATATTCCACACGGCCCTGGAGGGTTAATAAAGGCCTTCTGAAGCGAAGCGATGCATTTGTGTAAAAAAAATATCCATATTTAACAAGTTATGAAGTAAAATATCTAGCTTCCACCAGACCGCCATCCACATTCAAGCTATGAAGAAAGTGTAAACTGCCATTGTGTCAGTTAAGTTGAGTAGGGAAGGCGTAGGACGTAGCATAAGACAGTTTTACACTTTCTTCGTAAGTAGAATACGGAAGGCGGTCTGGTGGAAGCTAGATACTTTACTTCATAACTTGTTAAATATGGATTTTTTTTTTACACAAATGCATCGCTTTGCTTCAGAAGGCCTTTATTAACCCCTGGAGCCGTGTGGAATATGTTTATGATGGATGGATGTGGATGGAGACACTTTCTTCAGCTCATACTCGTTGATACTCGCTCACTGCCATTATAAAGCTCGGATGCGTCAGGATATTTATTAATATATCTCAGATTGTGTTCATCAGAAAGAAGAAACTCATATACACCTGAACTAATCCTTTAAGACAGCTTATGCATTTGCTTAGAAAAGGAATAGTCCAGAACATTTTTTTTAACTGTCATCCTTTTAGTCTTCAGGAAGTCTTTCAAAAACCTGTATGATATTCGTCCGTAGAAGATAAATAGGAGAGATAACTTAAATTGTTCACGCAGCTCTTTTCCATACAATAATTCATGGTGAATCTCTCAAGCTCCAAAAAACACCATAAAAGACAACTCTAGTCGATGTGACTTTCCAAGTCTTACAAAGTCATACAATAGAAGAAACAAAGATATTTTTCACTGAAAAACATCTATAAAATCTATCAAAGCTCTGATATCTTGCTTTTATGACTTATTTTTTATGCAAAAGTTTTATTTATGAATTTATGCATTTATTTGTGCAAGCATTTATTGATGCATGCATGCATTTACATTACAGTAATTCTTTAATTAGATTTAAACGTTGTCTTTTAGATTAGCTGTAAAGCTGTTTAAATCATAATTTCAAGTATTTTTATTGTTATTCTTAATGAACGTACACTAACTTTGTGTACGTGTGTATATTTTTGGTCTCTTTTCAGTGTGGGACTCAATGAAGCTGCCTTTACTGTATGGGATCTGCGCTTCAGTAACTGTAGGCTTCTTTTCTCTCGCCCTGGGCCTGGTCTGTGCTCACTGCTGCTGTAAAACCACTACACCTACTCCACGCTCTCGCAACAAACTCATGGAGCTGGAGCTGGATTGACAAAGACAGTACAGTTGTCCCCTTCCGACCTGGAAGCCGTGGTGACAACTGAAAAACTCTGGGACGCGTCTCGTCACGTTATGCACCGCCTGAAAGGAGCAACTACACTCTCAGAGGAAATAACTACTGAATCAGAGTCAACGACCAGGGCAAATTACTCAAATATTGCACTAAGCACATTCTTATATCAGCCGGGAACACTTTTTGTTGGATTTATAAACGTTTCGTCAGTCTACATTGAAACAAGAAATGTTAAAGAAGACTTTTTTACACTCTGATGAGATACCTGCCAAGATCCAAGCAGGTTTTGACAAACTGAAGGATTATATTACACTACATCAAGCTCCAAAGAGAACTTTTGCTTCCAGATCAGGGTTTAAAGATACTAGTTTATACCATGATTCTTCTGAATATGGTGCTACTCTCCTTTTGCGAGACATGGGAGGAGCTGAACCCATGTCACAATGTGAAAGATGATATTTTATCTGTGATTTTGTGACATTGTTCATTGTCGTACTGTATGCACTGTTCAGTTTTGTTTTCTAACCCATCCAGAGTTGACCAGCTCTGACCAACCGATCCCTCTAAAAACTAACTAGCCAACCATTGTCAACTGGTTAACTGTAATGCGACAGGGGCGGTCACACTAGATTTTAAGAATGTTAAATTAATTTGGACCTGAAAGAATATATAAAGTTTGAAGATTTTTTTTTGAATTCACAATGTTAAAATATACCTATTCTGTTTCCAGCGACAATACAAAACATGTAGCTTGACACATCTGTCTAGCTAGCTAGCAACACTCTAGCAACCATCCAGAACACCTTAGCAACTGTTAGCAACACCTTAGGAATTGATAAGCAACTCTGCAGTGAACACTAAAAAAAAATGCTGTTACAACTACCTAGCAACAGCCTAGGAAACACCCAGAGCACCATGACAACTGCATAGAAACACCTAAGCAACTACCCACAACACTTTAGTAACTTAAGCACTAATAGCATCATAGCACAATCCTACCAACCACCCCGAACACCATAGCAACTGTATAGAAATGCCCTAGCAACTACCTACCACAATCTACTGTAGCAGTAGACAAGAACATTCTAGCAGCTGCATATAAACACCCTAGCAACTACCTACAACACTAACAAACACTAAGAGCTTTCCAGCAACAGTGTGGAAACCACTTTCAACACCCTAGCAACTACCAAAACAATCTTCTGTAGCTTAGAAACAGCTTAGAAACCACTTTGAGCACCATAGCAACCACCCACAACACAATAGAATCTTCTTAGAAACGCCCTACTTACAATAATTTACTGTAGTAAAGACCAAGAAAATCCTAGCAGCTGCATAGAAATGCCCTAGCAACTACAACATTCTAACAATCACCAAGAGCATACTTGCAACAGTCTTAGACCACTTTTAACACCATAGCAACTGCATAGATACACCATAGCAACTACCTACAAAAATCTAATGTAGCAAAGACCAAGAACATCCTAGAAACAGCTTAGAAACCACTTTGAACAACATAGCAACCACCTAGAACACCATGGCAATTGCATAGAAAAACCCTAGCAACTACCAACACAATCTTCTGTAGCAAAAGACCAAGAACATCTTAGAAACAGCCCTACTTACAATAATTTACTGTAGTAAAGACCAAGAAAATCCTAGCAACTGCATAGAAATGCCCTAGCAACTCCCTACAACACTAACAAACACCAATAGCATCCTAGCAACAATCTGGAAACCAATTTGAACACCATAGCAACTGCATAGAAATGCCCTAGCAACTCTACAACATTCTAGCAATCACCAAGAGCATACTTGCAACAGTCTTAGATCACTTTTAACACTATAGCAACTCCATAGATACACCATAGCAACTACCAAAACAATCTTCTGTAGCAAAAGACCAAGAACATCTTAGAAACAGCTTAGAAACCACTTTGAGCACCATAGCAACTACCCAAAACACAATAGAAACTACTTAGAAATGCCCTACTTACAATAATTTACTGTAGTAAAGAGCAATAAAATCCTAGCAACTGCATAGACATGCCCTAGCAACTCCCTACAACACTAACAAACACCAATAGCATCCTAGCAACAATCTGGAAACCCATTTGAACACCATAGCAACTGCATAGAAATGCCCTAGCAACTCTACAATACTCTGAGCATCATAGCAACTGCATAGAAATGCCCTAGTAACTACCAAAACAATCTTCTGTAGCAAAGACCAAGAACATCTTAGAAATGACTTTGAGCACCATAGCAACCACCCAAAACACAATAGAAACTACTTAGAAATGCCCTAGCAACTACATACAACACTAACAAACACCAATAGCATCCTAGCAACAATCTGGAAGCCAATTTGAACACCATAGCAACTGCATAGAAATGCCCTAGCGACTCTACATCAAAAGTTTCTCTTTTCTTCAGTAGTGTAAGTTCATGTTCTTGTAAACAGGTACTGATGTCAAAATGAGTGTTTGATGTTCAGCCAGGAGGTGAATCAGTGATGTTAATGTTACGAATTGGCCAAGCATCTTTTTTACAAATGCAGATTTCCAGGTCAGAAAGTCCTACGCACATTCTCACATACCCCGTGTTTACACGAGCAGAGGCGGCCTTTGCAGTTCAGAAGCCCTTTTCAGAGAGGAAAAAAAAGGATAAACTGACAATATTGTGTCTAAAATGTAAGTCACCTAGCCTATTAACTTATTGCTTTATCAATATAATCAATATCACATTTGCAAACATGCTGCTGATTTTTGGGAAAGCAGCACTTTTGCTTCTGTGATATTGTTTATAAATAATAAAAACAAGAACTTATACAGAGACTTTTTTGCACCATATCTTGTTTTTTTGGAAGCATTTTTATTCATTTTGGTGGCCTTTTTGCCCCAAGCCCCTATTAATTTCTCACCCTGGTGTATGCACTGTGTGTTTGTTGGGGGTGGGGCTCTTTTTCGAGCGCAAGCGGAGGCCTTTTCTGTTGCGAGTGCTGTTTGAAGTGAACCAGGAAAATGTAGCAAAGGCCTCTACTGTACATGAGTATGAATGAAAGCGATCGGGCGGAGGTCTAGTGTGGCCGCCCCTCCAGCTGGTGAAAGGTTGATTCATTGACTGCTACAGATGGGTTAGTTGGAGTCACATAAAGGTCATGATTTGCTTAGGTTGAATCTGTGCCTTGGCCCTAGTTTTGAAGCTCTGCTAACAGCTTGGCCGACATCCTGCACTTCCCCTGCTGCATCACGGAGCAAGTAGACCTGAAACTCAATGCCATGCATTAAGGCCAAAAGACCCCCAGAACAAGCACTCTTCTCTTCAGTGATGCCTCAAGGGCATCGACCGACCCTTTTCTGCTTTGTCTGCTTCTGAGGGTCTTTGTCTTCACTCCTGAAGCTATCGACTAACAGTGCGGCCCCCCGTGAATCTCCCACATTAAAGATAGTGGATATTCACAGTGTTTGTACTCGGCAAACATTCTGGTTTGGGTTTGTTCTCGATCTCTTTTCCTCAGTATTAAACTTCTGCCATTAATTCAGCCCTAAACGTATACAGACTCCAGTCAAACTTTATTTTCTGCATCATTTCAGTCTTAAGTGTGCTTGTTGGGTTTTGTAAACTTTATACTTTTTAAGAAAATGAAGAAACTGTCCCTTTGACAGCATGTTCACCATTAAAAATGAAGTGACTGTGTTGATGTCATCATGCAAACTGAATAGCGATTGGTCTTCGTTCTTGAATTTATTTGCATACTGAACTGTGATTGGTGAAAGAGTGTGATATTGAGATGGTTATTGAATGAAAGATTCAATGAGTGACATGATTAACCAACTGATCAAAGGATGGACACGCTAGATAATAAGCATGTAAGATTAATACAGAATTATTTTAGAAGGAACAGGATATGATGTCATGGTCCAGTGCTTTTGTTTTCAAAAAGTAATAAATTATAAATAATAATAATAATAAATTCAAAATGTTATAATATCATCTGCTTCATCTTGCATATGTACATAACAAATTATGATTGGTTTTGTGTTTCATGCATCTCTGAGTATCTGTAGTCCACTTGACACTATCGTTTAAAAGTTTGGCATTTTGAAAGAAGTCTCTTCTGCTCACCAAGGCTGCATTTATTTGATCAAAAATACAGTAAAAACAGTAATATTGTGAAATATTATTACAGTTTAAAATATCTGTTTTCTATTGTAATATATTGTAAACTGTAATTTATTCCTGTGATCAAAGCTGAATTTTCAGCATCATTACTCCAGTCTTCAGTGTCACATGATCCTTCAGAAATCATTCTAATATGCCGATTTGCTGCTTTCTGACTGTTATCAGTGTTTGAAAACCTTAATTTTTTAATTTTTGTTCAGGATTTTTTGATGAAAAGAAATTTCAAAAGAACAGCATTTATTTGAAATAGAAATCTTTTGAACCGTAGTGTACAGCTGAGATCTAAAACCTAAACTTATCTAAAACTCAATTATTTTTGCTGCCTTGCAAGTTCTTCTGTTTCCTTGTGGAATTGCAAATGGAGTTATAACAAGTCCTGCCATAGGCATCCACTTGCACATTTACACAATTTACTTGGTAAAATCCTTTTGCATTGGGGTTGTGTGCAGATAAATCTGAAAAAGCACATTATTTATGATAATTGTGCTCTTCCTCTATATTAATGTTATTTGTTTTCTATAAAAAAAATTCTGTCATATCTTAATGACCACACGTCATTTGTGCTGAATTCTATATGATAGCATCGTATATTTTTATGCGTGTCAATAAGGTTTTGTCAAACACCTCCGCAGCGCTCGAAGGAAATGACAGTAAACGTTTTCTGTCTCTTCATTCACCTGCTTGTTTTTGATCTTTTTCCATTCTCTGGGAAACTATTCAGCTGTAATTGCTGCTGATTGGCTGTGTGGGATTGGAAAGACGTTTGTCACATGTGTGATGGGCAATTTGTGCACTCTGTGTTGCAGCATGTTCCACTTTCCTCTTCTTTTCTTTTTTTAGCTTCAGTCTGTCTCACTTCTCAAATTCACTCTAATTTGTCACTCGCACTTACAGTATATTTGCAGTTCTGCTCTTGAGGCAACCCTAAACCTCATTTAGAAACATGCATATCCTCCTTCCAAACCATCGCAAAAACTGTGCACTGGTACAGCAATTGTATGGTACTTTTATATGATTAACATAATCATACAGCATGGTACAGAGTTACAAAAAGTATCAGTGTTAGGGCGTTATCTTGGTGCATGATAAAGAACCATGGTACATATCCAAAACAACATTGCATTACTATGGTACCATGTCCAAAATAGTATGGTGGTAAATTTTAGAGAGTGTCATGTCAAATACTAGGTCTTGGGTGTTTTCATTCGATCTTTGTAAGCACGTATACAGTTGCAAACTCATAAACATTTCCAGTTTGGCCTCCAGAAGCCTGTAAAGTCTCTGGGTCAAGTGGTGAAATGCGGTCAGGAGTGTAATGAGAACATCACTCTCTGCTCTGTAGTGTAAATGTTAAACCACAGTGCTCATAGAGAACGAGGAATCCTTTGGTGTCTCGTCAATGTCATGGCAACAATGTAAACTGACCACAGTGAGAAACAGGAACTGAGCCAGCGCACAGATTTACACTTTTTAGTTCTTAAGTTCTTAGTTACTTTGCCAACACTTACTGTGCATGTTTATGAATATATTTGCACAATATGCGCATTTATACAAATGAAAAAAGGTCATATTTCATCAAAGAATCCTGAAAAATAAAATGTATCACAGTTTCCACAAAAAATATGAAGCAGCAGTTTTCAACATTGATAATAATCAGAAATGTTTCTTAAGCAGCAAACCAGCATATCAGAATGATTTCTGAAAGATCATGTGACACTGAAGACTGGAGTAATGATGCTGAAATTTCAGCTTTGCCATCAGAGGAATAAATTACATTTTACAATATATTCACATAGAAAACAACTAAATTTTTGTAACCGCGTTTAGAAAACCATTATTTTATATTGTAATAATATTTCACAATATTATTGTTTTACTGTATTTTAGATGTAAATCTGGTGAGCAGAAGAGACTTCTTTCAAAAATATTAAAAACATATTACCAACCCCAAATATATCTAATATATAAACATGACCTGCACTGTAAAAAAAAGAATTGTTGGTTTAACTTAAAAAAGTAAGGTACCTGGTTGCCTTAAAATTGAGTTAATTGAAATTAAAAATTTGAGTTAGGACAATTAAGGTAATTGGTTTAATCAACAGAAACTCAAAATATTATGTTATCTGAACCACATTAATTATTTAAGTTGATTCGACAAAAGAAAAAATGTTGTGATAACAAATCATGAAAATATTTTTTTACATTGTGGAAATGTTTTTGACATGGAGACTGGTTGATATTACTGGAGAAATACCTTCAAGTTCATTGATATAACTCTACACTGACAATGCTGTATTGATGTGCCTGTGTTCAAACAGGTCCAGTCCTCCTTGTAAGGCCGTATGCTGCACAGGGCACAAATCCATCCATCACTGAGCGCGTGATGCCATCATCTCAGACGTGGGCTGGGCTCATCATGTGCTCAGAGTCTCTGCAGGCGCTCTGATTCATATGCTTTGTTTAACCATTAAAGTTTCTGATTTGCACACTGCCTACAGTATAAAAATGCACATTACTCCAGACATTTGCTGTGTTCACCCCATGTTGTAATTACAGTAGGCTACTAACGAGATGACATGGCATTCCCGTGACTCAAAATGATGCATCAGAGCTGAGCTCACAGCTCTAGAGTTCTATGAGGATGTAAATGCTGTGAATACAATGTGAATACAAGTTGGTATCTCGTAATTACAGTAATTCCAACATTGCGTTAACGCACTTATTATTTCAAACAGTTATGTAATTACCGTAATCTCGAGATGACAACACAGAGCTATTCACGTTCTCAGTGCCTAAATGTGGGTTTACATGCACCGATTATAATGGGATTTTGGCAATATTGCGTTTAAACTATAACTCATGTAAGCGCAATACTTTGATCAAACGAATGTGATTAAGCTCATAATCGCATTAAACTAGGTGGTGTTCGCCGATTTTAATTGCATTATTACCGCTCTGACCAAAGTGTGCATGTGCTCGGACGTACACGGATGCCGTGTGTTGTTCACACAACTTCATGAATGAACTCTGACATTTTTCTGAAGTTTTCTCTTCTACAAATCACTAAACTCTGTCAACACAACTCGCTGCGCAGTCTCTGCTCCATATCTTCATCCAGACGGCACAAAGAACACAACGGCAGCGTAGGCAAACCCGGTGTTGTGGCGAATTTCGACCCCCTGCCAAATTATTACCCCCCTCGTTGAAGTCGCTACCTGATTGCCTAATATTAACCCCACCCCTAATCCTAACCCCTCCCCCATACCTACTATTAAACTTACCAATACTAGGGGGGTAATAATCTGGCAGGGGGTCGAAATTCGACACAAAACCGGTAACATGCACACTGTATGCCTATCCGAGTGTGGTATAACCATATTTATTAGAGAATAATCAGAATAATGAAAATTGCTTGTAAACTGTAGTGAAGATTTCTGCTCGTGTCATGTAAACATCTTACTGTGATTAAGACCTTATTATTAGAAATAATCGCATTATTGGTGCAGATATAAATTTGTCAATATAACCAACTGCAGAAATGCAGAACCATACATCACAGCAATCTGCAGCGGTCAGGTGGTACAGCGATCACATGGTACAGGTAGCGCTCCTTCCCATCTTAAAAGCTGTAATTACGAGCTATACGAGGGCGTCAACGCTTTTTACAAGTTGAAATCTCGTAATTACGGTAATTACAACAGCGTGAATGCACCTAGTAGTCTACAGATGTCACATTACCCTTTTTACATGCATGTTTAATTCATCGTGACATTCAGCTATCAACTCAAAAATAAGTGTTTTGTACTTAATTTTTGCAAGTAAAAAAAAAAAAAATGCAATTTGAGTCAAGAAGTTGGCTGATTTCAGAACACCTATTTCTGCCAGAAAGGTACACATTTACACAAAATTGGATTTTAAAACGGCAAGATAAGGCAGATGGTATTTACAAAATCAGTTTATGTTAAAATATTGAAGTTGACATTCGTTATTGGAAATGGAAGATGCATTGTGGGCTACAGACAGTATTTCACACAGGTTGTATAGTGCACATTTCTGCAAATGCAGAAGGTCATTGAGCTGCACTATACTGCTGAAGTATTAACATTTAGGTTTTTAATCTAAAAGAAGACATTGCACAACCTATACCTCCTTCAAATTGAATATATAAAGCTAGTGAAACACACTCATAACAGATGAGCAAAATATTGTGCAGATTGTGTAGTGGAGTAGAGTGAGTTTTGGGATCCATTCAAGACAGCAGAAGGATCCTCCACAGCGCACCTCATGTTCACAAAACCAATCTAAACATCCTTCCTGACAACAACACTCAGCACACAGTAAACTAAATGGACAGGACGTCCTGCACATTAAACCAAGCTATAAACTATTTTCTGGTTGGACGGAGAATGTTAAAGGCCAACTGAGACATCATCATTTGAGTTACAATCAATTTTCAGACTAGGTTTCTATGGCGTATTCAGGTTTCTTGTAAAGCTATAAAGCTATCTGTCTCCTTCTGTTTAATACAAATCAGTTTCATGGCCTGTCTAAGAATAGTGAAGTGCGTTCTGAGAAACACTTGCTTTGATATTCTGCTCTCTAATGCAGTGACATTCAGACATATTTAAGCCTGCCGTTTCGGGAGAGCTGTAACTGTCTTTTAGTCTGTGAATGTTTGATTCAAATAATGTCAGCAGCAATTCTCTATTCTAAGCTGTTCATATAAAGATTAAAGTGACTGGTGGTTAAAAAGTCCAACTTTAAACATCAAAGGCATCAACTGTACGTTTTATTTGTGGACCCACATATACTTAAAATAAAATTTATCTTGCATGTTTCGTAATCATTTCACAGGAAAGAAAAAGAACAAGATGTCTTTAGTATCTCAGTTGTTTCTCCTAGACTGCAATGATATTAAATAGAGAGAGAATGGAGTCTTATGCTTGCTGCTTGACATTTTTTTCTGAGAAAAGTCTCAATGCATACGTCTCTTACCCAGCTCCTTTTATAATAACCGTAATAACCCAGTGTTTGGGTAGCCAGATCCTGGGTCAGACAACCCAGGGGTTGAGTTATTTATCACAGGCTTTCTGTGACCTCTTCAGGAGAGAGCAGTGCTGCTCCGTCAAATTGGTGCATGTCTTCTGTAAAATACAGGTTTGTGTACATTGTACATATATCATTTAATTTTATGCAAAGCAACATACAGGGGGGCGATGTGAGTGTTGCGTCTGTCTTCCCTTTAGTGTGATGGAAACGCCTGATGCCTTGCATAAAATTTTATGATTTTATTCAAAAAGATACAGAATATGAATACTTAGGATGTTAAAATATGTTCTCAGAATTGTACACTGATTATTCATGGACAGGTTATGGAATCAGTCATAGCATTTTTGGAGTGAAACGCAGGGCAGCGGTCTAAAGTTAGCAGTTCCCCCGCCGACTGGAAAAATTGCTGGATAAAAAAAATGTGTTCTGTCCATGGACTGTAAAAAAAAAAAAAAAAAAGGTTCTGTCCTATATTTACCCAGCCACTGGGTTGTTTTTAACCCAGTGTTTTTTAGAGTGTAATATGACACCTTAATAAACAGTGCTCTGCTGTCATTGTTAACTAAAACTAAATCTATTAAAAATAGTTGAAATAAAGCTGAAAAATAAAATATATTAGATAAAAAAAAAAAACTATTAGATAAAAATGTTTTAGAAAAAAATGGAAATGTTGCCTTGGCAGCTAAATGGAAAATGTTTAAGGTGAAGTACTAAAATAGCTAAAACTAAAATATTAATAAACACTTTACTAAAATAACGACTATTGGTTTCCTAAAATAGTCTGATGAGCTCGATTTGTGTCTGTGGTATGGTTATCAGAAGCATGTCCTTCTCTTGTCATAGAAAAATGACCACTGCTGTCCTATCATTAGCGTTCAAGATAAGCGACTTCTGGCGCCGCGTCTACTCAGCATGTTTAGCACACAAACTCTGTCATCATAGTAAAGCAGCGACTCAGGCACTGGTGAGGCATTTTACATGCTTTCATCATTGGTTGCATGACAAAAATAGCATGTCCTCATTATTATAACATCTGAAGTTTTGTGGCACACACCACATGAAGCAAACGCTCTCATTCTGTAACGGCTCAACACCAGTGCAGCGCGGCTTTGAAGAGGAAGTGCTCTTTCATGCAACGGTGTTTATATGTTCAGCCTGTCGAGCTCCAGTGGTTGTCATTGACCTACAAAGAGTGAAAGTCGTTGTGTCCAGCACTTGCAGCTGAATGAATCCATTTCATCAAACTACACTGTACACAAAATCGCGTATTGAGTAGGTACTACATTTGAATTTGAATTTACTTCGCAACCAATTAAAAGTACGCTCTATATAGTATGAATATGAGTAGCACGCAGAGGTCGAATTGTAAAAAAAATTCAAGGGGATGGTTTGGTCATTGGCACGGGGGTTGGGGCTACTGTACCTTAAACATTTTTATTTATTGGTTGTAAAGAGCAGTAAAATAGGCATTATTCATTAAATTATTTATATCATTGTAGTATTTATATCATTGTAGAGCCACAAGCAGGCCATAGCAATACCACATGTCAGCCAAGAGCAAGGAAATAAACCAGAACTGGACCTTATCTGAGCCACGAAATCTTTATATATTATTTATAGAATCATCTTAGTGTTAACAAGTAGAATCAATGAAGGAAATTACTGAACAGAAAAAAAAAAGAGACAAACAGAAACACAAGAACTACTGTACAACTGACTTCAGCCACAGCCTTAGTTGAAGTCAACTGAAGATAAAAGAAGACTTTAAATCTCAGATCTCAATCTCAGAAACACCAATCACCATTATGGTGACTTTAAATGAGACAAGCTTTAAGCTTCTGTTAATTCTCAATAAGAACTTCTGTAGATGAGTAACAGAAATAAATTCAATCTGGTTAGTAATATGTGAGGCTCTTAATTAGGCTCTTAACTCTTATAATATTTTTGTACTCTCTGGCTGCTGTTTGTGGTAGCAAAAAAAGCTGAAATGAGATAAGACTTTAAAATAATGATTATGGTTTTCCATTAACACATTTAAATTACAAACCCTGTGTTACTGCAACATGAGACCACACTGTATTTCAGAAAGCAGTTAAAAAAAAGACTTCCTGGTAGACTGGGTAGCTGTGGGAAGAGATGTTGGAGAGGTCAGTGGGTCTGATCACCTTGTGGCTTGAGTGGGTCCTAACGCCCCAGTACAGTCGCAATAAGCTGTACTGTATAAAGGGTGTAACCCTGGTGTAAAATAGTCCATACATCACATACTGCCCAATGCCCCATAGTCGCCATAAACTGTACTGAATAAAGGATGTGACCCTGGTGCAAAAATAATTCCTACATTAATTCCTCTGATGACCAAATTGGCATCACGCGCATTGTACACCGACCCTCGCGAACGCATAAAAAGTGAATATATACTTTGTGAACTATACTTGATGAACTATACTTTGGGCTTATAGACCACAGTCTCTAACATCCTTTGCTAGTGTGCCTCTTGAGGTCAGGGAGTGAGGTTTACCTGTATAGCGCTCTACTACTTGGTCTTCATTATACTCAGCCTCTTAAACCTTACTCCCATCTGGGTCATGGCACTAACATAAACACTAACACCCGGTCCTAACCACACTCTGAGCGGACTCAAACGAGGATCACCAGGCACACTAATAAAAACTGATCAACATCTCGTAGATCCCGTAACCAAACAAAACTGACCATCATTGAAATCTCATAAAGAAACAAAACCGACACTGAAAACCGACTGTCATTGAAACAAAACAAAACCAACAGTTTGAATCATTTCGAACTCAACTGTCATTGAAACAAATCTGACCATCACTAAAATCTTGTAAAGGAACAAAACCAACTGTCATTGAAATCTCACAAAAGGAGCAAAACCGACCGTCATTGAAATCTTGTAATGAAACAAAACTGACAGTCATTGAGATCTCGTAAATGAATGAAACTGACTGCTATTGAGACCTCCTAAAGGAACAAAGTGACCATCATTGAAATTGATATTTCACAACAAACAAAACCGACCGTCACTGAAATGTTATAACTGATTTCTGCAAAACAGTGTGATCTCATATTGCAGTAAAACAGGGTTTGTAACTCATGCTATTTTGCAATGATTATAAAAACCATCATCTGATCTAATTTCATCTTTATTTGCTACCACAAACATGTTTGACAAATACACTGTCACATCAGCCAGTGACAACAAACATATTATAAGAGTTAAGAGCACAACTAATGGAAACACCAATCACCATTATGGTGACTTCAAATTGAAAGAAACATAAGCGTTAAACTTCTGTTAATGAATGACAGAAATAAAGTCAGTCTGGTTAGTAATATGTGAAGCTGTAATGCTGTTTGTGGAGTTGTTTAATCCTCCTTTGCTGAGATCTGGAGAGATTTAAAGTCTTCTTTTATCTTCAGTTGATTTCATCTAAGGCTGTGGCTGAAGTCAGTTGTAGCTCTTGTGTTTCTGTTTTTTTTTTTTCTGTTCTCTTCTTTCCTTCTTTTCTTGTTAACAGGCTTGTTAATGCTAAGATGTGTGGCTCCAGAGCTCTAACATTGGATAGTTTGGACAAAAAGAATAGAGTTATTTCTGAATTAAATGCAACTCTTGAGTTCTTATAACGAACAATTAGTGGTACAGTCTTTGTTAGCTGTGTCTTGAATGGATAGTTCATGCAGTTTTAAACAGCAGAGTATGGACAGAGGGGATGCTTTTTGTCATTTTTTTCAACAAGGGGGATGCCATCCCCCCGCATCCCCCCTCAAATCTAGCCCTGGTTGTACGAATGAAATTTGGACGTACTACATCCGCCATGTTGTTACTGTCACGTGACAGCTTTACTTCCGTAAATCCCCTCCCGCGTAAAGTGTCCGTTGAATACTTAAGAACCTCAATGGAAATAATAGTCATCCGGATACTTTTCGCCTACTTTTGAATATATGGCTGGTTCTGAAATTGCATACTCTCTGGAGTAGGTACTTATTTTGAATAAGTAATTACTTAACAACCGCTAAAAAAGTATGTTCTGTATAGTATGAATGTGTGTAGTATGAATGTAATCGGACATACTACATTCGCCATGTTGTCGTCATTATCACGTGACCTAGGCCTTCCAGTGTCAGTTGCATCGCTTCACTTACATTCACAAATCCTCTCATGTGGCCTCATGGGATTGTAAAGAGTCCATCATATGCACACATTCCAGAATCTCGCCGGAAGTAGTAGGTCATCCGGGTACTTTTTGCCTATGAGTACTGTGAATTTGGATTTCAGATGCAGGGTGTCAGGGTGATGAGGCTGGTTGCCAGGGCATTGCTATGCAGTTGCTAGGGCATGTGTGATTGCCAGTGTGTTGCTAGGTTGGTGCTAGAATGTTCTGGATCATTTCCATGGTGTTGCTATGAGGTTGCTAGGGTGTTCTGTGTGGTTGATATTGATAATGCATTGCTGGGTAATTGCTAAAAGTATTCTGGATGGTTGCCAGGGTGTTGCCGCGTGGTTCCTAAGATAAGAGTTGTTTATGCATTATATGCTATTGTTAGGGCATTCTGTGTGGTTGCCAGTACGTTTCTAGGTAGGTGCTTGAATGTTTGAGATGGTTGCCAGGTTGTTGCTCTGCGAAGATGTTCTGAGTGATTTATCGTTTATTACCATGCAGTTGCTAGGGCATTCTGTGGGGTTGCCAGTATGTTGCTGAGTGGGTGCTAAAATGTTCCGGAGGGTTGCCAGGGTGTTACTACGGGTTTGCTAAGATGTTCTAAATGGTGTATAGTGTGTTGCTATGTGGCTGCTAGGGTGTTCTTTGTACTTGGTAATTTGTTGCTGGGTAGGGGATAAAATGTTCTGTATGGTTGCCAGGGTGTTGCTATGCAGTTGCTTTGGTGTTCTCTATGGCTAGTAATGTGTTGCTGGATAGTTGCTAGAGTGTTCTGGATGGTTGTCAGGGTGTTGTCATGCAGTTGCTAGAGTGTTCTGGATGGTTGTCAGGGTGTTGTCATGCAGTTGCTAGAGTGTTCTGTGTGGTCGATAATGTGTTGCTGGGTAGTTGCTAGGGTGTTCTGGATGGTTGTCAGGGTGTTGTTATGCAGTTGTTAGGGTGTTTTTAATAATGTGTTGCTGGGTAGTTGCTAAAGTGTTCTTGATAGTTGCCAGGTTGTTGCTATGTGGCTGCTAGGGTGTTCAGTGTAGTTTTTAGCACATTGCTGGGGTGTTGTGGGTGACTGCCAGGATGTTGTTAGGGCTTTCAGAGTGGTGGCCAGGCTGTGATGTGGTTGTTTTCTGGGTGGTTGTTGTTAGTGTTGTGGCTGGTTGCCAGAATGTTACTCTGTGGTTGCTAGGGTCTTCTAGAGGGTTGCCAAAGCATGCATTGTCGTGTGGTTTCTAAGGTGTTGCTAGAATGTTCTTGATAAGTGCCAGGGCACTGCTATGTGGTTGCTAATGAGTTTTGGCTGGTTTCTATGGTGTCCTGAGTGGTTGCCAGGGCACTGCTATATTATTGCTAAGGTGTTATGGGTGGTTGCTATGGTGTTTTTTTACAGGATGGTTGCCAGGGTGTTGTTATGTGGCTGTAAGGGTATCTGGGTTTTGCTCTGTAGTTGTTGCACTCCTATATCTACATGGTGCTGGTAACACCAAGGTCATGGGTTTGATTCCCAGGAGCTGCATGGACTGATGAAAAATGTTAATGTCTGTATAGCACAAATGGTGCTAATTGTTGGGATCTCTAACCCTAAATATTTACATATACATTTATTCATTTAGCAGATACTTTTATCCAAAGCTACTTACAATAGAGCAAATTATCACAGAACCAACAATATTCAAAGTGTACAATGCCAGGTTTATTAGCAAGAAAGTACACATGGATTGAGGGATCTTCTGTCGTTCTCTACTACACAGCGCTCTCAGAGCCAGTGTTGAGACAACCCAAGGGTTCGACTAACCTATTTTTCTCTTCATTCTATTTGTGTTCAATGGCTGCTGGGGCCTGAAGCTGCGGTCAAAGGAGTGTCACTACAACAACAATAGTAGCAAAACTATTCTGGCAAATTAAGATGAAGAACACCACGAAATAAGATTTTGGGGGTTTTGTGCTGTTATTTTGAAGTAATTCAACTGTGTCATCATTTATCCACTCTCACATCTTTTGAAATCAATATGACAAGCTGATCGTTTTCATACAACTAGAGTCAATGGTGAAATTTGCATACTGGGAAAAGTGCATACTATATATTGTCAAAATAGTACGAGTAATATGTTAGTATGCTATGGCAAATATAGCCAGAGGGTTTGTACTCAACCTTAGACGGCTGCTTTGGTGTTCACTACATGTTTGAACACAGCAGCTTTGAGCGCTTCTGCCCCCTAGTGCATACTGAAAGAGCGCTGTCAATCACGAAACTTTACTCCAGAGAGGAAGGAGGCGGGTAATGTGTTCAAAAAGCTGCCAGGCTAGAAATTTCTACCATAAAAAAAAAAAAAAAAAAAAAAAAAAGTACAGACTACCATATCATGGTCCTTGTCTGTAAAAAAAATGGTAGGCCTACATGTCCAATGATCTATGGAATTGCCGTGGCACCTTGCATGTCCAAAAAAACTGACATATTACTCTTTTGGGTCAGTTTTGGTTATTGTTCAGGGCTGGACTGTACTGTTTAGTTTTATGTATAATTTATGTTATGATAGACTACACAGTACAGCACTAAACACATTGTGATTTCACAATAGTGTTGTAGTGCATTTATATTACCACAGCCTTGACCTACATAGTTACACCTGGCCTCTACTACACAGACACAAAAAGATCTTTATCTATGTTCTAACTACTAGTCTATCACCCATGTGATTTTAAAGTGCCTGGTTTTGTGCTCTTTTCTTGTCTTCATGGAAATTTCTGTACTGAAAGACGATGCTGCCACCATTTGATGATTATTTGTAGTTGCAGTCATTCCACCTTCACTTGCACACACATAGTATATTCACACATATTATTCAATATATTTCAATCTAATAATTGTGATACAATAAATATTGTGTTGAAACATCATTCATAATCAAGACAAATACAGACATAAAGGCAGAATAACCTACTCAAAACTGTGATGAATTACCTAACACCAAAATAACATTTTCCATGTGAAAATGTTTTCACCACAGTCTTTTGCATTTTTAAAAATGTTTTGAAGATGAAATCTTAAGTTTAGTCTTCTGTTATTTTCCTGTTGATATGGTGTAATAGTTCGTGGGCTAGGTTATCTCTACTGGTTATCTTGGTCATGTTAGCACTCACAGAGAGTCATGCTGATAATGTGGAAATGAAGAAATCTTTAGTAAAGCAGTTTGTTGCAGTAGATGCTGTTGTCTCTAAAAACAATCCTATTAAAAAGCATTACTATGGTAATAATGACAAAATACCATAGTGACTACTAGTAGCCTACCTGTTACTGCTGTAAATCAAAATGAATTGATATGGGATTGTCTTGTTTAAACAGCGTTCAAACAATCTTCTCTTTTATTACATTAAAAGTGATTTTATTATATCAGAATAAATGCAGTAGTTTTTTTGTTTGTTTGCTTTTTTGTTTGGGGGACATTTAATTAGCATCTATAGTAGTACCTTAGTAAAGTACCTTTGAGAACTATGACTACGATCAACTGACGACATAACTGTACCACATCGCATCACTTCACGCGCTAGCCGCAGGTGGGCTGAACGGATGCGCGGGTTTGATGACATCATGGGAACGCACAGGGGGAGTAAATGGAGGTGGTAATGGTTTCATCACACACCGGTTCAAGTGCACTTCATCTCTGCCTTTAAAAGACATCGGTAAGTATGGATGAGTTTTTAACCGTTTAGAAATCACATCGATCTCTGTGAGACTGTTCATGAACTGTGACTCCGAAAGCGCTCATTTCAGCTAGTTTTCCAGGTGTGTGTGTGTGTGTGTGTGTGTGTGTGTTTTAATATATTCGGCATGGTGCTGCTTTCCTATAAAGTATAACGGTTTAACCTTAAATTGTGCACTTGCGTAACGATGGTAAACCTAGATGAAACTTTTAAATAACAAACATCTGGTCTGATAATATATGACAAATAACATGGATATTACCTTTTGGATATTACCTTTATTACCTTCTTCTTCTTTTTTTTTTTTTTTTTTTTTTTTACGATTTTTTACATTACTTTAAAACATTACGATTTTAACTTTAATGTATATAAGTGTACACATATGTAGGCTATAAGGGAAAATGTTTAAATAGTGTCACCATTTAATTTTTTATTTTATTATTATTGCATTTTTTAGTATTCAGTTAAACAGTACTGCGTTGTGACGAATGAATGTTTAAAAGTTCAAATGTTTCATATAGTCTGAGAATTAATATAAGGTGATGAAACTGGTTGCATAATAATTATGCATGGTTTAGATAAAGTATTTTTAAATGCATGTTATTCTCAAGAACACTGCTTGACATGTCACATCAACAACCATTGAGAGAATTGCAGACAAATTCTTTCTGCAGTGGCACCAACAACAATTTGGACTCACACTTAAAATGTCTGAATGTCTGTATTTCAATCATGACAACTCTCGAAATAGTTTTGGCATGTTATTGAATATGGCAATGCTAATGTATGTGGTCTTAGCGGGCTAGATCTCCCACGCTGATACTGCTGCTGATTATTGCTGCTGCTCCTGCAGAGCAAGTATGGACTTGCTACTGCTAATATATACACATACACGCTGCTATTAGCATGTAAGATATGCTGCTGCTGCATAAATAGACATGTATAAATCCCGTATCAGATCTAGGCAGGTGGAGCTGGGGGAGGTGGAGGGTTTCAAACAACTCTGAGCGTGCTGCAGGACTATATGTTAGTTCATAACATTAACATCAACATTATCCACTAACCACAAACAAACGCAAAGAAAAATATGTCATTATTTGCTAATTTCTCCAGTCCAAAAGCTGATGTTTTTAATATTTAAATGTCTTCAGAACATATTTTGTGTTCCATGGGAAAAAACAGGTTTACTGGTGAGTAAATAATGACTGAATTTTCATTTTTTAAGGGTGAATTATTCTTTTATTTTTAAACATAATTTTTTTTTTCTTCCCAAAACACATTTATCAAGAATATTAGCTGTAGTTAATGTTAGCTCACAAAAAACTTGTAAAGGGAAAAATGCAAGTACAGTAACAAATGAAAAGGATAGTATTGTAACATAAAATTGTAACACTGTCTGTAGACATTCGACCAAAATATTTGTACTTTTCTTTCGTGATCTGTACCATGTTTGCTAAATGTCCCTTTTGCCATATTTAAATGTGTTTAATATTTTTTTAAATCTATTTTTGTCTCTCTTTCAGAATTCTTTGCTATATGAGGCCCACCGAATTGTATGGCTTGATCCATCAACAAATAAAAAATGGCATCAACAATGGAAGCAGCAGATATCGTTGTCGTTGCCATGTACTTCGTTCTTGTCCTGTGCTTTGGCTTTTTTGCAATGTGGAGGGCAAATCGAGGTACCGTGAGTGGATACTTCCTAGCCGGACGTTCCATGAACTGGATAATGATCGGTGCATCACTGTTCGTCAGTAACATCGGCAGCGAGCACTTCATTGGCCTCGCTGGCTCAGGTGCAGCAAGCGGTTTCGCCGTTGCTGCTTGGGAATTCAATGCGATTCTACTGCTGCAGCTCCTGGGCTGGGTCTTCATACCCGTTTACATCCACTCAGGTGTGTACACCATGCCGGAGTACCTCTCCAAAAGATTCGGTGGTAAGCGGCTGAAGGTTTTCTTCGCGGCCCTAACTCTGCTCCTCTACATTTTCACCAAGCTCTCTGTGGATCTGTATTCCGGAGCACTCTTCATCCAGGAATCTCTGGGCTGGAATCTCTATGTGTCCATAATCCTGCTTATCACCATGACTGCCCTTCTTACAGTCACTGGTGGCCTAGCGGCGGTCATCTACACAGACACTCTTCAGGCTTTCCTCATGATATCGGGAGCTTTGTGCCTGATGGCTATCAGTTTAGTTAAGGTAGGAGGTCTCGGGAGTTTGCACACCAAGTACATGAATGCCGTTCCCAACATCACTGCCATTGTGCTAAAGAATAACATCACCTACTCAAATTCCTGCCATGTGGATCCCAAACCAGATTCGTTCAAGATCTTGAGAGGTCCGTTGGACAAAGAACTGCCGTGGCCTGCTTTTCTTCTGGGCCAGACTCCAGCCTCGATCTGGTATTGGTGCGCAGATCAGGTCATAGTCCAGAGAGTCCTGGCAGCTCGGAATATTGCCCACGCCAAAGGGTCGACCTTGATGGCCGGCGTCCTAAAAGTCTTACCGATGTTTATCATTGTAATTCCAGGGATGATCTCGCGTGTGCTCTTTGCTGATGAGCTTGCTTGCATTGGTCCAGAGCACTGCATGCAAGTCTGCAACAGCAAAGCTGGTTGCACTAACATTGCCTATCCTCGCCTCGTCATGAACGTTATGCCCGTAGGATTGCGAGGTTTGATGATGGCCGTGATGCTCGCCGCTCTCATGAGCGATCTAGACTCAATCTTTAACAGCGCCAGTACTATCTTTACCCTTGATATCTATAAGATGGTACGTCACCAAACTTCCTCTAAAGAACTCATGGTGGTGGGACGCTTGTTTGTGATCTTCATAGTGGCCATTAGCATAGCTTGGGTCCCATTTGTCATTGAGTTGCAAGGTGGTCAGATGTTCCTCTACATTCAGGAGGTGTCTGACTACCTTACGCCACCCATTGCTGCACTGTTCCTGCTTGGCGTCCTCTGGAAACGTTGCAATGAGACCGGTGCATTCTGGGGTGGCATTGTGGGCTTCTTGCTAGGAGCCATAAGACTGATTCTCGCCTTTGTATATAGAGAGCCGGACTGTGACACAACCGATGACCGTCCTGCCTTTATCAAGGATATTCATTTCATGTATGTGGCAGCTGTATTGTTTTGGGTTTCAGGGCTCGTGACAGTCGTCGTCAGTCTTTGCACGGATCCACCAAGCAAGGAACAAATTGCTACAACTACTTTTTGGGGACTGCGCAACAGGAATCAACCCGCAGATGCACACACAAAAGAGACAGGAGGCAATGGCAAACTTTATCAGCTTTCAGCGGAAACAAAAAAAGAGAAGACATCGGATGAAGTGGAAATGAAACCATTATCTCAGGTTGTTCAAACAGGCCCTGAAATACTTTCAAATGGCCACTTGGAGTCTCAACATACCCACAAATATGCAGGGAGAGATAAGAGACAATGTGTGAAATGTTTGGAGTGGTTCTGTGGCTATAGTAAAAATTCAGAGGAAACAGATTCCCCTTGTGGAGATGACGACAGGAGTGTTACTGAGATGCTCAAAGAACCTCCAAAAACCAAAATTGTCCTCAATCTCGGCCTCTTGTTAGTGTGTACACTCGGAATTTTCTTGTTTGTATACTTCTCTTTGTAATGCTCATGATTCTATCTAATGTACAACTCAAAATGTAATGTGATAATGCCATTGCCAAGTATTACTGATACTCTTTAGTGCTGGTTACCAGTGCACTGCCAATACTGTACATTTGTTCAATGACTCATATTTAAACTCTAAACATGTCAGACATTCACATTATGTGTAATTAGTACACTGACTAACATAGCGATCAAAAGAATTGATGTCATTTGATGTGAGATTTAACAGGCAAATTTTACCATTGAAGCTGTTTTTTGTAAAGTCACGTCACCTACATATTTAGTGCTGATCATAATACCAAAGCTGCTTGAATTAACCATATGGTATTTCCTTAACCTCAAGGAATATTCATGGTTCAGTACAAGTTTAGCTCAATCAACAGCATTTGTGGCATAAAGTTGATTACTACAAAATTAATTTCCACTTTTTATTTTTTCTCACTTAACAGTGAGAAAAAATAACAGTGAATGGGGCCAATCAATAAATGTTGAAATACTCACTGTTTCAATAGTATAGCCGCAACACATGCTTGTTAACACACATGCTTGTTACAGTACTGTAGAAAAATACAGAATAATTTTTTTGGTTTTTTTTGCTTTTTTCCCACAAAAATAAAGAAAAATAATGATATTTTTTATGGTAAACAACATTCTCACAAATGCTGTTGATTGACCTTAACCCAAAAATTCCTTCAAGTTTGGCATATTTGGTTATATTTTTTGTATTTTTTTATATATATATTTGTAACCTTACTAGCAGAGTAAGGCAGGTGAAAGCAGTCTGTGAGCTCTGTGACTTGTTCGTCAATCTCACCACTGAAACATCACTGCCCACCACTGACCCCATTAAAAACCCATAGGATTTTTTTGAGTTTGTTTGCAACTGCTTGTTTGTCATTCTTTAACCCCTTAACTGTCACTGTCCCACTTGGCGCTTTTTTATTGCCTTTTTTTTCCCTATCATATGTTTTAGTAATCATCATAAATTAGGTATCATTTGAAAGCTTAAAAATTCATTCTGTGAAAACCGTTTTTAAACCAGACTTTGCTTTACCATGTAAACTTACTTTAAAGGGATAGTTTACCCAAAAATGAAAATTATCTCATGATTTACTCACCCTCAATTCATCCTAGGTTTATATGACTATCTTCTTTCAGACGAACACAATCTGAGTTATATTAAAATATATCCTTGCTCTTCCAAGCTTGATAATGGTAGTGAACAGTGCACGAGATTTTGAAGCCCAAATAAGTGCATCCATCCATCATAAAAATAATCCATACGACTCCAGGGGCACCTTCTGAAGCGAAGAGATGGGTTTTTGTAAGAAAAATATCGATATTTTAAACATTATTAACTATAATAATTAGCTTCCGGTAGACGGCCGTACGCATCGGTTTATGGCAAAAGAGCAATTTTAGAGTAAAATTATTTTGTAAAATAAATATTTTGTATAAAATAAAAAGTGTTTAGTACAATACATGTGTTTTACAGTAAACCTAAACTTCTTTAACTTTTTTACACTTTCAGTGCTTTCACTTTAGCAATAATCTGCTGTGTCGTCTTAAGCTTTAAAAAGCTGTGTCTTCTTCAACCTTAGGTCTGTATTCCAAAGCATTCATGAATTACAACCATTTAAGTTTGGATAGTGCATTTTCACATCTATGCTCAAAAAGGGAGTGACAGTTAAGGTCACTGAAATTATGTGGGCTAATTAAAAACTCTTGTCCAAATAATACAACATTCAAATATTTATCTATCCAACCTTAAACATTTACCCTTGCTCAGTCCATGTTAGCATAGTGACTGAAATAAAATCATTTCAGCATCTCTTTCTCACTTTTATATTTGCTTGGCTGGTGTTCTTCAACGCTGGTTAGTTTTTAGCAGTAAGATGTTGGGTATTTCTGTATTCAGGCCTTTGTGGTTTTCTTTCTTTGGAACCTCACCTACGTAGATTTGTGGCTCGTATGTGGTCAACTGCACTGAAGGAAGAAAACCACTGGAAACAGCAACAGATATAACTACATGTTTTCACACCTGCATGAATGGAGACTCTTGGCGATTTTTAATATATTTCCAGCAGATTTTACCTCACATTTCTCATCTGCTCTAATGTTTTTTAATTACTTCTCGTATGTAAGCTTACATGACATTTTCGTGCCAACAGAGTTTGGTATCAAATGACACAGTTCTCTTACACATAGAAAAAAAAGGTGAAAGCGGACTTGGGTTAGATCTTTGGCCGAGAACAAGTCAATTGTGGTGTGGATGTATAAAGGTCAGCATGTGAGTCTGTGTATGTTTACAGGCAAGTCTGATTTCCCAGAAGTAAGAAGGATGTACTTACAAAAATCAGAATCTAGTGTGGGTATTGTGAACTTGCGTGCAGAAACTAATATTTTAATTAGCCTTCACAACAATGCATTCCATTTTTTTATTTTTTTTTATTGTTAGCACAACTAGGGGTAAAATGTTTTTATAATGGCTGTCTAGAGTTGAACAAAGGTGTTGACTGACTTTCTGGATTGTGTGGGGAAGTACAAACTGTGAGGCATCTTCTTGGTGAGTTAAGTTCTGATGATATTCCATTTTAGAGAATAACATGAACAAGAATGTAATGTTTATTTGTTGACTATTAATGGAGGTGGGGACTTTTTAGCAGTGAGAAAAGCTCCAAAAAAGCCTTGCAGTATTTGTCTGCTGAAGTTATACAATAGATTTAATTGAGGAACAGACAATTCTTGTGCTTCTCTCTCTCTCTCTCTCTCTCTCTCTCTCTCTATATATATATATATAGAGAGAGAGAGAGAGAGAGAGAGAAGCACAAGAATTGTCTGTTCCTCAATTAAATGGTATAAAGGCATAAAGGCACCTGGTAGAAGGTGTCCTAGCCTCAGAAATCATGTTCATGACCTCTCGGGAAAGGCATGAAGGTTCCTATCGAGAGGCCACTGATGGAGGTTCCACAACTCAGGTTAGGGATGCCAAATTGTCCCTCCTGCCTGGGAGAGGAGGTCCCTTCTCAGTAGAATTGGCCAAAGAGCTGCTGGACCATGCTCGGGAACCACGGCTGGTTCTGCCAGAGTTGTGCCACTAGCAAAATTGAGCACCTGTTCTCCCTGATTCGGTTGATGACCTGAGGGAGCAGGGCTATCAGAGGGAAGGCATAAAGGTGCAGAGAGGGCCACCAGTGGGCTAATGCATCCTTTTTCTTTAAGAAGAACATTGGGCAGTGGGAGTTCTCCTTTGATGCAAAGAGGTCCATCTCTGCTTGGCCCTAAATGCTCCAAATCATGCAAACAATCTGGGGCTGGAGTCTCCACTCCCCCGAAGACAGTACATACGGGACAGCATATCTGCTCCTCACCGCTCTCACTGAGCGAAGACTGCACTGCGCCCATAGAAGGAGGTGGCATGCCAGTCTGTTCAGCTGGCAAGACCTGAGACACCCTTGGTGATTTATATAGGCTACCACTGTCATGCTGTCCGAACAGACCAGGACATGGTGCCCCCTGAGTTCTGACTTGAACTCCTTGAAGGCCAGAAGCACTGTTATCATCTCTAGGCAGTTGATGTGCCAGTTCGAAATAGGGCATAGGGTTCGCCCAATCCATATTCCTGGTGGCAGTCTTCGATTCAACCAAGGTGAGGGCAAACGATGAGGAATAGTGGATGCGTGCTGGGGCATGCCATGATTTAGTTAGTTCTTCATGGACTTCTGGGAAGAATGGGCTGTTCACTGATGGGGGCCTGCTGGCGGTGCCCCAGCTGCAGGAACCACTCATCGAGGTGGCAGCGGGCGAGCTCCTCTGGGGCAGACCACTCTAATCCCCAACTCTTCTATGGCATTGGACGCTCGCTGCTGCTTCAGTCTTCACACGGTAGAAATGTCCAAATAAAAATGTTCAACAAGCTGAAATAAGCTTCTTTGTTGGAACTGTTTAAATGTAACTGAAGATTTATAATTGTCATTGTAAATATTCACTTTCCCATGGCCACAGAACGGAATCAGAGATTGTGGGTCACATTCACATTTAAAAAATGTATTACATGGTCCAGTTTTATCCCTGAACAATGATGTAAGTTACAATGGCAATTCTCGGTGCAGTAGGAATGACCTACAATGGTGACGTTTTTCACAATTTCACAAAATCAAAGCACTGCCATAACTCACTATAGCAAAAAGGTAGTGTGATTCTCCTAATATGGCATCTGAACAAAACAGTTGCCCAGAACTCAACACGGTGTGATGTCAGATTCACATTCTCTATGGTATTCAAGTGTCCATAGCACGTTGCATTGCAATGTCCTTTTCGCTTTGATGTGTTCATGACCTATTTAATCTTTGAAGGTCTAAATGCAGCAAATTTTGTCTTGCACTTCTGTAACTGAAGCTGAATTTCTTTTGCCATGCAACGCGCCAGAGTACAACTAGCTTTGAGTAACTCGAAGTCTCAACCTATTTGAACACTATCACTTGGGAATAAGGTCTTTAGTGTTCCCTAACTTGCTGTGCAGCAAAAACCCAGGCAGACTCCAGACATTGCCTTTGAATATGCTTTAATCAAGGTTCAAGGTAACCCCTAGGGTGCCTAGAGTGAGGACATCCTAAGTTTCATAAGTTTCATTTCCTCTTTTGTTATATTTGGACATGATTCAGACACACAATGACTTAGGCCCAAGGTTTGGGTGGTCACAGGCAGGAGTGCGTTTCTCAAAAGCATCGTTAGCCAATGGTCGCAAGTTCCGTCGTTATCAGTATAGTTCAATGAGTCAGTTTTTCCTGAAACCATAGTTCCAACGAACACTGACAAACAGCATCACAAAGTTGTGTGGTTGGAGCAACAGATCTCGATCTGTGGTTAGAAGTATAGTTTCTTGTTTGCATGACGTAAATGCATGACAAACTCGGTCCTGGAGGGCCACTGCCCGGCATATTTCAGCTTCCCACCTGACTGTAGTTTTCTAGTAATCCTGAAGGCATTGATTAGCTGGTTCAGGTGTGTTTAATTGGGGTTTTAGGTAAACTCTGCAGGGCAGTGGCCCTCCAGGACCGAGTTTGCCCATCCCTGGTCTAAGCTATATATTTATTTCGAATATATACTAATTTAATTTACATCTTTTAGTTTGTCAAGTGATTTAAAGCACTGTTTTTGAAGAGTGAGCATGTGTGTACGTGCTGTTGTACATATGAACGAGCCTATGATTTAATCTGGAAATAAAGCAAAATAACTGTGAAAAATGAGTTCATTTGATCTGAAACAGATAAGTTATTACTCCACCTGTGTGACATCCTTAAACAATGTAGTTGAATAAAATGGTTTCGGTTGTGACTAGCTAGTTGATTGTTTCAATGATACAGAGTACTGCGGTAGTTAAGGAGCGAGTTATATCACTGTAAGGGAAACGAAGCCCAGGGAAGCTAAATGTTTACACTTTTGGGGAGATAAACCATGAATGACATACTAATCAACAGGACAGTGGAGGGAGACAGAAGGAGAATGGGATTGGCAAATTATACATGTTAAAACTGAACATGTTAAAACTTCACCGGGCTTCAAACTTCTCCAGTCAAAGTTGTGAAATAAAGTGCTCCAATCAAAGTTGACTAAATGAACTCTGACCCACTGTTATCTTTAATGGGAGAACCTAATTATTATAATTATAGATGCCATTTTTGATATGAATATAAAGATGGGGTCTGACGTACAGTATTGTGTTACCTTGACTGAAGTACGCCAACCCGTTAAGCCTGTTCTGCTAGAATTTGAAGTTTTCTGTATAGTTTGTTATTTCACTGGAGTTTCCCATACATTATATAGTCAGGTTTCATCATCATTATGTGCAGAATGTATTTTTTGTATTGTACAAATTCATATTGTTTAGCTTCAAAGCAGTAAGGAACCCATAGCTCTTGGTTTTCCTTTCTTTGATGAACTAATGCTGCAATTTTATCTCACTTGCAATCTTGTTTCAAGTACGGTTGGTGATTGAGTGACTTTTGTATGACCTAAAAACACATATTACTGTATAATCATCAGGGCTCTAAAGAATTCAAGAGATATATATGGATAGTTGACATTTGGACATTTGTGGTTCTTCTATAGCGATTATTTATAATTATTAAAGTGGTAACACTTTACAATAAGGTTCATTAGTTAACATTAGTTAATGTATTAACTAACATGAACTAACCATGAGCAATACATTTGTTATATTTGTTAGCCTTTGTTAATGTTAGTTAATAAAAATACAGCCGTTCATATTTTGTTCATGTTACTTCACAGTGCATTAATTAATGTTAACAAATACAACTCTTGATTTTAATAATGTATTAGTAAATGTTAAAATTAACATTAATAAAGATTAATAAATGCTGTAGAAGTGCAGTTAATTATTAGTTTGTGTTAACTAATGTAGTTAACTAATGTTAACTAATGAACCTTATTGTAAAGTGTTACCGTTAAAGTTTTGATGAGCTAATTTACTGAGACTAAAAGGTTGCAGTTTTACTTTTTTGTCACACCACACAACCATTTGAACGAGTGAACATTAAAAATAGTGACCAGTTACAGCACCTAAGATATACACTTATATGTACATGTTTAAAAGTTTCTGTAAGATTTTTTTTGTTTTGTTTTTGTGTTCTCTCTCTCTTATGTCTCTTCTGCTCACTAAGGCTGCATTTATTTGATCAAAACATCGTAAAAACAGTGAAATATTATTACAATTTAAAATAGCTGTTTTCTATTAGAATGTATTGTAAAATGTAATTTATTCCTGTGATCAAAGCTGAATTTTCAGCATCATTACTCCAATCTTTACTATCACATATTCCTTCAGAAATCATTCTAATATGCTGATTTGCTGCTCGAGAAACATTTCTGATTATTATCAATTGTGCTGCTGCTTCATATTTTTGTAAAAACCATAAGACATTTTGTTGTAGGATTTTTTAAAGAACAGAAAGTTTAGAAGAATTTATTTGACATTTTTATTTGTAACATTATAAAAGACTTTACTGTCTTTTTTGATGCCAGTGATCATTCCTAACACCTGAGCAGGTAAATCTATTTTTAGAATACTATTTGGGTGACTGTGACTGTTTTATGAACAGCCTTTATATAAGTGTGTGAACTGGTTTCAGTCCATCGCGTGCCACCTGAATACTTCCTTCAGCGGTGTATCAGTGACATAACATGCTTGTGTGTAAGCAGGAAATAAACCAATAAATACCAGTTAAATGTAAAAAATGAAATAGCACTGTATTACGTGACAGTTAGGAAAAAACTTTTGCAATGTTGTTTCCGTTTAGCAGTAAATCTGTACAGATTTTTTGGAAACACTTTACATTAAGCTCTCATTTGTTAACATTAGTTAATGCATTAACTAACTAACAGTGAGCAATATATTCTTACAGCATTTATTAACCTTTCTTAATGGTAGTTAATAAAAATGTTCATGTTAGTTCAAAGTGCATTATCTAATGTTAACAGATACAACTTTTGATCTTTAAAATGTGTTAGTAACTGTTGAGATTAACATGAATAAATGCTGTAGAAGTATTGTTCACTGTTTGTTCATGTTCACTAATGTAGTTAACTAATGTTATCAACATATACAGTGCAGTACAGGTGTGCCAACACTCTCAATGCTGATAAAAGGCATCATTATTGATGATGATCAACATATATTGATTATGTCCCAATGATTCTGACTTTTCATGACACGAATGAAGTCTTTTTAATATCTTAAGTTTTTTTCCTCCTAGCAACGACATTGAATGGGGAGCAAATGGAGACTTTTTTCCTTTGAGAAAAAGACCTCAGTAATCTCACTTCAAAAGTCTACAGGTGCTGGTCATATAATTAGAATATCATCAAAAAGTTAATTTATTTCACTAATTCCATTCAAAAAGTGAAACTTGTATATTATATTCATTCATTACACACAGACTGATGTATTTCAAATGTTTATTTCTTTTAATTTTGATGATTATAACTGACAACTAAGGAAAATCCCAAATTCAGTATCTCAGAAAATTAGAATTAGCCACACTCTAATCAGCTAATTAACTCAAAACACCTGCAAAGACCTTTAAATGGTCTCTCAGTCTAGTTCTGTAGGCTACACAATCATGGGGAAGACTGCTGACTTGACAGTTGTCCAAAAGACGACCATTGACACCTTGCACAAGGAGGGCAAGACACAAAAGGTCATTGCAAAAGAGGCTGGCTGTTCACAGAGCTCTGTGTCCAAGCACATTAATAGAGAGGCGAAGGGAAGGAAAAGATGTGGTAGAAAAAAGTGTACAAGCAATAGGGATAACCGCACCCTGGAGAGGATTGTGAAACAAAACCCATTCAAAAATGTGGGAGAGTTTCACAAAGTGTGGACTGCAGCTGGAGTCAGTGCTTCAAGAACCACTACGCACAGACGTATGCAAGACATGGGTTTCAGCTGTCGCATTCCTTGTGTCAAGCCACTCTTGAACAACAGACAGCGTCAGAAGCGTCTCGCCTGGGCTAAAGACAAAAAGGACTGGACTGCTGCTGAGTGGTCCAAAGTTATGTTCTCTGATGAAAGTAAATTTTGCATTTCCTTTGGAAATCAGGGTCCCAGAGTCTGGAGGAAGAGAGGAGAGGCACACAATCCACGTTGCTTGAGGTCCAGTGTAAAGTTTCCACAGTCAGTGATGGTTTGGGATGCCATGTCATCTGCTGGTGTTGGTCCACTGTGTTTTCTGAGGTCCAAGGTCAACGCAGCCGTATACCAGGAAGTTTTAGAGCACTTCATGCTTCCTGCTGCTGACCAACTTTATGGAGATGCAGATTTCATTTTCCAACAGGACTTGGCACCTGCACACAGTGCCAAAGCTACCAGTACCTGGTTTAAGGACCATGGTATCCCTGTTCTTAATTGGCCAGCAAACTCGCCTGACCTTAACCCCATAGAAAATCTATGGGGTATTGTGAAGAGGAAGATGCGATATGCCAGACCCAACAATGCAGAAGAGCTGAAGGCCACTATCAGAGCAACCTGAGCTCTTATAACACCTGAGCAGTGCCACAGACTGATCGACTCCATGCCACGCCGCATTGCTGCAGTAATTCAGGCAAAAGGAGCCCCAACTAAGTATTGAGTGCTGTACATGCTCATACTTTTCATGTTCATACTTTTCGGTTGGCCAAGATTTCTAAAAATCCTTTCTTTGTATTGGTCTTAAGTAATATTCTAATTTTCTGAGATACTGAATTTGGGATTTTCCTTAGTTGTCAGTTATAATCATCAAAATTAAAAGAAATAAACATTTGAAATATGTCAGTCTGTGTGTAATGAATGAGTATAATATACAAGTTTCACTTTTTGAATGGAATTAGTGAAATAAATCAACTTTTTGATGATATTCTAATTATATGACCAGCACCTGTAAATATGAATTCAAAAAATTCTATATTCTTACCTGCCAACTATAAATTAATTATGCCATTTTTGTTTATTCTTCTTAGCGAATTTTAGGAGAAACATCTGAGAACAAGTTTTTTATATTTAAACAAATTTATATATGTGTCTTCTGAGTTGTGAAAGAGACATTTTTCCATTGGGTTGGTTCAAGAAAGACGTCTTTATTCTTACCTCATTCAAAGGTGGATTGAAAAACAGTTGTTTTGTGATGTCAGTGACTCATGCTATGTGTCACGATCACTGTCTATTCCTGTCAGTTCCTGGACTCCACTTCCCATAATCCTCCCTTCCAATCACATGCACCAATCACTAATTGCCACACACACCTGCAGATCATTACCTGGACTATTTAAGACACACACACACCCCCTTTGCGAAGTCTTGATTTGCCCTGGTGATCAACTCTGAGTGTTTTCTTGTGGACTGTTTACCCTGGTACCGTTGGATTGTTTATTCTCTGTGACCCTTGCTGCCTGCCCTGATCTTTGCCTGTTTCCTGGACTGTGATTGTTTGCTGCCTGCCCTGATCCTTGCCTGTACCCTGATCCTGTTTGTCTGCCGCCTGCCTCGACCATTGCCTGCTCTTGTTTATGTTCCTGCCTTTGCCCCTGTCTACCTGTGTAACTACTGTTCTTAATAAAGCTTGCAAATGGATCCCCGCTCTGCCGACCCATCGTTACACTATGCAGCATCAAGTCATTGTTTTATGAATTTCTAATGTTGCATAATTCTATATTTAGCTGCTACTGAAGTCAGTGTTTTGTGAACTTCTATGTTGCATGATTCCAAATATATTTAGCTGTTACTGGTTACTATCAGTGTTGGGGAGTAACTAGTTACATGTAACAGTGTTACTTAATTTAATTACAAAATAAATGTAACTGTAATTCGTTACAGTTCATGAGAAAATATGTGTAATTAAATTACAGTTAACGATTACAGAGGGGGTTACATCTAAACATTTTCTGTAAAAAGCTAGGATATGTTACAGTATATGATCATGCTATCATTCATTCATGGCTATTAAATAATTCAAGCACATTTAGACGCAAAAATAAGAACTTAAAAATCTGTACTGGCACACTTCTGTGAATCTCCTGTCTGGGCGCGGCTGCATTGAGTCAGGCTTGAACAGACAAGAACACAAAAAAGTATGCCAAAATGTCCACTTTGTCGAGTATCCTTGTAAGCACAGTCTTAAATGAGTTAAATAAAGTCTTAAATGACCAAAAAGAGTTGTGAGGACATTGGATGTGTGTCAGATCCACATCATGTGCGGTCGGTCTTAAAGTGACAGCAGCCTAATAAACCCGCTGCTATGATGTCTGTCATTAATGTTAATCAAAGAACGAAAGACAAAGAGAAAATCACTTACTGCTCTTAACTGAACTTTTGTAGTTTTAATAAGGATTAATCTATATTTAATTTATAATTTATGCAGTAAAGACTGTGAAGTGTTTGATAAATGTATTCAATTTTTGTATATTTCCTACCTAAAATATTTTCAATATACTGTCTTTATGTTGTTTCTACATCAATTTGGAGATTAAATGTAAAATAATTACAATAAAAAAAAAATATAAAAAACTTTAATGCTGGGTGCAATTAATCATGATTAATTACAAATTAGTTATTTTTTTAATCCTGCCATTTAAAGGCCGATTAGCAAAGCGATGCTATTCTGATGCTTTTGATTGGTTCTCTTGTTTGAATTTGCAGATAAACAGAACCTCATACTTTGATCTCCTGAGGCCTTACAGCACTACACTACATTTGCCAATACATCAGTCCACATTGCCGCTGAAAGCTTTAGGTTACAACCTGTCTGAGAGGTGCCAACATGGCGAGTGATAAAAATGTGTTCCAGTGCTGGAAATCATTAATCCAGAAATCTGTATTTAACCTCAGAACGATCTCAAAGTAAAAGAGGTGCTTAAGTCTGATTTTGTGGTGGCTGTGCTTTAAAATTAAATTATTATAATCTTAATTCAAGTGATGAAGGATTTTGAAAGTCTGATAGTAATCAGTGTTGAGTACTACTGTAAGGTTAAAGGATTAGTTCACTTAAAAATGAAAATTATTATTTCCTCACCCTCAAGCCATCCTAGGTGTATATGACTTTCTTCTTTCTGATGAACACATTCGGAGTTATATTAATAAATATCCTGACGCATCCGAGCTTTATAATGGCAGTGAACAGATCCAACAAGTATAAAGCTCAAGAAAGTGCATCCATCCAAAACAAAACATACTCCACACGGCTCCGGGGGGTTAATAAAGGCCTTCTGAAGCGAAGCAATGTGTTTGTGTAAGAAAAACAATATCCATATTTAACAAGTTATAAAGTAAAATATAGCTTCCACCAGACCGCCTTCCTTATTGTGGTTTCGTAAGTTGAATATGATAGGCGTAGGATGTATTGAAAGCGTTTTGAACTGCGAGAGGCGTTACACTTTCTTTGTAAGTTGAATACAGAAGGCGGTCTGGCGGAAGCTAGATATTTTACTTTATAAAGTGTTAAATATGGATATTTTTTCTTACACAAACGCATCGCTTCACTTCAGAAGGCCTTTATTAACACCCCATAGCCGTGTGGAGTATGTTTATAATGGATGAATGCACTTTTTTGAGCTTCAAACAGGTGGTTTCCGTGCACTGCCATTATAAAGCTTGGGAGCATCAAGGTGCTTATTAATATAACTCTGATTGTATTTGTCTGAAAGAAGAAAGTCATATAGGATGTCAAGGATGGCTTGAGGGTGAGTAAATCATGAGGTAATTATAATTTTAAAGTGAACTAATCCTTTAACCCTGTCTGGTTTAAATGTTTGAAAAATAATTAACATTTGAAAACATTCGTTAGAAATTTAGAGAAGTAATCAAATGTAATCAGTTACATTACTTTAATAAAATAATTGAAATAGTTACACTACTTATTACATTTTTAAATACGTAATTTGTAATCTGTAACCTATCACACTTCCAAAGTAACCTTCCCAGCACTGGTTACTTTACAAAACATGTCTACACTGGGATGCAGATTGTGGTTTCTCACCATGCATATAAACATGATATATGATCATGATCCAGTTGATACAAACCATCAATTGCAAACTGCAATTTGCACTGCAGATCTGGAGAAACACCATGAGATTTCATTTCCTTGAATCACAATAAACCTTCCCTGAAGTGGACTGCTCATACAGGTAACCGGGAAGCTTGGAAATCCCATTTCATTTTCTCTTAGATTTAATCACCTTAGAGACAAAACTAGTGTTTTAGTTACAATAAATGTGCAGAAGCTGCTTCTTCCTTTTCGTCCAGTCAATGAGAGGCGTTTCCTCATGCTTGAACAGATGAAATCTGAGCTGGCACATGAGATATTTAATACAAGGGAAAGTCAATGAGGAACTTTATCTAATTTGATTTAATTACAACGTTAATCACTTCCACTAAAAAACTGTTTCAAAACACAATAACGCATGCTAAACATTTGATTTAGAAAAATCCCGTATAAGGTGGGAATTGTGACAATCTCTTGAACACACCCTTATTTGAATATCAATAGGGTTTGACAGAGACTTCACATTATCTCTTCCTTTACTGTAAAACAATGGATCTAAACATCAGCTGGAAGCTGGTGCCATACAACGCTGTTATACAAGAGTGGCTTTTTTCTGATGAAATTGTTAAACCAGTTACTCCATTCAGACTGTATGAATGAGCCAGTTCCGGTAGGTTGCATAAAACAAAGAGCAACTGATTGAGCAACTGAAAGTAAAAATGTTCTGAATAAAATAGCAACATTTTATTTGTTGAGAAGTTTGAGTTTCACTCTGCAGAGTCAATTTTGCCATGCAGCTATTATTCAAACAGAGTTTTATTTGTTTTGATGTACTGTACATACCAAACTACTGATAATCTTGTGTGAACAAGAAATTACTTCATGCCATCATCATAAAGTCAAGGATTATGAAGGAAAGCAAACACACAATGAATAAAAACAGACATACAGCTTCCACAAACATAGATAAAATTTCAAAGAATTTGTTTACATCAGAGCCATTTTTTGACCATTGTGGCACCCTAGGCTATTGACATGCTGAGGGCAACAAGGGTTGTTTGTCATGGAACGGCCCTGTTGTGTTCATAAACGTGGTGGATTTATGGACACACCTTTAGTCAAAGTTATTTACATTGCATCCAAGTGTGTGCATTTAGTCATTTCATTCATTTACTGGGAATCAAACTCATGACCTTTGTTAGCACCAGGCTCCAGTGGTTGAGATACGACATTAATCAGGAGCGTTTTCAACAATGTATGAAGCTGCTTGACCCTTACGGAACCAAAATATATGGGAATATACTGCAAAATATAATGTGATATATTACATAATACGTTTCCATATATGGGAAACTAGTGCTTATATTTTTCAATATACTGCAATATATGCATTGACCATGAATGGCCGTATATTGATACTTATAAAATATTTAGAAATGAAGACAAAAGTAGCATTACATATAATATTCATAAAGTTTTATCTTTTATTGCGTGTATATATTGCACATACATGTTCCCATTTAAATGTGAATGTATTTTACACACATATATACACACAAATTCATGGAATCAGTGGTTACAACAGACTTCTAGTTCCCAGCATGCTTTGCTTCTGACAGTTAAAGGAAAGTAAATGTTAAAATGAAGTGTTATTTCATGTGTTTTGCTCAATATTAATATAGGGGGAGATCTGTTTAAAGTTGTATTATTTTGGAAGGTTTTCTGGTATGTGCCAAACACCATTAAGACTATATATTACTTTATTTAAAAAGTAATGGCTGTGCCTTCTTCAGCACAGTGATAGTCTCCTTGCTAAATACTTTAGTACATGCAGGTGTGCTGCTTTTGCTTACAAACTTGAAATATAAAACGTTTATAGTGTAAATAATTCTAAAATATAAGAAATATGTTACATTATATATTTCTCTATATATGTGTATACTGAATGAGTTAATATATCTGCGATATATTACACATGCAGTACCATATCTGATCACATACAGTCAAACCAAAAATTATTCCGATGTTTTTGATACATTTTTAATAGTGGGAGCAGGACACTACAGTTCATTTATGTAAGTGAGGATAGCAAAATAAAGTAAACTGTGACATATTATACCCAAAAATTCTTCATACAGTGAACTACCAGTAAAACTGATAAAAATTTTGAACCAAAAATTATTCAGACACTTTGACCTGACCATGTTTTGCTTAAGTGTTATCTGACATAATTAAGATAATTTTTCTGACACAGTTTAACATTTTTAGATATATTTCAATATATTTTATATATATTGATCATTCATATATAGGGAAATATATTTTCTTTGCATAAGGGTAGGCTGTACATTCAGGTGATTATATTATGATTAAGAAGGTTGTTGGGTATTTTCTTGGCCTGGTGCTTAAGAACACCCCTTAATCATGACTTTGAGTGTCTTATCGCTTCTATAAAATGGCAGGAACATGAAATAGTAAATATATTAAGAAGGTATATAAAATATATACATTAGGTTAAACTGATAAAATATTAAAGGGTTAGTTGACCCAAAAATGAAAATTCTGTCATTAATTACTTTAAACATATTTAAATCAGTTCATGTGGTTCAATATTAATATTATAAAGCAACGAGAATATTTTTGGTGCGCCAAAAAAACAAAGTAACGACTTATATAGTGATGGCCGATTTCAAAACACTGCTTCAGGAAGCTTCGGAGCATTATGAATCAGCCAATAATATTAATATTGAACCACTGTACTCACATGAACTGATTTAAATATGTTTTTAGTACATTAATGGATCTTGAGAGAGGAAATGTCATTGCTGGCTATGGAGGCCTCACTGAGCCATCGGATTTCAACAAAAATATCTTCATTTGCGTTCCGAAAATTAACGAAGGTCTTACGGGTGTGGAACGGCATGAGGGTGAGTAATAAATGACATTATTTTCATTTTTGGGTGAACTAACCCTTTAACATTTTTTGGTTAATAGGTTTGGAATAACATGAGAGTGAGTAAATGATGACAGTACATTCATTTTTAGGTTGAGTATCCCTTCATATATTGGCTATTTCACAGTGGCATTGACACCATTTAGTGGAAGACTGAAACACCAGCTTGAGTCTCAGCTGCTTTGTTCGTTTGTGATGTTGGTCGTGGATTTGCTGATCACAGCCACTTCAATGATCCCCTTAGTCCTCGACATGAGCCAATCACATTTGAACAGCTCCACGAAGGCCTGTTTAAAGCAATCCCCCGACAACGTGTAGAGCGGCAAGTTGAAAATGATGTTGAGTACAGCGATCGGCCTCGAAATAATGTAGGCGGCGTGAACGCAGCGGTCCAGCATGCAGTCGGTTTCCGGAGTGAGTCTCGTGTGGATTCTCAGAGCGCGTAGCACGTGATAGGGAAAAAAGCAAACCACAAAGCACGTCAATATCAGCACGATGAGTCGCCTTGCTCGAACCCGTTTCATGCTTCCCATATGAGGACCCTTCTTTAGTACCACAATGATGCGCCAATAGCAAAGACAGACCACGACCAGAGGAAGCAAATATCCCAGTACGGTCAATGCCCAACTGTACGGCCACATGATTCCTGGGTTGCTGCTCGCCAAGTCCAAGCAGTATGTCTTGTTGTTTTGTTCAACCATGTCAAACAGGTTAAAAATGGGACTTAACTCGATCACCGCCACAGCCCAAACCAGGACGCAAGCCAACACGCCCCATCGCTTCTGCTTGATGCTGTGCATGTGCGACGGATGCACGATCGCCACGTACCGGAAGATGGCAAGACAGGTGAGGAAGAGGATACTGCCGTAGAGGTTGAAGTGGAACATGAAGCGCGCAAAGCGGCACATGACGATCCCCAGCGTCCATGAGTCGTCGCGGACGTAGTAGTAGGTCAAGAAGGGCAAGCTGACCATGAAGAGAAGGTCAGTGATGACGAGGTTCACCATGATGATGGTGCTGCTCTTCCAGGGACGAACTTTGAGCAAGTAGACCAGCAGAGCGATGACGTTACCCACGACGCCCACGATGAAGATCGTGCCGTACATGGCAGGCAGGTAGTAGCGCTTCACGACATCGTCCACGTTGGTGCAGTTGTCATTTGAGCTGTTGCTCGAGCCGTAGTAAAGGTTTCTCTGCATGGTTGTTCCTGAAACAGGAAAAAATACAAAACATTGTTATAGAGCGCACATCATGCACAGTAGATGTGCTAAAACCGATAGAATTTCAGAGACTGCTCTTGTTTTCTGCTTGGCATTGAATACCTCAGCAATGTAATGAACAGATGTGCATCTATCCAACAAGATGCAACGAAAGAAGAAAAGGATCCACACACCGAGTAGGTGTCAGTTTCCGTGTAAAATTTAATAATGTCAACCATATTGTTTAAAAATAGTCTGATACAGTTATATAACTGTTAACTGTTAGTGTAACTCATAACTGTTTCGATGACTTCATTCTATTTTTAAACAATGTAGGTTGACTGGATTAAATTTAAAATGGAAATTGACACCTACTTGGTTTCATTTCTCGACATCTAATTATAATCAGGTACATTTTAGTTTATATACATAGTTATCAAACAAATCATACGTCATTGAGGATGAGGTAATATTGAACATAGACTTTTACAGAGCGATTGTAAAGGGATTTTTGACTTGAAGTCTTTATAACCTCAGGGTCAGAATAAGGAATTTTCCCTGAAGTGTTTTCTGTAATATATTTTTGTGGCTTGACGAAGGGTTGAACCTGAAAACTTTTTGCACTCTGCAGTTCTTTTGCACCTTTTCATTTTTTTTGGTGGCCTTGATGGAATAACATTTATGTAAGCTTTTTCCTACATTTTGTGTGTGTGTGGATCTATTTCTTCTTTTATGGCACTGAATGTCTGACATGAATTCCTGGGATTTCAGGCACGACTCTGTTATACCTGATTTCACACAATAACCTCAAAAAGTTGTTCAAACACCTAAAACACTGCAGTCTGCATGCAATCTCTGTTTAAACAGTACATTTCAACACTTGTGAAATTCCAAGATGGATCTGTTGTAGTCTCAATGTGAAGCTGAATTTCCACTGTAATATTAAAAATAAATAATAATAAAACAAATATTATTCAAATCGGTCTGTCTGGGTCGGTCTGAATACTCGATTCTGGAAGGTGTGCAGTAAAACCTGTTTAATGCACAGGTAGTTCCAAGTCGGTTTAGGGTGTATTCACACCAGGAAAGTCCGCTAGTTCACTTGCTTTGCTTTGGTCCGGACCAAATACAATGTTGATTTTTTTGTTTGGTGTGGTTTGCATTCACACTGACCTTTTTGCAAGTGAACCAAAATTTGGAAACAAAACCACATGTGTGCTAAGGTCATCCATTCATTGGACAGAAATTCTCAAGCAGAGAACCGTACCAGAGTTAATTTGGAACCGGACCGAGACCACCTCTTCAGCTGGGTCTCGGTACGGTTGTTTGGTCCGCACCTGAGTGCAATTGAGGTATTCACACCTGCCCAAAAGATCCGCAACAAAGGGGGAAACGAACTTGAGTTTGATTCAATCGAGCCAAACAAGACAGGTGTGAATACACCCTTAGTCACCGTTCTATAATAAAGTGCTGCTTTCATTGAAACGCACACACACAGACTCCCACAATTTTCTGGGGAGACGATGGAGGGATGCTGAAAACTGTTGAGAAACATAGGTGAGTCGACTGCATATAAATATATATATATATACAGAAATTCTCAAATATATATTCTCTGAAAATATCTTCTTAACATCTTATCCAATTTTGCTTCTAAGTAAATGTATTGATTGAAGTATGTTTACTGGTCAATGAAAAATACTGAAATGCAAAAATACTAGAAGAGCCAACAACAATCTGTTTTAAGAAGTGGAGATTACTTACAATGGACGCTGATGCGACTCATCCGACCGCTGGTTTCTCAGAGAGACGGACTGTGGTGATCAAGTAAACAGTTTAAATGCCTGAGCTGATCCTCCCTCTTCCGATAAAAAGTTCCTGGTAAACTTCTATCGCATTCATTTGCATTCATTCTGTCACATCAATACACCAGCAGTGAACCACCTGAAAACACGCAAGACAACACGATCTGTCAACACATCAGCATATGGGCGGGATTTAGAGGAAAAGCCTCGGGTGTGATATGATTGCTATGTGGCTATGTTACTGACGAGCCCGCCTTAATATTGCTGTCAATACTTAACATTGACATGTTTGAAGATGTTTTATCGCTCACCCAAGATGCCAACAATTATTTTGTTATGTGTCATGTGGTTTTTGCACGATCAAATTATCATATACTACAGGACAAGCAGGTGTTCGAGGCAGCGGTGACTAGGAGCAATTATTATACGAGCTCATTGTGCATCAGGCTGAGCGGTTTTATGAGCACTGTGTCAAGAGAAATAATAAATAATGCTGTCCATTATCCACCCTAAACAGCATGCAATATAAGAATCAGTGCATCCCAAACAGGACGTTGACAATAAAATGGCAGAAGTGCTTGCATCGCTTTTTCCTTTTAGGTTAAAGCATGACGCCAAGGTCATCCATGTAAAAAATCATCATCATTCATGTGTAAAAAAAAAATAAAAATAAATAAGGATAAGACCAATAAGTCATGGCAACATATTTTTTTCCATTACTTTAACTCATCAAAAGAATTTCACCAACTTAAACTTCATTTAAGTTATACGAAATTCCATTAAAAAAAAAGAGTTTAAATGAAAAATTAATATTGTTATTGTTATATTCCATGTTAACTTTTAGCTTCACTGAAGAAAAAAAAAAAAAAAAAAAATCATCAGTATTTTTGTCAGTTTTTTTTTTGTGTCATTTTTAATGTTATATTTTGTCCATTTATTTTAAAATATCTAGCCTAAATATCTAAATATCTGTTTCTTGAGAAACAAAACATATTTATGTGATCAATATTATATTTGTATTATCTGTGTTAGGTTATTGTTTAAGAAAGCTATAATAAAACATAACATTATATTATATAAAAATATATAATTATATGAAATGACTTTAATACTCTGAAAAAAAATTGGAGTACGTTTTACAATACTATTTCAGTCTTTCTACTTCACAATTTCATGCTTAATTCAATGCGTTACTTGCCGTTTCTTTGTAATTATTTGTGAAATTTATTAGCATTTTAATAGCAATCTGAGTGAGAACTGTAGGTTATACACTTTTTTTTTCAGTGAAGAGAATGCTCTATGATATGGCAGAAATAGTAAGAGTAGCAAGTTTCATGACTGTGATATAAATAAAGCCTATCAGCTATTTTAAAGAGAAAAAAGAGAGAAAAAAAGCTCTTGATGAGCTCTTTGATAAGTCTCACCCAAACTTGTTGCAATAAGAAAATATGTCAGCACATTAAAGAAAACTGTGCTCATTGAGCCATTTTATAAAGCTGAAGGTAATGCATTTAGCTAAATGCAAAAAGTGGGTGATAAAGATGTGGCATCGACACCAATATGAATTGAGGAGACTGAACATGACTGTTACTGTAAGGGTTTGCCAATCCCTAGTGGCTGATGATGGAACTGCAGGAACATTGATGAGCTCGTCATACAAGCTAATGCTAAATTCAGTGGGAAATCACTGTTCAAGCAGAGTAGCCACAGGTTTAGCTAATCGATTAAATATGAACACAAAAATCTATGAACACAAAGATACACAAAATTCTGACTGCCTTCATTCACAACACTATTTCATAATAAAAAAAATCTTAAAATTATGCAAAAAGATATTTGTCCAAAATAAGTGCTGTAGTATAACCATCAGGACAGCAGTGATGTGTGAACTGAATTTGACAAAAAGTACAGTGTATTACAGTGAAGTTACTGAATATTTTTCATAATAAAAAGTCATAAAAATTATACAAAAAGGCATTTTCCCAAAATAAGTGTTGTAGTATAACCATCAGGACAGCAGTGATGTGTGAACTGAATTTGGTGACACTACAGTGTGTTACAGTGAAGTTATTGAATATATATTTAATCATTTCAGAGAAAAAGGCTAGGCCAGCAACCAACCTAAAAAGAGGAAAAATAGCAAAGGCCCTAATGCATGGACCCAGTCAGTATTTTTACAGCACACTTCAATCAACACCAAACGAGCAACTCCTGGCTGGGAACATGACTGAATGTCTCAATAAAAAGTGTTGAAAGTAATAGGCTCAGAAATGAGGAAAAAGGAAGCCATTCACTCCAACATCATGATGGAAATATACTCAATGCGCACAAAATTTTCAGCAGGTCATGAAAGAGGTGAAGGAAGAAGTGGCATGATGAGACATGGTTGGCAGAAGAGGACAACCCATACTTTTGTCCAGGCATCTTCACTGTTCTCTTTGATACTTGGCCATTTTTCCTCTTTGGACTGGCTTGCTGTTGGGAGACCTAACTAGATATGAATCTCATGAACAGGACTTGGTGACAACAAAGAAACTACCAAAAAACAAGAGATACCAACTGTCACATAGAAAAGTGGTTTGGAATTGTCAAACATTCCATAATGCATAACGAAACAAAAGTCAAACCAGGAACCTTCATAAGAAAAATGCATCAGTCTCTGCAAGCAAGATATACAGAGAATATCAGCATAACCATCCTCAAAAGCTATTGCTACAAAATGAGCCACATATGAACCTCGATCAGTCTCAACAAACTTAGATGAAGAAGAAGGAAGAACATTTCCCATCCACCAAATCCAAATTCTTTCCAAGAAAAAAAAAAAGGTTCCAGAAGTATGTGACACAAAGCAAGGAAAGTCAAAGTTTTGAAGCATATCAGCTTCCTACAAAGGTACTCTGTGTAGAGCAAGGGTCGGCAATTAAGTTTGGCATCGGGCCAAAAAAAAATTTCGCCACTAGATGGTGGGCCAGAACATAGTCAAAGGATAATTTAAGAAATTCATTGAAAAATGCAAGAATTGCCTGTGAAAAACTGTTACAGTGTCTTTTAACTGGTAGTGAGCTGTTACTCTGTGTTAAATCCTGTAGGACAGTCATTAACAAAAAGCCACATTTGTGTGGCGGTGTCCAGGTTTTACACTGGATAAATTAATAAAGCAGAGTAGTGACACGTAACCTGGCAAGTATCTTCATTCACCATCTTGCAACACAGACCACCTTGCTAAAACACACATATGTGGGAGATGCGGAATGGATAAAAATAACTTGAATAAGCCATTAATGTTTCAGTCATGTTCTTAACGAACTAGCCTATGTTTTATTTCCTCTTTCCATATTGTGAATAATAAATGTGTAACATTTTAATTTGCTTGTTACACTTATTGTAATAATTATTTGACAGCCTACTTTTACACTCATAATTATTCCTTGGCATCCTCACATACTAAACTGCATTTTTTAATTGTTTGCCTGCTGGAGGTACGCTATTATGTCATGTGCAGAGTGATGTTAACACCTAAGCTAGTTGGTAAGAGAAAATGGCACTATCAAAGAGTCTAAAGAGGAAAGTTGTCAGCGAAAATAGAGCATACAAAGAAGAATGGAAAGACAACAATGCATTTATCCTACCTAGTTTTGTGAATGCAATGCCGGTGTGTCTTATCTGCAACGAAGTTGTCGCTGTTTTCAAAGAATATAAAGCTACAAAAGATAATAGAACCCATTATAATGATACTGGCTACACTGGATGAGGCGCGACACCAGACATTCCCGACAGTAAACGAATTCCCAGTTATATTTCTGACATAGTTCAAGTGCTTCGCAACGGTCGGTTTGTCGCGTTCAGTATAGACAGCTTTTAGCTGTTGCGGCGCGGCTCGTCTGGTGTAGACACGATGATAATACTAGACGGCACCACGAGACGAAGATCTATTTCAGAACCAGCCGCTATTAAAATAATCTGGCTGCGGGCGCTGGCCAGATATTAATGTATATAATAATTCAAGTAATTTGATTCAAATTGAAACACTTAGTCGGTTTTTTTAGACTATCGAGTGCTATTTAAGAGCTGTACTTAATATGAAGGGTACAAATCTCTACCAGCTAAGCCATTACACCACAGGTGTCATTTTAAATGGCACACGGGAGCAGGTAGCACGGCAAGGATTGCGAAAAGTGAGAGCAACTACTTATGATTCTTAATTTTGACATGCACTGCAAAAAGGGAACATGTGCAATTCTTGCTTTAAGGAGGTATTTCTTCCTGATCCTACCTACAAATTCTAATTTGGTGTTGTAACCTACTTAAGCCATTTTGATATATCATAAAACAAGGAAAGCAGTTTTAACTTTACTGAGTTATATTGACCCAACAAACAAATTTCATTAGAGTTCAGGATGAACACATTCAACCCATGCGTATCTGCCTATTGCTGAACTGCGAATTTTGCTTCAACAAAAAAAAAATTGAATTGGGTTTATTAAACACATTAAAATGCATCAAAGTGAAAATTGCAATTGACAGCGCTACTCTTCACCACATAATGGTAACACAAAATTCAATAACAGAAACTCCTCTAAATGTCCAACTGAACATTAAACGTTAATATAAACTATAATCTTTCCCTTTTCTGAAAAACACATAAAATAACACTTAATCCCTAAATTTACTCTCCTAATGGAGTCCCTTGCAAAGCATGCTGGGAACTACAGATCCACTGCCCTGGGTAGCGTTTCCCAAAAGCCTCGTAAACCTAAGCTGATCGTAGCTCCATTGGTTTCAATCAATTTAGGCTGCAGTGTTTCTCAAAAGCATTGTGAACTATGCTGATCGTAGAGACCATTGGTGGCAAAGGCTCTACGATCTACTTAGGCTCACGATGCTAAACACAGCCCTGGGCAGTGGATCTGTAGTTTCCAGCATGCTTTGCAAGGGACTAGGTGAGTAAATTTATGGGTTAAGGGTTATTTTGTGTTGTTCAGTAAAGGGAAAGATGTTGGTAGTTTATGTTATTGTTTAATGTTCAGTTGGACATATACCCCCGGTTTCACAGACAAGGATTGTGCTTACAATGTGGACAATGAATTTGTTGCTCAGTACTGACACCTAGTGGTTCATTATATAGATTGTGAGTAATGATTAACAATATTACTAATCCAACTACACATTACAGAATCAGAAATTTTACTTGAGGTAAATTAATACAATTGCCTTTAATAAAATTAGTTTTTGTTTGTAATTATTTTATTCAAAAGTGAAAACTATATTTGGATTTAGTAGTAAAAATTAGGTTTTTCCAAAATAAAATTTAAGTTGTACCAAAGTGAAAAAAAAAAAAAAAAAATTGATTCATGGTCTCTAATAAACAATATTTTAACTTTGTGTGAATGTAATTTTTATTTTCTTGGGCAGAAGAACTATTTTGATTGATATTAAATTAAATTTTAAAGTTTCAACCAAATCAAAAATATAGTTTGAGAAAAACAAATACATTTAGCTAATAAATTACAGTAATTTTTTTAGGTTGGTCCAAAGTTTAATTTTTTTCAGTGTAGAGATGCTTGATCTTTTCAGTGACATTTAATTGATCATTTCTTTGTTTCTTTTTCTCCAATTTAGTTTCTACATGCTCACACTGACACCATTTTCGTGCTTGACCCTCAAAGTGGTACAAACTTACGACCACCATAAACACACACACTGCATTTTTCCAAAAACAAAGAATTTTTCAAAATGAGAAGAAATCAGTATGGAAGAGAAGACTGGGTGGACCAAGTGGAAACCTGGCACAATCCAACATTCATTTCAGGAGGATGGTTTCAGCTGTGCTGTCTTTGTGATGCTGGCAAATGGAGGGGGAAAGTGGTTTACATAAACACTGTCCTCACCTTTTCCCATATGAGACTGTGTCTATTAATTTTCACTTCTGTCCTTCTAGATGGCCAAACAGGTGGTGGAAGAGTTCCCAAAAATTCCTGACAGCATTAATACAACACCCAGCAAGGAGATGATGTGCCACTACAGGAAAAATGTGGCCAAAGAAATTTTGCTGGTATCAGGTATAAAATACTTTGAAAGAAGAGTTTATTTTCATGTTAGAGACAGAGAGATTAATTATAATCCTATCTACATTCAAATGATTGCAGTGTCAAGGGAGGAGTACTGCTCTGTGTGTGGACAAAAAGAAGGAGCCCAAACAGAGGAGCAATGCATCTGGGTATTCACTATGCCATTTCATAATAAAAGTTCCTCTGCTCGCGGCGTGTGTTGCGCAATTGCTCCAGCGGCCTCGTTCAGCTCTCACAACACTCGGTCCTGCTCTGCTTCATACTACAGTAACGTTAATAATCGCATCCATGAACATGATTTCCTATCCCAATTGTTTTCCACCGGCTGTGAAGTGAAGACCACATATCCCAAGATTACGAGCTCAAACTTGGCGTCATCAAGCTACGCCTTTGTTTTGAATAGACCTCTAGCGGACAGAAAATATTACATATTGCACCTTTAAGTGAAAGCATGTGTTTTCCCAACTACATTTAATACAACCATGGATTTGTGATTTGTGTTTGTAAGCTATTCATTTAGAGGAGCTTATGCTGAAAGTGTGTTTAAATTGTAAGAAATATGTATTGCCTATTTGATATGTTATGGAAATACGTTAAGCATTTTTAGTATTCTGTTTATGTTTCATATTGTTGTGGTGCTTGTTGTCTTCTGCTGGTCTTTTATTCGAATGCATTTTTTTTAAAAAAAAAAACACTTGCATTGAGGGAGAAATAATTGTGAGATTTGATATTTTGATAGTTCACTTTTTATTTAAAATCTACAAAATGCTTAAAAGTACGGAAGCCCTAAACGACCATGGATTATAATTTTTTTTTTATAATCTTGTTTTCTCGTGATCACGACTTAATCTCTGCTCTAAATTAGCCTACACAAATGTGCCAACAGGTGGCAGTATAGTACCAAATATAACTGATGGGGTGCGGTAAATATCCACTTTACTGTATTAGTTCATATTGGCCCAGATTGTACGAGTTTCGGACAGAGAGAGTCTTCGTGATCGCTTTATTTTGTGCAGTATTGTGTGCGTTAAGTAGGCTAACTGTTAAATGCTTGAATATGATTATTTTGCTTGAAAGTGTATCTGTTATTACGTTCTGGCTGCTAGATGCATGACTCACAGTTTAAATTCCGCAATAGTTTGGTGTGATACTAAACGTATTGCTTATTAAAACAAATTTTGATGTCACATTCTGTTTGCACCTTATTGTGTATCTTTAAGACGCCATTTTAATCATCACAGTTTAGTTTATCACATCATCAGTGTTAGTTTACCTCACTGTGTCACTCAATGTATATTGATAAGAAATATGATTTATAGCCTATGTCATTTAATTCAGTGAGAGTGTGTAACCTCTTGTATTTTCTACATTTCTTTGTAGGAAACCACATACATACACATAAACTCTCTTCTCAAACAGCATCCCAAGATTGTTTTAGCCTATATCAACTGGATTAAAGTTTTGTTTTTTGGAAATCTATTATATTGCACCTCTTTTTAATGGAAGAGCTAGGAGGAGGAAGACAATTTAACGCACATGATATAGCCTATCCTACATGACGAATAAAAATAACAATATGTAATATCATTTTATTTCAAGCGAATAAGGAAAATAAAGTGGGTTTAATCGAAGCAGCTTTAAAAGTTTTTAGAATTATAGAATAATCCGGCATCTTTCTGAAGGCACTCCGTCTGTACTTGAGATGTTGAATGCTCTTTTGATCATTAAACATGTTAATTACACAAATAAAATGTTTAGCGTACATTTATTGAACAGTGATTGATTAGTCTATATGTAGTTATTTATTTAAACTTTATTATTAAGCGAAGTAAACATTTTGCTGAAATATCAACAAGATATAAGAGCGCATGATTTATCCGTCGATCTGATGCGCGTGAAAGTTGTTTTCGTTACTATAGCAACAGTAGAATCCGGGTGCCGTGTTTCAGAATCAATCATTGTAAAAAGAACTTTTATGTCGAGATGACGAGAAAATTAAGTCGTGATATCGAGAAAACAACTTTTGTTATCTCGAGATCACGAGAAAACAACTTCTCTAGAGATCACGAGAAAATAAGTCGTGATCAGGAAACAAGATAGAAAAGAAAAAAAAAAAAATCCATGGCCGTTTAGGGCTTCTGTATAAAAGACCTAAAATGGTTCTTTCCTAATTAGGATGTAAGAATTCTAAAAATAGTAGTTTATCTGGCCAGGGAAACTTGTGTGTTCTTTGGAGGGTGCTTAATAACATTCAAGTGGTTTGGGGTTAACTTGGGTAACCACTAGAATAGTCATTGAAACTTTAAAGTGCAGGTAGGATCATGTAGGACCTTCAGCGCCACATACGTGGACAGCGCCATGTCACATGTCACCTAAAAAGTAAAATTGCCAAGTTCGTTTGAGGTTTAATGCTTAGAAGTAGTATATTCAGTAAAGTTAGAGAAAGAAATTGAAGACCATTTTTAAACAATCTGTTCCACCATGTAAAATTATTGTGCTCTACATGTTGTAGTATTACAATGTCAGGTGAACTCTTTATGTTTGACCATACCCAAATTATGAGGTTTAGTGTGTTTTATAGGGTGTGCTTTGTAACTTAAAAATTATTCAATAACCATTACAGACACATTGAAGGTATAAGGTGAAACTGTACTTTGCTCATAATGGTTTCAAAGTTCTTTTAAAGCAAATCATTCCTCTATAAATAAATCCTAAACATATAGAGTAAATAGTACTGCATTAGACACTTCTAGTATGTTATTTTAGGTCTGAGAAATATTTTCCAACTTGGTTTGGAGCATTGTGACCCTCCTTTCAAAAGCTATTGACTGAAAGGTGTGCCATTGAAGAACTCCATAGAAGACAGTGATGGTACAATTTGTATATATATATGTGAGGCTCAAATTCTTTATAAACCATCTTGAAGAAAGTTGCCACTACTTTTTGAAGTGTTCACCCAAAATAAACATCCTGTTTACTGTCATACTTTCTGAGTACTTGTCAATAATCTGATGGATTCAGTACCATGGACAGTGATATTTCTGCAGGACTGTAAACATCAATCAATGCACATGAATTGTGATATTGTGAGAGTTTAATGTTAAACGAAGTTGTCATACAACAGGAAAAACATAAAAGGTAGTTTAGCCATTCTTTTTATTCAACACCTGGAGAACACAGTTGCACTGTTAAGTCTTTATCACACTTAAAACCAGAAAAACAGAGGTCAATAAAACAGCAAGACATAGGCTGTAGTATGTTCTGTAGGGTTCAGACAAGATGTTCCAACTTACTTTGGAGCAGTTGGCCCATGCTTTCAAAACCTATTGAAATAAATCATACACTATATTGCCAAAAGTATTGGGACACCTCTCCAAATCATTGAATTCAGGTGTTCCAATCACTTCCATGGCCACAGGTGTATAAAATCAAGCACCTAGGCATTCAGGCCACGTAAAATCACAGAGCGGGGTCAGCGCATGCTGAAAGCACACAGTCCGCAGAAGTTGCCAACTTTCTGCAGAGTCAATAGCTACAGACCTCCAAACTTCGTGTGGCCTTCAGATTAGCTGAAGAACAGTGTGTAGAGAGCTTCATGGAATGGGTTTCCATGGCCGAGCAGCTGCATCCAAGCCTTACATCACCAAGTGTAATGCAAAGCGTCGGATGCAATGGTGTAAAGCACGCCGCCACTGGACTCTAGAGCAGTGGAGACGTGTTCTCTGGAGTGACGAATCATGCTTCTCTGTCTGGCAATCCAATGGACGAGTCTGGGTTTGGCAAGTGCCAGGAGAACGGTACTTGCCTGACTGCATTGTGGCAAGTGTAAAGTTTGGTGGAGGGGGGATTATGGTGTGGGGTTGTTTTTCAGGGGTTGGGCTTGGCCCCTTAGTTCCAGTGAAAGGAACACTTAATGCTTCAGCATACCAAGACATTTTGGACAATTTCATGCTCCCAACTTTGTGGGAACAGCTTGGGGATGGACCCTTCCTGTTCCGACATGACTGCGCACCAGTGCACAAATCAAGGTCCATAAAGACATGGATGAGCGAGTTTGGTGTGGAGGAACTTGACTGGCCTGCACAGAGTCCTGACCCCAAAAAAAAAACTTATGATGATCAAGTTGATTCTGAATATTGATCTAAAAACAATATATTCAAGAGATGTGATTTTCCACTTGTCTGGACTGTTACCAAATTACAGTTCATGTACATGTTCATTCTTTTCATTTCCTGAACATCTTTTCAAACACCATCATTATAATGACATTTTTATTGTTGCTAAAGGAAAATCTATTGCATTAGAATACATAATCTGAGTGATATTTGCTGGTACATCTGTAGTTGGTAAAATGTAGTTGTCTGTTTGCACACAATGAAAAAAAAGACGGTCCCTATCTTGTTTACCACGCTACATTGGACATTCAGTGGAGATTCGCAAGTATGCCATTAAAACAATATTTGTCCATTTTGATCGATTGTGAAAAATGTAGTAGGTTGACAATCGTTGGTTGTCAATATCATGTCACTGCTTAGAATTTGCAACTTTATTGCACATATAATTAAAAAGTTCTTAAAGGCGGAAGTCCGAATGTGTGAATATAAAACCAACTTTACCCAAGTTAAAAGTGTGCACACTGAGAAATAAACAGCTGGTTATTTTCAGACAGTTTACATTAGCGAGTAGTCTATGGCTAATAAACACCACTTTAACATGATCTCTAACTTAAGCAAACGATTTTAATACACATTTAGTTAACAAAACGAAGCCATAACCATTTTAATGTTAGTAGAAGTGTGAGTACAAGGAAGAGATCCACCTGCATGCCTCTCAGTGATGTTGCTTTCATCTGTGCTGATCTGCGTCTCGAGCAGATGATAGGCTTGTTCGATTTGAGAGCAGTCAGATGAGTCAGCCAGCGCAACTTCTCAGCTGTTTGCAAAACAATTTTTTTTATTTTTGCTCAGTACTTTATTCTTTTGCAAAACTATATGGTGTGATTTTGACTCCATAAAAATCTGTCATGCTAGGAATTTCTACCATTACAAAAAAAGTACGGAATACCATATCATGGTCCTTGTCTGGAAAAAATGGTAGGCCTACATGTCCAATGATCTATGGAATTGACCCTTCGCTGGGAGTTTGATTGACAAGCGATCTAACCAATCATAACGCCGAATCCGCCATTTTGTCCGACAAAGCAGTCAGGAGTTAGAAGATTAACCGCGATGGACTTGAACTTGAAAAATGGTGTGTACTGACGTCTTTCCGTGTTTGAAACAACATTCCTTCTCATGTTCCTTCATGTTTATTTGATGCTATAAATTAACTATTAGGAAAAGATGATCGGTTTACGAGCCACTTGAGCTGAGGCGCTACAGCGATCTGTCACGACACATTAAAGAGCCACAAAACGGTTTTTATTGTTCAAATTTCTTTAAAAATTGCACAGTTTGAAAGCTGGGACTTTGTTTAATATCATAAGTAACCTGCTCTGTCTTGTCTGTCGACGTGTCCTCTTTGCTCCGCGATGTATTTTTCACTCTGTGTGGCGTGACAGCGCCATGGCTTGTCGGACAAAGCAACAGTAACTAAGGGGGGTGGGTCTTTGCGAAGGGTCAATTGCCATGGCACCTTGCATGTCCAAAAAAACTGACATATTACTCTTTTGGGTCTTTTTGTTGTTGTTGTTGTTGTTATTGTTCAGGGCTGGACTGTACTGTTTAGTGTTATGTATAATTTATGTTATGATAGACTACACAGTACAGCACTAAACACATTGTGATTTCACACTAGTGTTCACTCTAGTGTTGTAATGCATTTATATACAGCTCACTTGCACACATATACAGTATATTCACACATATTATTAAATATATTTCAATCTAATAATTGTGATCCAATAAATATTGTGTTGAAACATCATTCATCATAATCAAGACAAAATACAGACATAAAGGCAGAATAACAAAACTGTGATGAATTACCTAACGCCAAAATAACACTTTCCATGTGAAAATGTTTTCACCACAGTCTTTTGCATTTTTAAAAATGTTCTGAAGATAAAATCTTAAGTTTAATCTTGTGATATGTTCCTGTTGATATGGTGTAATAGTTCGTGGGCTAGGTTATCTCTACTGGTAATCTTGGTCATGTTAGCACTCACAGAGAGTCATGATGATAATGTGGAAATGAAGAAATCTTTAGTAAAGCAGTTTGTTGCAGTAGATGCTGTTGTCTCTAAAAACAATTCCATTAAAAAGCTTTACTATGTTAATAATGACAAAATACCATAGTGACTACTAGTAGCCTACCTGTTACTGCTGTAAATCAAAATAAATTGATATGGGATCTTGTTTAAACTGTTCAAACAATCTTCTTTGTTATTACATTAATAGTGATTTTATTGTATTAGAATAAATGCAGACATATGTACCACAATATGTGACATGTCATATGATATCATACATATTATCATTATATATTATAACAAACAATACAGTAAACAGTCCTGCTTTGTACACTAACAAAAATGTTACATTTTTTGGACATGTACCACATTAATCATGTTAATCATTCAGTATTAAGATATTTATCAGTAAGTAATTATCCTTGTTTTTGCCAAAACGCCAAAGTTTATTTAAAATTAATACCACATATATGACATGGCCTTTTCTTTCTTTCTTTCTTTTTTGGACGTTTAATTAGCATCCATAGTAGTACCCTAGTAAAGTAGCTACCTTGGAGAACTATGGCAGACTACGACCATCTGATGCCATCACTGTACTGCATCACATCACTTATGGGGTTACGTTTCTGCCACAATTCTGCACGTGCAAGATCATATTTTGAGCGTGCAAAAGAGCATTTCGCATGCGCGTCAACTGAGTTTTGCGGAGAAATGTTCGTCTCGCAAATAAAAAAGTATTTAGAGTGAACAAAAATCAGTTTTGCATTTAAAAGAAGTTTATTTGGATGTGAACGGACGTTTTCTTTCGCATGTGCACCGTTTCAATTGCTTGCTTTCCTGATACCCACGCTGAGTGCTCTCTAATCGCAGACGGCTCGCTTGCTCAACACATCCCAGTGTTATAATATGCCATAATTCCAGCCAGTCAGAGATGAGGCTGCTAAATTCTGATTGACAACCAATCACAAGACTCCCTGCATTACCGACAGAGGAAGAGGAAAAATACATGGAGGAAGAGACGTTTGTTCAATAGCTTGAACACTATCAAAGTCCCTTTAAGACTATATAAAGTCTTTGACACTATTTATTTTCAAGTTCAAATGTCTACCACTCGACGACCACACGTAAGTAGCTTATTTTTAATCAAAATCATATTGTATTATTACATAATGGAATGTCCCAGTGTTTCCTACACCTCAATTAACTGGTAAGTTAGTTTTAACTTCTTACTGAACTGCAGGTTATGTAATTAGTGGAATTTAAAAGTGACTGAGCTGGGGTCTCTAATGTTACATGTTTTCAGAAATGAAGATGGACAGCCTTTTCCTCTTTTAATTACTTAAGTGTGTAAGCAAGGTACAAAACTTGCCTCTGGATATTTAAAAATAAAACCTATCAAATAAGCGCAGAAATGCAATGTAATAATGGTAAAGTAATTACCGCAAAGTAAAAACCGTAATCACTGCAAATATAACAGTAAGTGAAAATCTCACCCAAGATCTTAACTGTTATATTTGTCATTGTTACTCACATATTTTTATTTATTTATTTTTTTTGCAGTGAGGGAGAACAAGCCTGCATCCCAATGTTCATACTATCCATCCTAAATAGTGTGAAGTATTTATTATTACATTGCATTTCTGCATTTATTTGATAGGTTTTATTTTTAAATATCCAGAGGCAAGTTTTGTACCTTGCTTAAAATGGTTAAAATGAATCAATTTGTTTACAAATTTAAATTACACTTAAGGATTTTTTTTATAATAATAAAGTTATAATAGGTCTACTAACAAAAATTATTTCTACTCCAATTTGTTTTTTGTTTTGTTTTTTACATATAAACATTTAAATGGTGGCTGTCAATGTAATGAGGGGTCGGCAGAATGGGGATCCATTTGCAGCTTTATTTAGATTAAACACCAAGGCAGACAGGGGCAAAGGCAAAGACATAAACAGGAACAGGCAATGGTCGGGGCAGGCGGCAGACAAACAGTATCGGGTCACAGGCGGAGATCAGGGCAGGCGGCAAGCAAACACAGTCCAGTATACAGGCAAAGTTCAGGGCAGGCAGCAGAGAATCACAACGGGTAAACAGTCCAACAGTAACAGAATAAACAATCCACAAGAAAACGCTCAGAAATGATCACCGGGGCAAATCAAGACTTCGCGGTGTGTATGTGTGAGTGTGTGGCTTAAATAGTGTGAGTGTGATGAGGTGCAGGTGTGTGCGCAATCAGTCCCAGGAATGAGGGCCTATGGGAAACGTAGTCCGAATGGGAAACAGTCAGTATTCAGGTGATGGCTCCCTCCGGTGGTGCGGAGGAGGAGGCGAGGGAGCCACATTCGTGACAGTCAACTTGATGGATTTATTCAAACATGCATTATATAGACTATTAAAGAACATTACAAAATTTTAATTAATACGTAATATGGTGCATATTTTAGCTAAATGCTCCTCTCTAGAGTTAATTTTTCTAGCTGACTAATGAGTTTATGGTCACTGAATATGTTTGTTCTGAGGTAAATGTGACGTTACGTTTGTTTGTTTACTAGCTTTTTTATTACCATCTTTCCATGGTTGAACACTGAGTAAGCGATTACATGAGACATGATACGGATTTTGGTAAGTTGTTCTGTAGCTTTTAACCTTTATACCTTTAGGTGTTCATTCATGTTTATTTCGCGCTGTAACTGGTATTAAAGTGGAGGAGAGGATCAGTTCACGTGCGCGTCAGGCTGCCGCTTCTCTTGAACTGAGGCTGCAGCGATCTGTCACGCCACATTAAAGAGCACCAGATCCGTATCCTCGTGTTTTTTTACATGGATATACAGAAATCCTTGACCTTTCCTAGTAGGTATAAGGCATACACCTGCATATCACATAGACTACACCACTGGGGGGATCCCCCTAGGGAGAAATAGCGGGGGCCCCACGCAATTGCGTGCTTTGCATGGTAGGTAAACACGCTATCAGGAGAGCAAGCAACTGAAACGTTGCACATGTGAAAGAGAACGTCCACACACATCCAAATAAACTTCTTTTAAATGCAAAAATGATTTTCTTTCACTCTAAATATTTTTTTATTTGCGAGACGAACATTTCTCCACAAAACTCAGTTCAGAAACGTAACTCCATACACAGGTGGGCTCAACGGATGCGCGGGTTCAATGACGTCATGGGAACGCGCAGGGGGAGTAAATGGAGGTGGTAATGGTTTCATCACTCACCGGTGTGTGTGATGAAGTGCACTTCATCTCTGCTTTTAAAAGACATCAGTAAGTATCGATGAGTTTTTAACCGTATAGAAATCGCATCGATCTCTGTAAGACTGTTCATGAACTGTGACACAAAACTTCTGTCTGAAAGCGCTCATTTCAGCAAGTTTTCCAGGTGTCAACTAGTTTATATATATATATATATATATATACACATGTGACCTTTGGCTAATCTGGCCTGGTTTGCCCCATTCTTCAACAGAGCACATACTCAGAATGTGGATGATTTTAGAATTTATTTTCCTGCACAGAGCAGTGAAAAAGGAGAGAATAGTGAGTCGTATGCAGTTATAATTGTAACGAATCGTCACTCAGGCTGGGATCCATTTGCATGCTTTATTGAATAAAAGCGTGGTCGTACAGGCAGGGTCAAACAGGAGCAGACAGGTACCAAAGGGACAGGCAGAATCAAGGTCGGGAAACAGGCAGTGGTACGGGACAGGCAGATATCACTCACAGATCCGAACACAAGGCAGAGGTCAAAGGCAGGCAGCAGAGAGTCGTGGACGGGTAACAAACAGGATCAGCAACAGGTAATCAGACGGGGTAATAACGCTCAGAAATGTTCACCAAGGCAAAACAAGACTTTGCAATGAACTATGGTACAAGGGAGTGCTTTATAGTCTGGGTAATGAGTAACAGCTGTGGTTGTAATCAGTCCAAGGCACGGGCTTGTGGGAAATGTAGTGTGTATGCGAGTGTGTGTGTCAGTATTCGGGAGACGGCTCCCTCCGATGGCCAGAGGAGGGAACAACGGAGCTCGTCTCCGTGACAATAATACAATACTATAATAATAATATAATACTATTCTCAATATAACAATAAACAATTTATTCACATTGGGCTGTACTTAAACAAAAATAAAACAAATCTTAAATGTAATAATTTCTCCAGGAAATGATATAGACTTTACCAATACAATATGGATTTTCCTTCTTTCTTTCGCTTAAATTTAATGCTGTGTGATCGTATAATGCATTTTTGACAGAAAAAGTATTATATATTGAATATAAAATAATCATCCACTCTATGTTAAATGTAATATGAAATTAATGGAAATAACATTTTTAGTAAAACAACAAATTAAGTGCTCTACAAAACACAGTTCGCAATAAACATTTGCTAAACAACACAGTAAATTCTTAAAGGGATAGTTCACACCTAAAAATGAAAATTTGATGTTTATCTGCTTACCCCCAGGGCATCCAAGATGTAGGTGACTTTGTTTCTTCAGTAGAACACAAATGTTGATTTTTAACTCCAACCGTTGCCGTCTGCCAGTCATATAATGCATGTCAATGGGAACTCCATCTATGAGAGTAAAAAAAACATGCACAAACAAATCCAAATTAAACCCTGCGGCTCGTGACGACACATTGATGTCCTAAGACACAAAACGATCGGTTTGTGCAAGAAATCGAACAGTATTTATATTATTTTTTACCTCTAATACACCATATGTTCAACTGCCTTGAGCATCCGGTTGGTGAGGTCTGAAAACGCAGCAATCAATGAAACAGATTATTTAAATGTTGATCAAGCAATCTATTTTGCTGCTGGATCAGCAAAGGCCAATCAGCTTGTGTCATGCAGTAATGATGTGACTGCTTGCAGAATGCATGTAAAGAAACTATCAGCCAGCGCCCCGCAAAAGGGGGTGACAGTTAAGGTCACTGAAATTATGTGGGCTAATTAAAAACTCTTGTCCAAATAATACAACATTCAAATATTTAACTATCCAACCTTAAACATTTACCCTTGCTCAGTCTATGTTAGCACAGTGACTGAAATAAAATCATTTCAGCATCTTTGAGGTTTTCTTTCTTTGGAACCTCATAACTACATGTTTTCACACCTGCATAAATGGAGACGGTGAAGAATCTTGGTGATTTTTAACATTCCCTAGCAAATTTTACCTCACATTTCTCATCTGCTCTAATGTTTTTAAATTACTTCTCTTAAGTGACCTTACATGACATTTTCGTGCCAACAGAGTTTGGTATCAAATGACACAGTTCTCTTGCACATAGAAAAAAATGTGAAAGCGGACTTGGGTTAGATCTTTGGCTGAGAACAAGTCAATTGTGGTTTGGATGTATAAAGGTCAGCATGTGAATGTGTGTTTACAGGCAACTCTGATTTCCCAGAAGTAAGAAGGATGTACTTACAAAAATCAGAATCTAGTGTGGGTATTGTGAACTTGCATGCAGAAACTAATATTTTAATTAGCCTTCACAACAATGCATGCCATATATAAATCAGACACAAATATTTGTTATATTTAACAAATATTCTTAAAACCCTCATCGAATGCAACCCAAGGTGTCTGACCAACCCCCAAGGTAATAGAACCTGGTTGCCATAGTTTTACGAGCTGAAACTATGCAGGCCTCTGCATAGTTTAGTCATTGTGAGTCAGGCTACATAGGGAAGACACAAAGCCTGTAAAAACAGACATTAATTTATAGACAAACTGTTCTATAAAATAAAATGCATCCCAGGACAATGTGTGTATGATTATAACTGTCTTGTAAAGTGGTTCTGGCATTATATTTTGCTTTATGCAAATTTTATGAGTGAACAATTAGTTTGTATATCGTATCTCCTGTCAAATTAATGCTCATTTCACGACTTACATTTTTATGTATGTGACTTCCTTGTCGGATGCAGTGTGTGTTTGTTGCATTAATTGGAGTATAAATGGACAAATCCACAAGGCCCAGTTTAATCATGCTCACGTCGTAAAAGGCCCCCACCGAGGAATTCTGCCGCTCGGAAATTAAACCTTCTCATTGGTCAGGTCAACCCTGAGAGGTGTGGCTTCGCCCAGACTTTAAGAGCCAACACCGCCCTCTCTCGCTGGCTCTTGCTTCTTCGACGGACTCAAGGAATCTCCTGTGCTCATCTATGAGAGAAAGAAAGAACTCTTTCCTACAACAAGAGTCAAACTAACCACGCAAGTTTGTCATCGTTTCTTCATTCAACGCAGGAGAGATCGATTGCAACTTCAACACCATCGGATCGAACTCTCAGGACTTTCTAATGTAACAGTATATTCGACGCTCTTCAACAGCTGAGGCATAATGCAAGTAACGTATGATATACTAAATTGCTGCTAGTTAGTTAAAGTTATGAACCCCCTTTGTTAACAAAGGAGCTTTGTAATAAATACTGCTGATTCTTTCTGGGTTACTGACTTTTCTCCATAGCTCCATTTCCTATTCCCACTTCAGGTTCCACTCTTTCATTTCTCTCATTTCCTATGTATGTGTGAATTGTATGTGTGTGTTCATGATTTAGTTAATAAAACTTGAGCATAATACATATTTGGTTCTGACTCCCTGTCTGTGAATAACTGTCACTTAAATGATCGATCTTGTTATCAGCTCTAAGTGCTGTCAATGCTAAGAAAGAATTATTTGTGGCCATGAAAAATACACTTCTCTTAGAATTAGTTAATAATCAATACTGGGTGTTCACAGGATGAACTGATCGATTGATTGTAATGTTAATGTAGCTACATCAAGTTAATCTGATTAACCGTTTTAAATATTCGTAATTAATCATAATGAATAATCATAATGAGTTATGAATAATTATTAATATTTCCCCTTCGAGCTAATTTCGCTACACAGGTCTCGCAAGCTGAACAGACTGGTGTGTTGTGGAACCTCCATCTGTGTCCTCTCGATAGGAACCTTCATGTCTTTCCCGAGAGGTCATGAACATTATTTCTGAGGCTAGGACACCTTCTACCAGGCGCCTCAGAAATTGTTAGCTGGGGTGTCATGTGAAGGACGCTCGCTGCTGCTTCAGTCTTCACAGGGTAGAAATGTCCGAATAAAAATGTTCAACAAGCTGAAAGAAGCTTCTTTTTTGGAACTGTTTAAATGGAACTGAAGATTTATAATTGTCATTGTAAATATTCACTTTCCCATGGCCACAGAACGGAATCAGAGATTGTGGGTCACATTCACATTTCTATATTTATTTCAACACGCAACCAAAAATCAAATCCCTAGAAGCTTGTGAACAGTTTTGCAGTGGCTGCATGCAAGTTCTGCTAATTCAAAAGCCGACAAACTGTGAGAGTCATACTCACAATAATGTTAATTATTTAACCAAACAAAATACAAAACTTTCAAAAACACTCAGCAATGTGATTATTTTATTGAGTGATAGGCAATGGGTTTAATCAGTGACATTATTAATAGATTTGCTATCCAGCGTCTTCTCGTCACCTTCTCAACCTGCTTCCCTTAGTGTTTTGTGTACACATAGAAAAGGAGAAAAAATGTATTACATTGTCCAGTTTTATCCCTGAACAATGATGTGAGTTACAATGGTAATTCTCAGTGCAGCAGGAATGACCTACAATGGTGACATTTTTCACAACTTCACAAAATCAAAGCACTGCATTAACTCACTATAGCAAAAAGGCAGTTCGATTCTCCTAATATGGAGTCCAAACAAAACAGTCGTCCAGAACTCAACACGGTGTGATGTCAGATTCACATTCTCTATGGTATTGAAGCATCCATAGCGAGTTGCACCGCAATGTCCTTTTCGCTTTGATGTGTTCATGACCTATTTAATCTTTGAAGGTCTAAATGCAGCAAATTTTGTCTTGCACTTCTGTAACTGAAGCTGAATTTCACGTCAGTCATTGTCCCACTATGGCTAAACACCCTCTGGCTCCGCCTGCTACAGTAGCCAATCCCTAAGCTCCTGCTATTGATTGCACTGGAAAGTGATTGATGGATCTGGGGTGTAGATCTTCCCCAACATACCTGACTTGAGTTTACCTGGGGCATCTCCAGTCAACACTTAATAACAGTCGACAGCTGGCTTTGAGTAACTCGAAGTCTCAACCTATTTGAACACTATCACTTAGGAATAAGGTCTTTAGTGTTCCCTAACTTGCTGTGCAGCAAAAACCCAGGCAGACTCCAGACATTGCCTTCGAATATGCTTTAATCACGGCCAGAGGACCTCGTATCAATCACAGGGAATCCCACCAGCAAAAAGAATACAACATAAATGATAAATCTATTAGGCAGTATCTTAGCAAAATTTGCTTTGTGTATGACGTAACGTTAAAGGGGGACTCAGTAGTATTTCACAAACACTGTTTGGAAGTTAATCGGGCCGATACCAACAACAAACGTCTAACCAATCAGCATTAGGGGGCGTATGACAGTCGAGGAGAGAGAATGAGCAAGAGGGAGATTTGAAAATAAGAAAAAAAAACTGCAGAACGAGAAATAGGACACAATACAAAAGAGCTCAAAACAATATCACTGGAATGAAGGTTTATGCCTGGGCAAGTGCTTTAGGACCCCACGTTTATATTAGAAAAGCTTGCTGGAGAGAGCTAAGTGGGAAGGCCTGAAAACAGACGTGGAGCCTGCTTTGATCCCGCTACTCATGTGAGTAACACTGGGTTTTGATTGTCTGGAGCTGCTGTGCTGTTTGCGACTAACAACGAACACTTTGGATTTACTCTTGTGTACTGTACGTTCATTTTTTGTGCTTCCTTGTCATTCGTTCATCAACTGCGCTTTATTTTTCGTGAAGCATTTTGTTGTGCGTCAGCTGTGATAAACACATCCACTCGCATTGCGTGTGTAACAGAGGCCAGATAGTGAGAGATTTGCTGTTAAACTACTGCACGCTGACAACTGATAGAGAATGTGGTGTTTAGCGTCATTAGTGCATTCGCCTTGCATGCCAGTGGTGATCGGGCTGGGGTTTGAGACCGACTTGGAGCAGCGTGGTTAGGATTGGAGAGTGAGTTTTGGAGGTGGAGCAATGAAGAGAGGGGTTGGTTTGTTTGGGTTGATTTCAAATATCAACAACGTCCAACAGCATTGTTCAAATAAAACTTACATCACCTGTGAGTGCGAGGGAGTGGGGAGGAGGGCTCGGTTCAAGGTAACTGTGCCTAGTGTGAGGACACCCTAAGTTTCATTTCCCCTTTTGTTATATTTGGACATGATTCAGACACACAATGACTTAGGCCCAAGGTTTGGGCAGACACAGGCATCATTAGCCAATGGTCGCAAGTTCCGTCGTTATCAGTATAGTTCAATGAGTCAGTGTTTCCTGAAACCATAGTTCCAACGAACACTGACAAACAGCATCACAAAGTTGTGTGGTTGGAGCGACAGCTCTCGATCTGTGGTTAGAAGTATAGTTTCTTGTTTGCATGACGTGCACTTAATAAATCCTTATCTTAGGCAAAATAAGCAAGCTGGCATTCAGTACAGTCTAGGCTATTTATTTATTTTGAATATATACAAATTTAATTTACATCTTTAGTTTGTCAAGAGATTTAAAGCACTGTTTTTGAAGAGTGAGCATGTGCGTACGTGCTGTAGTACATAAGAACGAGCCTATGATTTAATCTGGAAATTAAGCAAAATAACTGAGAAAAATGAGTTCATTTGGTCTGAAACGGGTAAGTCATTACTCCACCTGTGTGACAAAGCTGAATGACTAATTTGTGACAAAATGGTTTTGGGAAACAGTTGTGACTAGCTAGTTGTTTGTTTCAATGATACAGAGTACTGCGGTAGTTAAGGAGCGAGTTACATCATTGTATGTGAAACGCAGCCCAGGGAAGGTAAATGTTTACACTTTTGAAGAGATAAACCATGAATGACATACTAGTCAACAGGACAATGGAGGGAAACAGAAGGGGAATGGGACTGGCAAATTATACATGTTAAAACTTCACCGGGCCTCAAACTTCTCCAGTCATTGTTGTGAAATAAAGTGCTCCAATCAAAGTTGACTCAGTGAACTCCGACACACTGTGAACTTTAAATGGAGAAAGTTATTATAATTATAGATGCCATTTTTTATATGAATATAAAGATAGGGTCTGACATACAGTATTGTGTTACATTTACTGAAGTACGCCAACCCGTTAAGCTTGTTCTGCTAGAATTATACGTTTTCTGTATTGTTTATTTCACTAGAGTTTCCCATACAGCATATAGTTAGATTTCATAATTGTTATGTGCAAAATGTATTTTTTGTATTGTACAAATTCATATTGTTTAGCTTCAAAGCAGTAAGGTGCCCTCAGCTCTTGGTTTTCCTTTCTTTGATTAAGTAATGCCGCAATTTTATCTCACTTGCAATCTTGTTTCAACTACAGTTGGTAATTGAGATCCCAGACTTTTGTATGACCTAAAAACACATATTACTGTATAATCATCAGGGCTCTAAAGAATTCAAGAGATATATATGGATAGTTGACATTTGAACATTTGTGGTTTTTCTATAGCAATTATTTATAATTATTAATGTTTTGATGAGCTCATTTATTGAGAGACTGAAGAGTTGCCGTTTTACTTTTTTGTACACCACACAACCATTTGAACAAGTGAACATTAAAAAGAGTGACCAGTTACAGCAAGATATACACTTACATGTACATGTTTAAAAGTTTCTGTAAGATTTTTTTATGTTCTCTCTCTTAAGTCTCTTATGCTCACCAAGGCTGCATTTATTTGATCAAAAATATAGTAAAAACAGTGAAATATTATTACAATTTAAAATAGCTGTTTTCTGTTAGAATGTATTGTAAAATGTAATTTATTCCTGTGATCATAACTCCAGATTTCAGTGTCTTTAAAGAACAGAATTTACTTGAAATAGAATTTTTATTTGTAACATTATTAAAGACTTAACTGTCTTTTTTGATGCTAGTTATCATTCCTAACACCTGAGCAGGTAAAGATACATTTTTAGAATACGATTTGTTTGACTGTGACTGTTTCATGCCACCTGAACACTTCCTTCAGCGGTATACCATTGACATAACATGCTTGTGTGAAAGCAGGAAATAAACCAATAAATGCCAGTTAAATGTAAAAATAAATAAATAAATAAATAAAATTGAAATATAGAACTGTATTGTGTGACTGTTAGGAAAAAAACTTCTGCAATGTTGTTTCCGTTTAGCAGTAGATCTGGGCAGGTTTTTTGGTAACTTTACAATAAGGTCTAATTTGTCAACATTAACAGTGAACAATATTCTTACAGCATTTATTAACGCACGTTTGTGAATCTCCTGTCTGTGTGACACATACACACACACACACGCACACACCCTCGTGCGCACATACAGGGCGCGGCCGCATTGAGTTCTCTTTCACGCTTGAACAGACAATAACACAAAAAAAGTATGCCAAAATGTCCGCTTTGTCGAGTATCCTCGTAAGCACAGTCTTAAATGAGTTAAATAAAGTATTAAATGACCGCAAAGAGTTGTGAGGACATTGGGTGGTTCCTCCTCCTAGCTCTTCCATTAAAAAGAGGTGCAATATAATAGATTTCCAAAAAACAAAACTTTAATCCAGTTGATATAGGCTAAAACAATCTTGGGATGCTGTTTGAGAAGAGAGTTTATGTGTTTCCTACAAAGAAATGTAGAAAATACAATAGCCTAGGTTAAACACTATCACTGAATTAAATGAAATATATCGCTATAAATCATATTTCTTATCAATACATTGAGTGACACAGTGAGGTAAACTAACACTGAAACTGTGATGATTAAAATGGCGTCTTAAAGATAAACAATAAGGTACAAACAGCATAGGCCTACTTATACAGTAACATCACAATTAGTTTTAATAAGCAATAAGTTTAGTATCACACCGAACTATTGCTGTAGTAAAACTGTGATGAGTCATGCTAGCAGTCAGAACGTAACGATAGCCTAACAGATACACTTTAATGCAAAATAATCATATTAAAGCATTTAACATTAGTTAAGTTAATTACTTAACGCATTACTTAGCGATCATGAAGAAGTAAGGTCTTCACTCTCTCTGTCCGAAAGTCTGAAACTTGTACAATCTGGGCTTTACTTACTTTACTTTACAAATCAGGCTTTACTCGACGCATCCGCAAGTTCGCTTGGGTGCACATCAAATTTTGTAACTTTCCGCGTGGCTCCGCATTCCGAAAATGCGAGGCGAATCTGGCCGAGCATGTATGTCTCACCACACCAGCACCCAGTTTGCGTGTCTAAATTAGTTGCTTACATTTACAAAATGCGCCTACAATACCAGAAATAATCCCCTTTAATGAAAATAAAGGTCCATGTTTAATAAAAATGTTCACAAAACTAAATGAAAATGTTTAGTGAAATTAGAAAATATAGAGATCGTTAGTTTAGTTGTATACATGTTCTCATATTGTAGCTAAATTCCAAATAAATAGATTACGATCCACAAAAAAATGTAGATATTTACAAAAAAAATAATCGTATGCACTTAAATGAATAGAATGAGATCCACAAGTATATGTTAGGAGTTTCACAAAAATTAATTGAATTCACAAATAAATAAAATGAGATTTGCTAATAAAAAACATATTCACAAATATGTTTTTATGTCACAAGCACAACTCTGCCTGCATTTATTTGTGAATCACCACCTGTACATTTGTGAATTGCTTTCTGTGCATTTGTGGATCGCTGCACGCATTTGTGGATCTCTTCCTGCGCATTTGTTAATCACCTCATGCATCCAAAACCATAGCTGCAGTGATGCCGAGGCTCGTACTGTTACATTGCTTATGTAACCGAGGCCAGCTAGTAGTTGCTGTGCGAGTAAACCTGCTCTATGCTCTAGCGACTGACGCTAGGGGTTGCAACCTTTAGCCTCCTTGTTAGTGCGTCCAACTCCCACGCCAGAGACCAGGGTTCAAGGCCAGCGCATCGCGGGGCGAGTAGGACCTGGGTAGAGGGGTTACACTTACTGCTGATCTAGAGAACAATTTCGCCCCCTGTCGTTTCAAAGAATAGAACAATGGCGAGTGCATCAAGTAAAGCCCAAAATATACTTCGGTCGCGCAGCCCAAATTTCGAGACCGCAGCAGTGCCGCGATCGTTTCGGCGCTGGGTCTATTTTTGCTGCGCTGCTACACTCACGTGCTGCTCACGCTCCTCTTACGCTTGCGGTGTGAAACCAGCCAGGTGTACTCTAGGCACGGTTGCCTTGAACCGAGCCCAAGCGCGATTGTCCCCTGTCCCCCCTAATGTGATTGTCCCCCCTCCCCCTTTCCCCCTAACGTACACCTACACTAAACCCTAAACCTGTAACACTACAAAAATGTTGACACAGGTACGTTTTTCCAATGAGCCTGTGTTGCAAAAACTTTAATGTTGGGTGCAATTAATCAAGATTAATTACAAATTAGTTATTTTTTTAATCGATTGACAGCACTAGTTGAATAATATTATTTTGTTGCTTTGCCTGTTTTGATGTGCATGATGCCTCCTGCCATTTAGCAGCCATATGTGTTTGTGTAAGAAAAATATCCATATTTAACACATTATAAAGTAAAATATCTAGCTTCCACCAGGCCGCCTTCCTTATTCAACTTACGAAAAAAGCGCAACTGATGTCGCATTGAATAAGTTGAATACGGAAGGCGTAGGACGTAGCGTGTATTGAACTGTGTGAGGTGTTACACTTTCTTCATAAGTTGAATACGGAAGGCGGTCTGGTGGAAGCTAGATATTTTGCATTATAATGTGTTAAATATGGATATTTTTCTTACACAAAGCATTGCTTTGCTTCAGAAGGCCTTTATTAACACTCCGGAGCCACGTGAAGTAAGTTTATAATGGATGAATGCACTTTTTTGAGCTTCAAACAGGTGGTTTCCGTGCACTGCCATTATGAAGCTTGGGAGCATCAAGGTGCTTATTAATATAACTCTGATTGTATTTGTCTGAAAGAACAAAGTCATAATAATTTTTTTTTTAAATATTTGAAAAATAATTAACATTTGAAAACATTCGTTAGAAATTTAGAAAAGTAATCAAAAAGTAATTAAATGTAATCAGTTACATTACTTTAATAAAGTAATTGAAATAGTTACACTACTTATTACATTTTAAATAGGGTAACTTGTAATCTGTAACCTATTACATTTCCAAAGTAACCTTCCCAGCACTGGTTACTTTACAAAACATGTCTACACTGGGATGCAGATTGTGGTTTCTCACCATGCATATAAACATGATATATGATCATGATCCAGTTGATACAAACCATCAAACTTTTAACTGCAATTTGCACTGCAGATCTGGAGAAACACCATGAGACTTCATTTCCTGGAATCACAATAAACCTTCCCTGAAGTGGACTGCTCATACAGGTAACCGGGAAGCTTTGGAAGTCCCGTTTCATTTTTTTCTTAGATTTAATCACCTTAGAGACGAAACTAGTGTTTTATTTACAATAAATGTGCAGAAGCTGCTTCTTCCTTTTCATCCAGTCATCTGTTCAAGCATTTCCTCATGCTTGAACAGATGAAATCTGAGCTGGCACATGAGATATTTAATACAAGGGGAAGTCAATGAGGAACTTTATCTAATTTAATTTCATGACATTAATCACTTCAACTAAACTGGTGGCAGGGTAAGATTTACCTCATATCGTGACATAGGCAAAAGAAATGTTTGCTGTCGGCTGGAAACCTCCTATGACTTAAACTGCTACTTTTTAGGAAATAAAAAAAAGAAAGAAAAGAAAAACAGTGTATTTACTTAATAATAACACTGTTTTTCAAAGATAGAATTGTGGCTTTACATATTACCGTATACAGATACATTTATATAGCCTAAATGGTAACACTTTACAATAAGGTTCATTGGTTAACTACTTTAGTTAACATGAACTAAGAATGAACTGCACTTCTACAGCATTTATTCATCTTAGTTAATGTTAATTTCAACATTTACTAATACATTATTAAAATAAAATGTTGTCCTTGTTAACAGTTAATGCATTGTAAATTAACATTAACTACCAATGAACAACTGTTTTCACAAATTAAGTTTACACAAATTACAAAAAAAAAAAGGTTTCAAAACAGTAACGTGTGCTAAAATAAAAACATTACATATAAGAAAAAAATCTCTTGAACACACCCTTATTTGCATGTCAATATAGTTTGACAGAGGCTTTATTCCTTTACTGCAAGACAATACATCTAAATATCAGCTGGAAGCTGGTGCTGTATAACATGATTATACAAGAGTGGCTTTTTTCTGATGAATTTGTTAAACCAGTTACATTGAGACTGTATGAATGAGACAGTTTCCAGCAGGTTGCATAAAACAAAGACTACCAATTGAGCAACTGAAAGTAAAAATGTTCTGAATAAAATAGCAACAGTTTATTTGTTTAGAAGTTTGAGTTTCACTCTGCAGAGTCAATTTTGCCATGCAGATATTATTCAAATATTATTTGTTTTGATGTACTGTACATAACCAAAACGTAAACAATGCAAATGTCATTCACCACTTTTACTGCTGTTAATCTTGTATGACCAAAAAATTACTTCATGCCATCATCATAAAGTCAAGGATTATAAATGAAAGCAAACACACAATGAATAAAAACAGACATACAGCTTCCACAAACATAGATAAAATTTCATTTGTTTACATCAGAGCCATTTTAATCATTGTGGCACCCTAGGCTATTGACATGCTGACGGCAACAAGGGTTGTTTGTCATGGAACGGCCCTGTTATGTTCATTCATAAATGTGGTGGATTTATGGACACACTTTAAGTCAAAGTTATTTACATTGCATCCAAGTGCGCGTATTTAGTCATTTCATGCATTCACGCTACGACATTAATCCGGAGCATTTTCGATACTATACAATGTATGAAGCCTCTTGACCCTTGCGAAACAAAAATATATGGGAATATAATGCAAAATATAATGTGATATATTACATAATACATTTCCATATATGGGAAACTAGTGCTTATATTTTTCAATATACTGCAATATATGCATTGACCATGTATGTGTCACGATTGCTGGTTGCAGCACAAATGAATATAATCAGGATCTTGATGCAGCAGCTTTCTTTATTTAAACAAACTCAAAACTCCATAAAATGCTTAGAACTGGGAACAGAACAACCAACTAAACAATGACGAGGACAGACAGAGAACTGAGAGAAACACAGGGTTTAAATACAAGACAAAGAGCTTAGAACCCAAGAGGCGACACTTTGATACTTTTTGGGTAACAGCCACTAGATGGCGCTCCGATAATGCGGCCGCCATTATGGGGTGAAAATACTAACTGGACCATAGAATCCTTCACATCTTACGCACCCAAAATCGGCGAATTTCACTGCCAAATCAGAAGCGCAATAGAACAGTTTTTTAAATTAAGTCACCAGTAAATTGTATGGCTCCCACAGTAAATGTTTTATTGTCTTATATATGTTTTATTTTACCAGTTGTGGAATCCAACCATTCAACCATCTGAGGTAACGTAGTTAGCCTACTTTATTGAGTATTTCCATTTTATGCAACTTTATACATTTATTAATAGTAAATTAATAATTAATAAATTTAAGATCATCATGTTTGCAGCGAACAATATATTTCAGACCTAGTGGAGTAATAGTAATCTAGGTCTGAATTGAATTGAATATTGTACGTTTTAGTGGATCACGCTACAAACATAGTGATCTTATAATACATGATGCATTGCTGTGTCCGTTATCGCATAATTCACACTTTTTGACACGTTTGCTTCAATGGACATTAGACAACACTGCAAAATCAAGCTGTGATATTCATATATTTATTGTCCAACATTCTCAATTTTTCTGATGCATGTCCTTAATTTAATTTCATATGTTGGTAATAATTCAGTGTTTATAAGCCTTTTAAAGAATTTTAACCCAAACTGACTGGATTTCTAGAAAGCAAAGGTTTTGTGAAAAAAGTGAAAGACTTAAACACAAAGTGTGTAAAATAAACTGTAAAAAGGATTTGATGATCACTAGTGATTTATTCTGTGTTGTCATCATTCAGGTTGGATTTCAGCTTTAATGCAAGTTTTTTTTTTTTTTTTTTAACAAAGCAGCTGATATTGCCATAGAAACTAGTGGGCTGCCGACTCGCTTTCACCCCAAAATGGCGGAAACGCAGGGCTGCTGCTGGGCGCCGTGTTCCAATGGAACGTTCTATTGAGTGTCGCTTCTTGTTAGTGTATATTCTTTGTACAAGAACAAACAGGGCAGCTAACACGATAATTAATGAGACAGCTGGGACAAATGAACTCAATGAGGGTAACCATGGGAACAAACAAGTGGCGGGAAACTGAACAAAAGAGAACATGTGACTAAAGAAAAACAGACTCAAAACCCTGACAGTATGGCCGTATTCATATAAAATATTTAGAAATGAAGACAAAAATAGCATTACATGTACAAAGTTTACCATTTAGTGTAAGACTGAAACACGGCCTGAGTCTCAGCTGCTTTGCTCCTATGTGATATTGGCAGTGTTGGGCAAGCTACTTGGAAAATGTAGTGAGCTAAGCTAACAGCTACTCTTCATTAAATGAAGCTTCACTACACTAAAGCTACCCCCTGGGAAATGTAGCAAGCTAAGCTACAGCAACATGGCAAAAGTAGCTTACTACATCTAAGCTATTTTTCCCAATTTCATTTTTATTTTGAACCAACGACATACCAAGTCAATTCTCTCTCAGCAGACAAGCAGGCATAATAGTTCGGTTTAATTATTTATTCAACAACTGTTACAAACCAATTTGGCAACAAAAATCACATACAGGGTAAGATTTACCTCATATCGTGACATAGGCAAAAGAAATGTTTGCTGTCGGCTGGAAACCTCCTATGACTTAAACTGCTACTTTTTAGGAAATAAAACAAAAGAAAAAAAAGAAAAGAAAAACAGTGTATTTAATTAATAATAACACTGTGTTTTTCAAAGTTAGAATTGTGGCTTTATATATTACCGTATACAGATACATTTATATAGCCTAAATGGTAACACTTTACAATAAGGTTCATTGGTTAACATTAGTTAACTACTTTAGTTACCATGAACTAAGAATGAACTGCACTTCTACAGCATTTATTCATCTTAGTTAATGTTAATTTCAACATTTACTAATGCATTATTAAAATAAAATGTTGTCCTTGTTAACAGTTAATGCATTGTAAATTAACATTAACTACCAATGAACAACTGTTTTCATTAACATTAACAAAGATTAATAAATAGGCCTATTGTGTTAAATGTAGTTAATTGTTCATTCATAATTAGTTAATACATTAACTAACATTAACTAATGGAATGTTATTGTATAGTGTTACCATATAAATGTAAAGGCCTATAGATTCGCTACTTTTATTAAATCGTTGCATGTTATTAGCTAACATTTCACCAAAATCAAGTTCAAATACGAAGTTTTTGACCAACGAATGTTTTTTCAGTCATTACCACCGCATCCGAGGCAGTAAGTGCATCGCATTACGTTTTCATTAATTTGCAGGTTATAGTTTTCTATCGCTATGTGGGCGCTCGGGTTTTTTCTATTATTTGCCCAAAATATCATCGAAGACGGTGCACTCCTATTACTTATGAATGGTGCAACGCCCAATATGGCGAATAAGCCCCACCTTCTACATGAAAGAGCCAATTGTTGTTTAGTAAAGTCATCGCATCACTGCAGCTGCCGTTTGCTCCGGTTGCTATAGTAACATGCAGCTTTCTCACACTCGCCGTCATGACTGCGCATGCGCATTGGCTGGTCTAGCATTTGAACATAGGAAACAAGCCTTATGAGGCTGTTGTTGTCAGATTTCATTGGCGTTTTCAAATATGAAATTTAATCGTAAGCTTAGTGAACAGTTTTGGAGAATCGAATGTTTCCCCATTCAGAGAGATAGGAGTTGCACTTGGATACCCGAGAGGCGTTTCAAAGATGACCGCCGAGTGAAACGACTTTGATGTCATGTTATAAAAGATGAAGCGTATTTGGCTACAGTATTTGGCTGTGACTCGACAACAAATGTAAGACACTCTTCTCCGCTCCTCAAATAAAAACATTAGCCTTCATAAATATAGTGTTTCTTGAGTAAAGAAAACACTATAGGGTGAAGTCAGCTAAAATGGGCCACGTTTTGGTAAATGACTTATAATATCATTAAATAAGCTATGCATGAGATCTAATGATATTTTTACAAATTAGCATGGGTCTATATCTTAAATATATATATATATATATATTAAAATGTGAAAAAGTATAATTGTTTTAAAATTATGAGAGTTGGAGTATCAGCAGGTCCCTTCTTGAGCCACGGCACAACATTCAGTTAAAATGGGCCAATATAAAAAAATGAGATCAACACAGGTAATTTTGGCTGAAATCATTTTATTTTTAACAATAAATTGACACTATTGTCTTATTGTGCCATAGCAACAACACTATAAATTAAATAGAAAGTTGAACAAATATTTCATTTAAAAAAATGCAATTAAAAATGAACTGATCATGTTGTACCGGTGTGTGTTTCTGTGCATTGGTGTCTTTTGTGTGCATGTATGTGTGTACGCTTGTCAAATATCTGTCAAACGTTTTGTTAAAGATTAGAACATCTTTGACAAAAAAAAAAAAAAAATCACTTTAACATTTCCTGTAGCTATAGGTTTTAACATTGTACTGTACTGACATCTTCCTTTCTTTCCCTTTCTCTTCTCTCTTCTTATCGCTCTGTTTCCTTCCTTTGCTTCCTTTCCTACTTAAATGCCATAAAATTTGAAAGCATAATAACATCTTCAGTTTCAGCATTTTTTTTATACAATGGCACTTAAAAGTTTGAACTAAATGTTGTTGTATTTACCGAGTAATCCAATATTTAGAAGTGGGTTCAGAATTACAATTTCCATTTTAAAATGACTTTAGAACAACTTCATTGTTTTATTTTTACAGAGATTGGTAGGCCTGTTAGCTATCTTTGTTGCATTATATGCCAACATTTCAAAAATGGCAAAAACCATTTCTTGTGTTTTTCACCCAAAATTTGCATTTTTGTAACTCATATTACAGATATCTTAATATCCTTTTTAGATTCTAATTCTTAACAACTTTTCTTTTCTTAATTTTTAAGGCCCAATATGGTTAATTTCCAGAGATAGGGATCTCAGTGCGCCTCCATGAGTAAATTGGTACACATTTTCAGTGGTCACACATTTTTCTGAAGAACAAATAATGTTGAAACTAGAAATGTATCTCGTTTTATTCTATCAACACAATTGAACATTCCTGTCTGAGTGGCATAAATAGTATTTTTCCAAAGTTTGTGTGCCTGTAATTCTAAAAGTATTAAAGATATCTCAATATCTGTCTATATTCTCATTCTTAATAAACTTTTCTTTTGTAATCTTCATTTTAAAGGCCCTATAATATGGTTCAGTCCCATAGATATAATGTGGCTCCATGTTCAAATTGTTGAATTTGACCCATTTTCTATATATATAGCTACAACAATGGATATTGAACATCAATCTCTATTCAAAACCATAAACTTAAGAAAGAAAAGAAAAAAAAAATTGTCAGGAAGATAGGCCTATGGCATAAAATCTGAAAGCATAATAACTGAACATCTTCAGCCAATAAAGCATTTTTTTTTTTTTTTTTTTTTAAACAATGGCACTTAAAAGTTTGAACTAAATGTTGTTGCAACCATGCATGAATAAATGAAAATGCATATTTTTCAATTAAAGAGAAGAGAACTTGGAGAATTAGCCTAGTATGGGCTGCTTTTGGTGCTTGAGACTTTATCAACAAGGGGGAAAAAATCAAACAAATTAATTTAAATAAAAACATGGAAGTGCTTACATACATTAATACATTTAACAGCTTTCTTGTTTATCAGATTATAAATAGATTTTAGGTATTGTTTAACTTCTGATTGCAAAATTAGAAATAATGGTTTATAATTACCATATAGTTATGTATACTAAACTTGGCCAAAACAAATTAACCAAATAATACTCCTTATGGAATGACATGTCGTAAGAGGAAAAAAAAAAAAATCAAAACAAAGTTGAAAGCATAATATGATCTCTAACAAACGAGCAGAAATCTACGGAGCCCCGCACATGAAAAAAATTAAATCGTGCGCACGGTTTACTAATTCGTTCCCTTGATTTATAAATCATGCGCACGTTTTAGTAAATCGAGGGAACGAAATAGTAAATCGAGCGCACGATTTAGCCTACTGTTTTTTTTTTTTTTCCCTGCGTGTCACGTCCGGGGCTCCATAGAAATCTAACCAAAAATTGGTTGAATAAGGACAACTCAAAACAAATGAAAAAACGTATCTGTATGTAGACCACAAAAAGTACAAAGCATGTCAATATCACAGTTAAATCAGTTTACAAGGAAATAGTTACTGGGTAATATTTATAATGAGTTTGAAAGAAATTTCTTTTACTTAAGTTTGCGAGTGAAGGGCATAATAATTTGGAGTAACGCAGCCCCGCTCACTGTGAACCAGGAGCGACCAGCCGGCAGAGGAGTCTGCTTGGTCTTAAAGCCTTCTGCGAACGGCTATGTTCGCAAATTTGTCTCAAAGGAATGATTAATTCTCAATTTAGAGCGTATGCCTGAGAATACGGGACAAACTGCGCTCCATATGCCTATCATACGAAACGCGTCATTAATTCAGAAAACAGCGACGCTACCACGCTACTGAGAGATGTAGTTAAGCTAGTAGCGTCACTACTGCCCAACACTGGCCGTTGGTTTGTTGATCACAGCCACTTCAATGATCCCCTTAAGGCTGATTTATACTTCTGCGTTGGACATACGCCGGAGCCTCTGCGCCGTAGGCTATGCGTCTGTTTTCATTTATACTTCTGCGTCGTTGTCCGCGTCGACGTGCATGCAGACCACTAGGAGGCAGTGTCCGCGGTCATGTTGAGGATCAATGCAAAAGCCGAAGAAGAAGCAGCTTGTCATGTACGTTGTCAGAGAAGCTTACAAATAGAAGCAGCAAATAGGTAACGACTTTTGTTGCAGTTTGACTTAATGTGTCCCCTGAAACAGAGTGTTTTTTCATTCATATGGAAGTTGAAATCGCTCGCTCTTCTCCGATTGCTCTGCGCCAGTTTTTTGACCCGAGGGAGGGGTTATAGCAGACCAATCACAGCGCTTGCGGTCCGCGTAGAATTGACGCGTTGTTACATTTTTGAAGAGGTGCATGTCAGGCTACGTCGTAGGCTACGCGTGCTACACACAGCCTACGCCGTAGCTACGGCGTACACTCGACGCAGAAGTATAAATCAGCCTTTAGTCCTCAACGTGAGCCGATCACATTTGAACAGTTCCATGAATGCCTGCTTAAAGCGATCCCCTGACAACGTGTAGAGCGGCAAGTTGAAAATGATGTTGAGTACAGCGATCGGCCTCGAAATAATGTAGGCGGTGTGAATGCAGCGGTTCCGCATGCAGTTGGTTTCCCGAGTGAGTGCCGTGTGGATTCTCAGAGCGCGTAGCACGTGATAGGGAAAAAAGCAAACCACAAAGCACGTCAATATCAGCACTATGAGTCGCCTTGCTCGAACCCGTTTCATGCTTCCCATATGAGGGCCCTTCTTTAGTACCACAATGATGCGCCAATAGCAAAGACAGACCACGACCAGAGGAAGCAAATATCCCAGTATGGTCAATACCCAACTGTACGGCCACATGATTTCTGACTTGTTGCTTGCAAAGTCAAAGCAGTATGTCTTGTTGTTGTATTCATCCATGTCAAACAGGTTAAAAATGGGACTTAACTCGATCACCGCCAAGGCCCAAACCAGGACGCAAGCCAACACGCCCCATCGCTTCTGCTTGATGCTGTGCATGTGCACGATCGTCACATACCGGAAGATGGCCAGACAGGTGAGGAAGAGGATGCTGCCATAGAGGTTGAAGTGGAACATGAAGCGCGCAAAGCGGCACATGACAATCCCCAGCGTCCACGAGTCCTCGAGGACGTAATAGTGGGTCAAGAAGGGCAAGCTGACCATGAAGAGAGGTCAGTGATGACGAGGTTCACCATGATGATGGTGCTGCTCTTCCAGGGACGAACTTTGAGCAAGTAGACCAGCAGAGCGATGACGTTACCCACGACGCCCACGATGAAGATCGTGCCGTACATGGCAGGCAGGTAGTAGCGCTTCACGACATCGTCCACGTTGGTGCAGTTGTCATTTGAGCTGTTGCTCGAGCCGTAGTAAAGGTTTCTCTGCATGGTTGTTCCTGAAACAGGAAAAAATACAAAACATTGTTATAGAGCGCACATCATGCACAGTAGATGTGCTAAAACCGATAGAATTTCAGAGACTGCTCTTGTTCTCTGCTTGGCATTGAATACCTCAGCAATGTAATGAACAGATGTGCATCTATCCAACAAGATGCAACGAAAGAAGAAAAGGATCCACACACCGAGTAGGTGTCAGTTTCCGTGTAAAATTTAATAGTGTCAACCATATTGTTTAAAAACTGTTTTGATAACTTTATTTATTTTTAAACAACGTAGGTTGACTGGATTCAATTTAAAGTGGAAATTGACACCTACTCAGTTTCATTTCTCAATACCAAAGTCTAATTATAATCGGGTAGGCTAAATTTTAGTTATATAGTTATATCAGTATATATAGTTATAGAACAAATTGTACGTCATTGAAGAGGAGGTAATATTGGACGTAGACTTTTACAGAGCGATTGTAAAGGGATTTTTTGACTTGAAGTCTTTATACCCTCAAGGTTTGAATAAGTAATTGTCCCTGAAGTGTTTTCTGTAAAATATTTTGTGGCTTGCGAAGGGTTGAACCTGAAAACTTTCTGCACTCTGCACTTCCATGCACCTTTTCAATTTTTTAGTGGCCTTGATGGAACATTTTTTTTAAGCTTTTTACTACATTTTGTGTGTGTGTGTGTGTGTGTGTGTGTGTGTGTGTGTGTGGATCTATTTCTTCTTTTATGGCACTGAATGACATGAATTCCTGGGATTTCAGGCACAACTTTGTTATACCTGATTTCACACAATAACCTAATAAAAGTTGTTCAAACACCTAACACACTGCAGTCTGCATGCAATCTCTGTTTAAACAGTACATTTCCTGTGAAATTCCAAGATGACTCTTTTGTAGTCTCAATGTGAAGCTGAATTTCCATAATTATTTTTCCATAATAACTATAATATTAAAAATAATAAATAATAATAATATTAAAACAAATATTATTAAAATCGATCTGTCTGGGTCGATTCTGATTGGCTGGAAGGTGTACTGTAAAACCATTTAATGCACAGGTAGTTCCAAGTCAGTTTAGTCACCATTCTATATTAATGCGCTGCTTTTATTTAAACACACACACACACACACAGAAATAATCAGGAGCACAGAAACTTGTCAACGCTGCCCCGCAACTTTTATTAATAAATTAACTTTCCTGCTGCTGAATTGCTACATTATATTACTCAAGAAGGAGGTAGTAGTGTCACTGTTTTTAAAGCAATTCAACTCATAGCTTAATTAGAGATACCCTGAACAGACTGACTCAGGTAATTCACATGCACATCTCTCTCTCTCTCTCTCTCTCTCTCTCCCGATAGGCTAATTTATTCAAATAAGTGTAATGTTACAATAAAATAAAGGTAACTCTGATATGAAGTGGACAGAATAGCCTACTAGATCTAACGAGTCGTTACTCATGAAAATAACCCTCATTTTAATCCTTCCAGTCAAATTTAGCACTGCAAACATCAATAACAGCTTTAAGTTGTCAATGCTGGGAAATGACCATGGTATAAGCCAGATAATCCACAGCTGGCTGTGCATTAAACGATTTTAATGTACGATGTGGAGGCAAATAATCACCCGAGGCGAGGAGGAGTTGAGTTACTATCTCAACAAGTTCAATCCACTGAAGTTATTCTAAAGGTGAATGTACAAGGGGCAACTTTTTAAGCAATGTTGCCGAGCAATGTTGCTTGGGCACTTTCCCATTGAGATACATTGGATCAAAATTTGTTGCCCATTGCCACTGGAAAAGTACCCAAGCAACATTGCCTGTCAACATTGCTCAAAAAGTTGCCCAGTGTATCATCACCTTAAGGCTAAATTTGAATCAACAATCAGTTTAAACAGTCATAATTTGAAATATATTCTATAAAAATATCTTATTAATATCTTATGCAGTTTTGCTTCTAAGTAAATGTATTACTGTTCCATCATTAATGAATAACTACACAGGAACAAATGAGTAACGCATTATTAACACTCTAGTAACTACTATTAACTAACAAGAAACTGATTAATGAATTAGTATGTAATAGTGCTCAATTGAATGCAGTAGTTCAATATTAGCTAATCAGTAACTACTATTTTTTCATACCTCCCAGAGAACTACTAAGAACTACTATATACAGGTTCATAATTAATGTGAATAATGCATAATGTATAATTAATTCCAAAGTGAAGATCATGGTAACCCACTAGTAATGACTGAAGTGTTACCAAATTACTAATTATTTGGATCAGTATTCTAAAGTTAGAAACATGATACTAACTACTGGAGTCACTGTAAACTTTTGAGGTTTTTGTACATTTTTGTACTGTAATTCCTTCTGATGTATTTGGTAACACTTAAGTAATTACTAGTGGGTTACCATAATCTTCACTTTAGAATACTGATCCAAATAATTAGTAGTTCCTTTAGAATTGTGTAGTAACTCTTGAGTTATTACTATCCAATACTTTACAATAACCTCAAAAGTTTACAATGACTCCAGTAGTTAGTATCATGTTTCTCACTTTAGAATACTGATCCAAATAATTAGTAATTCCTTCTGAAGGATTTGGTAATACTTCAGTCATTACTAGTGGGTTACCCTGACCTTCACTTTAGAATTAATTATACATTATGCATTATTCATGTTAATTATGAACCTGTAGTTCTTGGTAGTTCTCTGCAGGTATGAAAAAATAGTTACTGATTAGCTAATAGTGAACTACCACATTCAACTGAGCACTATTACTTACTAATTCATTAATTCATTTTTGTTAGTTAATAGTTAGAGTGTTAATACTGCGTTACTCATTCATTCACTTTATTACTCGTTTGTTCCTGTGTAGTTATTCATTAATGATGGAACAGTATTCTAAAGTGTTACCAGATAGCCTATGCTTACTGGACAACGACAAAATACCGAGATGCAAAAATGCTAGAAGAGCCAACAACAATCTCCTTTTTAAGAAGTGGTGAATACTTACAATTGGTGCTGATGCTACTCATCTCAGAGAGACGGACTGTGGTGATCATGTAAACAGTTTAAATGCCTGAGCTGATCCTCCCTCTTCCGATAAAGAGTTCCTGGTAAACTTCTATCGCATTCATTTGCATTAATTCTGTCACATCAATACACCAGCAGTGACCCACCTGAAAACACGCAGACAACACGATCTGTCAACACATCAGCATATGGGCGGGATTTAGAGGAAAAGCCTCGGGTATAATCTTATTCATATGATATGTGGCTATAGGAAATTGTGTTACTGACAAGCCCGCGTTAATTCAATTGCTTAACATAATGACCAGTTTGAAGACGTTGTGTCGCTTACCCAAGACGCGTTCATTATGCATCAGGCTGAGCGGTTTTATGAGCACTGTTTCAAGAGAAATAATAAATAATGCTGTCCATTATCCACCCTAAACAGCATGCAATATAAGAATCAGTGCATCTCAAACAGGACGTTGACAATAAAATGGCAGAAGTGCTTGTTCTTTCTGGTGGATTTTAAAGTGTGCGTCGTTATTTGTGCAATTTGCTAGCATTTTAATAGCAATCTGAGGGAAACTGTACAAGAATGCCCTATGATATGGCAGAAATAGTAAGAGTAGTATGCTATTCCAAATTCAGCAATGGTTCTTGACTGTGATATAAATAAGCCTGTTAGCTATTTTGAAGAAAAAAAAGGAAAAAAAAATAGAGAAAATAAGCTCTTGATGAGCTCTTTGATAAGTCTCGCCTAAACTTCCTGTTGCAATAGGAAATATGTCAGCACCTTAAAGAAAACTGTGCTCATTGAGCCATTTTATAGAGCTGAAGGTAATGCATTTAGCTAAATGCAAAAAGTGGGTGATAAAGATGTGGCATCGACACCAATATGAATTGAGGAGACTGTTACTGTAAGCGTTTGCCAACCCCTAGTGGCTGATGATGGAACTGTAGGAACATTGATGAGATCGTCAGTAAGCTAATGCTAAATTCCGTGGGAAATCACTGTTCAAGCAGAGTAGCCACAGGTTTAGCTAATCGATTAAATATAAGCACAAAAATACTATTAACACAAAGATACACAAAATTCTGACTGCCTTCATTCACAACACTAGATTTATCTATCTATCCTAGGGAAAGTGCTCCAATTCAACCACTAGAGGGCGTAATACTCACACTTAAATTAAAACGGAAACCCTACAGGCAAGAATTTTTATATATATATATATATAAATTTAACAGTAATGTTTTAATCTGATTCATTGTTGCCCAAAACTGGGCACCTAACATGTAAAATGTAACTTATGCAAATTAAAACAGAAAAAAAAACAGAGAGAAAGAAATAAAACTTACCAGTCACATTAAAACTTAAAGGAATTATTTTAAAAACCAAGACTTGCATCACAAAATTCAAATCTACCAGTTTATCTGAAGAAATAAGGGGCGCAGCATAAAACCTAACAGTGTCACACTGAAAAATCAAGTAATCACTGTGGTGATTTAGCCAAGTGAAATCCTCCGAGCATGATAGACTGTGGTTTGACTAAAATAGGATCCGATGGCCTATTTTAGGTGACTAGAAAATGAGAGCACGTTGAAAAGCAGGCCAGACTGAAGGGCAGGCTGTGTTTCTACATCAGAGGGCGGTGGATCTATATGTGGATTTAGTCTCTGATTGTCATGATCTCAGATCAGAATGAACTCTCAGATCGGTATCGCCAAACTCGACGTTGGATCAGTTTAGTCTCTCAGAAGGAGGGACCCTTTGGAGCTCAGCGGGCCGCTTGCTTTGATTTTTAGATTTTCACACTTAGACAGAAGGTGGAGACACCATAAGTGATGAAGCTTGCAGTAAACAGCACTTATCTTGGCACGGCAACATATCATCGTCTTGCTGTGCCATTCCGCCCACAAATAATGTGCAGCGACCTGCTGTCAAACTGGCCTTTTAGTGCCCTGCATCGCACAAACAACCATAAAACCATAAACTGCATTGGGGGATGAGACCTTGTTATTCATTCAGATTGTTAGTAGCATCGACAAAGAATATGTTTGTTATAGTCTAAACGTATTAATCAGCTGGTGTTTATCAGACCTGAAACATAATGCAAGTAGGCCTATGTGAACACTAATGCTATGAGATAGATCTCACACGTCGTTGTGTATGGAAATGTGTCAGAATGCAACTCACAATGCAATGCAAGCATGTGTTATTTTTTCTACAGTGGCTATTAGTGGAAACTGTTCATTTATGGCCAGTTAATTAAACAAACGGCATCTTTATATCTAGATACCTAAATGATAATACATTTGTTTTAATGACAGACATTTGAAAGTAACTTGCTATGCAAAGGTGTTTGAATATGCAAGCACAATTTTGCATATTGTTTAGTTTCAAAATGTGTCAGTAGAGGTTGCATTCTCAACATTGACACAAGAGGGCGCTATAGCACACATTAGCGTAAAGCCCAAAGTATAGTTCACTTTTTACGCGTTCGTGAGGATCAGCGTACAGTGCGTGAGACGCGAATTTCATCATCAGAAGAGTACTTGAGTACTGTACGCACACCGCTGGATTTGCATGCGCATTTAATTTTTCTGCAATAATTAGTTTATCCACAAGGTGGCAACCGTGCTCTGAGGTCCTCAATTCACAAGGTAGTCAACGCATGCAAGCTACAGCGACAATGGCCTATATAGATGAGAGATTGTGCAAAGAGGTTAGAAAGTACCCTCATTTGTACAACTCTAGCAGGAAAGAATACAAAGATGTTTACATGGGTTGGGTTTGGGTTGTAACTCGTGGCGAGAGATTGTTCAAATCTACGCATGCGTCGAATGCCTGTGTATGCATATGAGTCAAATGAAGTATACTTTGCAAGGCTGTGCGTTCGACTGAGTTCCCTTCAAAAATATAACTAATTCACTGCATCTTCAGTGGCTCAGATGTCAGGAGTAAATGAAGACTGTGTTCACTTTCAACAACAAAACACCTCAATCACCTCTGTACAAATCACCATGGTAAACATTATGTTATCATTACTAACTTATTCAAGATTCAGTACACATGCACGAAGTGAAAATCGAGAAGGGCATAACCTTATGAAAAAAAGAAAATGCAAATATCCGGTTGCTGCGGTTTCTTGCATTCCTTGCAGTTGGCTCGTCAATAGTGCGGTACGATATTGCGGTTATCGCGACAGCCCTATCTGAGACACTGTCACACTGCTTATGATTTGTGTGGATTAAAAAAAAGGATTGGGTGGATTTTTATAGGGTGGTTACACACACTGCCAACACACATTTATGTTCTAACACCATGTAAAAGTGAATTTTGCATAATAGGTCCTCTTTAAAATATACCAGGTTTTATATCATGACTAAGCACTGTTTGTGTTACAGTATCTCACAGAAGTGAATACACCTCTCACCTTTTTGTAAATATTTTATTTTTTCTTTTCATGTGACAACACTGAAGAAATGACACTTTTAAAATAACTCAACACACAGCCATTAATGTCTAAACTGCTGGCCACAAAAGTGAGTACACCCCTAAGTGAAAATGTCCAAATTGGGCCCAATTAGCCATTTTCTCTCCCCAGTGTCATGTGACTCATTAGTGTTACAAGGTCTCAGGTGTGAATGGGGAGCAGGTGTGTTATATTTGGTGTTATTGCTCTCACTCTCTCATACTGGTCACTGGAAGTTCAACATGGCACCTCATGGCAAAGAACTCTCTGAGGATCTGAAAAAAAAAAGAATTGTTGCTCTACATAAAGATGGCATAGGCTATAAGAAGTTTGCCAAGCCCCTGAAACTGAGCTGCAGCACGGTGGCCAAGACCATAGAGCAGTTTAACAGGACAGGTTCCACTCAGAACAGGCCTTGCCATGGTCGACCAAAGAAGTTGAGTGCACGTGCTCAGTGTCATATCCAGAGGTTGTGTTTGGGAGTGCTGCCAGCATTGCTGCAGAGGTTGAAGGGGTGGGGGTTCAGCCTGTCAGTGCTCAGACCACTGGTCTGCATGGCTGTCGTCCCAGAAGGAAGCCTCTTCTAAAGATGATGCACAAGAAAGCCCGCAAACAGTTTGCTGAAGACAAGCAGACTAAGGACATGAGAGCGCAAGGTCTCTAACATCCACCAGCTCCGTGATGTCGTCATGGAGGAGTGGAAGAGGACTCCAGTGGCAACCTGTGAAGCTCTGGTGAACTCCATGTCCAAGAGGGTTAAGGCAGTGCTGGAAAATAATGGTGGCAACACAAAATATTGACACTTTGGGCCCAATTTGGACATTTTCACTTAGGGGTGTACTCACTTTTGTGGCCAGCGGTTTAGACATTAATGGCTGTGTGTTGAGTTATTTTGAGGGGACAGCAAATTTACACTGTTATACAAGCTGCACACTCACTACTTTACATTGTAGCAAAGTGTCATTTCACATGAAAAGATATAATAAAATATTTACAAAAATGTGAGGGGTGTACTCACTTCTGTGAGATACTGTATTTTGCCAGGTTTGTGACATTTGTTTGAGGCATTTAGTAATATGTAAACTAAATATTAACAAACAGAACTGTGTATTAATGAAATGATCAGTAGTTATTTATGTATGTATATATATATATATATATATATATATATATATATATATATAGCTTTTGGATGGAAAGATTGTGACAGGAATCATTTTTGTAGAGTAGGGTTTTCCCGCCGTTCCTGGAAACTGCAGCAGTGTATTCGTGAGGGCGGGGCAACCTATCACTCACACAAGATCGACCAATAGCAAACCACAACCATCCAAATAATTCCCCATGAACAAAATCAAGCCCCACCCTACATTTGTTCTTGTTCAGGAAGCCGTTTCACCCAGATATATAAATCACAATAGTTGCAACTTCAGTTTTGTGCCTACACTGACCTGAACCACACACCTGGTTTAATGGCACAGACATTTAAAACTCACCCTCTTTGAGTTGAGGTTTGTTACTGCCACAGTAACGTAAAGTGCACTTAGGTGTGTAGAACTGCACAAATGTGCTGGCCAAGCATTCACATCTATGTACTTGTAGTCTTATTGTTAAGAGAATGTACGTGCACACTTATGCCCGTCTCTCTGGATATCTGTCAGTATTCATGGTTTGTATGTATGTATGTGCGTGTGCCTGATGGGGGATGTAGGTGTTGCGTGGGTTGGCTTGCCATTGGCTTTCCTCACCATTCCAGTAAGTCTCCTCTCTCTTTTTTCATTCTCACGCCTTCGCTGTTGCCAACCACAGAAAAATCTCTTCTGCTGTTGTTCTAACCATCTCTACTCACCTAGAACTGAGTATTCTGCATGTCTCCTTGTCTTCACTGTCTATATTGCACTCTCTCTGTGTCTCATACGGATCAGCCACGCAGCATACATTATGCACAAGACCGTTATACATTCGTTGTGGGGTCAAACACTCTTTCACGCCCACGTCTGGTGTGTGAATCATGAAGACTATGCTGGCGAATTCTGTCTGGCTCTCGGGTTAAACACGACTAAATGTCCTATACACATACTTCATTCTGTTTATCTGTTTATAACAAATTAATGAAATATTAATGATATGAAACAATTACCATAGCAACAGAACTGAACTAATCAGAACAGACAGTGAACAAAGTTTACAGATCTGCTGTTTTGTATTATTTAGATTTCAATGTGTATGTGCATGTATTTTTAATGGAGTGTATGCTCTATCTATCTATCTATCTATCTATCTGTCTATCTATCGTTCTATCGTTCTATCGTTCTATATCTGACTGCATATATTATCAAATATCTTTGTCATCAATAATAGATTACTGTAGATTAAAGCTACCAATGTTTTGGGCTTAATTTTACAATAAAACTAATACAAAAAGCTCAGTTTTTAACTGAAAAAAGCGTATACGATTTGCTGTCTTGAATGGAGTTGAATCAGTTTGACTTTCTTCATGCATGCATTCGGTTGTCGTATATGCAGATACGAGTGTCTCCTTGCTCCTGCAGTGGTCTGCTCCTCTCATTTGATGGTGATCATTGGGTCTGCAGTAGCTGCATTAATATTTCACACTGATGGAGCCTTAAGACACTATAGTGAGCCTGCACTGACCAGACATTAAAGACACTCACTTTCTCATTTCAGGAATAACATTTCATCTGGTGTGTGCATGCATGTACAAACAAACACAGCAGGTTCATGCAAGTTTTTACACTGATTCATATCTGAAGCTCATGAATTTTGTAGTCTTTTGGATCGACCTCTGAACTAACAGGAATGTACTGATTACCTCTTAACCAGTGGGTTGTTTTCACAACTCAGTTGCATAAGTGTGTCAAGGGTTGTCTGTGTATTAGGTAGTTGGGTGTAGTTGTAAACTGTGATTTGTTTTAAGGATTCATGCAAAATTCATGCATACGCTAATATATCTATCTTGTGGCGTAGTCTACATGATACGCAGATATACGGCATATACCCACTAGGAAAGGTCAAGGATTTCCGTATACCCACTTAAAAAAGCGCGAGGATACGTAACCATCCAATAAATCACAATATGATTTGTAGTTTGTTGATTTCAACATGAAACAAAGTCTCATATTTCAAATTCTGCCCATTTTACTTTGAAATAAAATAAATAAATAAATACTGTTTTGGCGCTCTTTAATGTGGCATGAAAGATTGCAGTGCAGAGAAGCAGCGGCGTGAAGCGCATGTGAACTGATCTTCTCCTGAGCTTTAATACCAGTTACAGCGCGAAATAAACATGAATGAACATCTCAAGGTATGTTAAAAGATGAAGTACAACTTACCGAAATCCGTATCATATCTCGTATAATTGATTAATCAGTGTTTCAACCGCGGAAAGACGTTAATAACAGCTTGTAAAAAATGTCACTTAATGTCACATTTAACTCAAAACAAACATATTCAGTTATCATAAACTTGTTAGTCAGCTAGAAAAATGAACTCTTGAGAGGAGCATTTAGCTAAATATATGCACCATATTACATATTAATTATAATTTTTAATGTTCTTCAATAGCATATTATGCATGTTTGAATAAATCTGTCAAGTTGACAGCCACCATTTATATTTCAAAAAACTAATTGGAGTAGAAATAATTTTAAAGTTAGTAGGCCTATTGTAACTTTATTATTATAAAAATTTCCTTAAGTGTAATTTAAGTTTGTATACAAATCAGTTAATTTTAACCTTTAATATTAATGTAGTACCAACTGATTCCCATGTATATTTTACAGCATTAGTTTTTAGCATTAGTAATTTCTTTTTCTTGAGAAAATTTGCCATTTGCCTGATATACAGTCCAAAATAACTGATATCGAATCGAATTACAAGTTAGTGAAATGAAATGCATAACTATGATGACAGACTGGCAGGAAATTGTGCAAAACAGAAAACAAAGTCCAAACAGGGTGATATTGTGACATAATGATAAGCTTCATCTTTACATTATTGTTACACTCTAAAAAATGCTGGGTTAAAAACAACCCAAGTTGGGTTGAAAATGGAAAAACCCAGCGACTGGGTTGTTTTAACCCAGCAGTTGGGTTAAATGTTTGCCCAACCTGCTGGGTAGTTTTATTTTTACTCAACTATTGCTTAAAAATGACTATATGGCTGGTTTAAAATGAACCCAAAATAGGCTGGAAATTGAAAATCAGACACATAATTACTAGAGGCAACAATAATAATCAAAGGAGAACATTTTTAATAAACAATTTAATAAATGTTTATTGTTTTATTATTATATTTAATATTAATAAATGTTAATTTCCAACATATTTTGGGTTCATTTTAAGCAAGCAATAAAACTACCCAGCAGGTTGGGCAAACATTTAACCCAACCGCTGGGTTAAAACAACCCAATTGCTGGGTTTGTCCATTTTCAACCCAAGTTGGGTTGTTTTTAACCAAATATTTTTTACAGAGTAATAATAGTTGCAACTTGCACTCTTAAATGTGCATTGAAACTTGCCAGCTGATAAAACATATGCTTCAGGGACCATATTCATATAACATCTAAGGCTAAATGTAGATCTTAACTTGCTGAGTTAGATTGTGATTGACACTAAACAGTAGAAAATTAGTCCAGAGTCTCTTCAGCTGTAAATGTCTCTGGCTGTTAAAGTCTTTCGTTGATTATAATAAATTGACATGTTGATAACACACACATAAGCAGTCTTTCAGAATGCTCTCAATAACATGTAGCTTAGATCAGTTGCATACTATATGCATTAGCGAGTGTGGTGGTGCTAATGGGGTGTCGCTCTGGGATGGGTGAGTATGAGGCTGGGAGGGAAAAATCACAGTATACTCACTACAAAAATCTAGACTACACCACAATCCATCTATAGCTAATATACACCGATCATGCATAACATTATGACCACTATCAGATGAAGTGAATAACACTGATTATCTCTTCATCACGGCACCTGTTAATGGGTGGGATATATTAGGCAGCAAGTGAGCATTTTGTCCTCAAAGTTAATGTGTTAGAGCAGGAAAAATGGGCAAGCGTAAGGATTTGAGAGAGTTTGACAAGGGCCAAATTGTGATGGCTAGACGACTGGGTCAGAGCATCTCCAAAACTGCAGCTCTTGTGGGGTGTTCCCGGTCTGCAGTGGTCAGTATCTATCAAAAGTGGTCCAAGGAAGGAACAGTGGTGAACCGGTGACAGGGTCATGGGCGGCCAAGGCTCACTGATGCACGTGGGGAGCGAAGGCTGGCCCGTGTGGTCCAATCCAACAGACGAGCTACTGTAGCTCAAATTGCTCAAGAAGTTAATGCTGGTTTTGATAGAAAGGTGTCAGAATACACAGTGTATCACAGTTTGTTTGCGTTCGGGGCTGCATAGCTGCAGACCAGTCAGGGTGCCCATGCTGACCCCTGTCCATCACCGAAAGCGCCAACAAGTGGGCACGTGAGCATCAGAACTGGACCACGGAGCAATGGAAGAAGGTGGCCTGGTCTGATGAATCACATTTTCTTTTACATCACGTGGATGGCCGGGTGCGTGTGCATCGCTTACCTGGGGAACACATGGCACTGTAGAAAGAAGGCAAGCCGGCGGAGGCAGTGTAATGCTTTGGGCGATGTTCTGCTGGGAAACCTTCCTGCCATCCATGTGGATGTTACTTTGACACGTACCACCTACCTAAGCATTGTTGCAGACCATGTACACCCTTTCATTGAAACGGTATTCCCTGGTGGCTGTGGCCTCTTTCAGCAGGGTAATGCTCCATGCCACAAAGTAAAAATGGTTCAGGAATGGTTTGAGGAGCACAACGAGTTTGAGGTGTTGACTTGGCCTCCAAATTCCCCAGATTTCAATCCAATCGAGCATCTGTGGGATGTGCCAAACAAACAAGTCCGATCCATGGAGGCCCCACTTTGCAACTTACAGGACTTAAAGGATCTGCTGCTAACATCTTGGTGCCAGATACCACAGCACACTTCAGGGATCTATAGTGGAGTCCATGCCTTGATGGGTCAGGGCTGTTTTGGTAGCAAAAGGGGGACCAACACAATATTAGGAAGGTGGTCATAATTTTATGCCTGATCGGTGTATGTCTGCAACCCATCTGAACTGTGATGTGACCCATTTGTGGGTCGTGACACACCGGCTGAGAAGCTCTGATGTGAAGTGTTACCCAGCCTCCTCTGGGTCTAATGATTCCCACCTCTGATGCTCAACAATTCTGTAATATTGCATCGTCTGTTAAGTCTTAATCCAGGTCAGACAGGTCATTGACAGTGGCGGGAAATCCTTCCATCCATCAGCAAATGGAAGGGCGTAATACCCCAGGGAGGAGAAGCAGAGGGGTTAAATGCACAGGTGGAGCATCTCAATCGATGTAATCGACTGATCTAATCGACAGAGCAGAGAATGATAGAACCTGTCTTGCTGTTTTTTTCCCCTTCCTTTCTGTTTCTCTTCTTCATTTACCCAGCTTTACTAATTTCATATCTTTTTTTTTTTAACCAGGGTTACAGTTCCCTGTTTGACCCCTTCTCTTTGAACATCACTCACCTCAAAAATCACCTCAGAAAACTTGAATGTGCAAATTGTTGTATTTGTTATTACATTATTTTAGTGTATTATCATAATCATAAATGCACTGGGTTAGTTTACTGCTTAGTGCACTTTGTTATACTTCTAGTTATTTGCCTATTATGGCTAATGAATCTGAAGTCTTGCACATTCAAAGAAAATGTACTTCCGCAAAATAAGGTGGATATGAGCTGCTCCCTTAATGAACTTCTTTATGGTTTTGCAGTTAAATGCTTTTATTATTTTGTATTATTGTTCAGTTGCTACTATTATTCAGGGGAAATGCTTAAAGATGATTTGGAATGACTTTCAAATCACAATATAAATGATTTTATATAATATTTTTTAGCACAGTTAGGCTATTAGTGTTGTTCCCTTAACTCTCACCTTCCTGCTAGCGGGACGTTTGGCGCTCTTTTTTATTGCCTTTTTTCCTATCAAATATTTTAGTAATCATCATAAATTAGGTATCATTCGAAAGCTTAAAAACTTAAAACTGGACATTGTGTTACCATGGAAACAGTACTTTAAAACCTTTTAGTGGGCTCCTCCCCCTTAGCGGGTAGCGTCATGTTTCATATTACACAGAATTTATTTTAACTTTTTTATAATCAATTTTTTTCCCTAATCTTGACAAAACACATATCGTCAGAAAGGTCTGAGACTCAAGGTTCCATGTTTTGGCATATTAGTTTTGTGATAGAAGTGATATTAATTTTTTCACTGGAGAACGCATCAAGAAAAGATTCAATGAAATATGGGTGTCACCTGGTGGCTATTTTTGGTATAGCGCCTAAACAATCTCACGGAACTTCAATTTTTGTGATATCAACTTCAAATTTGAAACACAACTTGGTTAGACATATAGCTTCGATTTTATAGCAACTTTTGAATAAAAAAGATTTTGTAAAATATATATTTTGTAAAAAAATGTTTAGTATAGTACATTTGTTAGCGCCTCTTGCGGCAACGAAACACCCACTTGCAATGGGATATGAATATCGCTTTAACACAGCGTGTGAAATTAAACATGCATAGCAAAATTGCATACTTTCAGAACTTGAGATTCACTATTTATTCAAATAAGACATTAATCTTTGGTGTACAATAATGTAGAAATCTAGTTTTATATATTTTTCATCTATTTTTTCATTTAAATTCTGTATTTAGCATAACAATAAATGTTCTTGGCTGTAGATATAGATCTCATCATCTCTATTCCTGCATCAATACATCTGAATCACATGACCCCATTTGGTATTGTGTTACATATAATTATGTCTCCATTTATGAGAGGACGGAAGTAACCAGTCACTGTAGAAATTCAGTTTCATTCGCTTGTCAAGAGGATGAATTGTGAGACTGTAGATTGAGAATGGAAAATGGAGCGCAGAGAGAACAGTAAACCTGCTATAAAGACGTCAATCCCACGTCACCCCATCTCTAAAAAAGAAAAAATATTCAGAGGAACGGAAACATCTTTACCCGAGCGACCTGGTCCACTGCTGCAACCAAGAGAGTTAGAGGCAAGACATGTGCATTTGCAAATGATGCAACTCATTAAAAGTAGACTTTCTTTGGATCAAATGAATAAGATGACCCAAAGGATGCGTATTTGCTGTCAGTGTGCGTGGGTTAGCTCTAGCTTTGTAGAAGTGGTTTTGTCTCAAACGCTGCCAGCTAGATCACAAAGGTCAAGCTGTTTTCCCAACCAGATGTGAAAAAACAATATCTACGATACAGATACAGCCATCATTAACATGGCTACAGTCCACAAACCCCAATCAACATATTACCGCTGGGTTCTAAAAGGGAAATTAATACCCTGGAGGATGATTATCATACAGTTATCCTCATAGCACACTACTTAAGTTGCATTGAAAAAGAGAGTGAGATGTTTAAAGAAGTAGAGGTAGAACATTTATTTATCAATCGCATGTCCTTCCAAATCTGTATACTGTAATTTGTGAAACACAAAAGATATTATAGATATTCAATGATGCTTTTATTTGATGTTGTCATTTTATGTAAAACAACTGCATGAAGATTCCTCGATTTCTCCAGTATATGGGATTGGAATGACACAAGGGTGAGTAAATGATGACGGGCTGAACTATTCCTTTAATGTTTTCCTGGAGTCTTTCTCCATACCTCTCTTGTGCAGCTCAATCGATCCGCTAGTCTCTTGAGAATCACCCTGCATATGATGGTCGTTAAACCTTCACTGATGAGTGCACTTCATATCCAGGAGAGTTTGTGTCTTTGTGCTACTGCTAACAGAAGAAATATATTGCATAGAAACAAGGACAAGCATATTGGCATAGTTTTCAGATTTTGTTTTTAATGAATACCATTCTGCCTCTTGAAACCTCTCAGCCGTCTGTCACGCTTTCTGCATCAGCTCCTTGGAGAGGGTAATGTCGACATTGCAGTTCTAGTGAAGCGGTGCCATTTTTCTCTTGGAGGCGCTCAGGGTCTTGTTGTGCCATGAGAGGTTATGGAGGGCAGATTGCATACAGCCTCTCTCCTGGTCTTATTATTTATACAACTTGGATGAAAATGAGAAACATTTGGATACAAGTTAGGATAGTGACTTCATTATTAGTGTGAGAGGCCAAAAACATTGAAAACTAATTGAAATCAATAAATAAATAGAGATGCAAGCAGCAATTACAAGGCAATGACATCTTGTAGTCTGATCAATATCATTCAGTTTCACAAATCTGCTAAATTAAAAATGAGTTATCTTACTAGCACTGACACGAAGGGTAGGTTTACTCGCCAACAATGTAGTTGTGCTTTTGAAAAATTTCACATACACTCTAAAAAATGCTGGGTTGAAAACAACCCAATTTGGGTTATTTGACAACCCAGCGCTGGGTCAAAATTGGACAAACCTAGCGTTGGGTTGTTTTTACCCATCTGGCTGGGTTAAATGTTTGACCCAACGTGCTGGGTTGTTTCAACTCTACTATTGATTAAAAGTTACTATATTGCTGGCTTAAAATGAACCCAAATTAAAACCACACACAGAATTACATGAGTAACAACACAGGCAACAGTAATAATCAAAAGGTTAACATTTATTAAGCAAGAACACCCACGGATGCACAAAAATATAGGCAAGAGTTAAAACATGTACGTGTTTGTGAGTGAAAAAGTACAGAAAAGAATGACAACTCAACAATTATTCAGCTTATACAGTTAAGCTAAAAAAAAAAAAAAAAAAAGACCATATTTTGCTTATTTTTTTTCAAGCCAACAAACAAATTAAAAGCACTGTCGCCAAAACTCACTACAGCCAGTTTTCAAAGTTCTCTCTCCTCTCCGCTTCAATCAGTTTTCTTCTATTTCCCAGGTGAAAAAAAGTACATTTCTATAATGTACTTAAAATGCTCTATTTTCCTGCACTAATTTTGTACTTAATATACTAAAAATTCTTCTTTAGTACTTCTTAAGATAATCTTAAGAGCATCTAAGTGTACTCAACTGTGCTATTTTGAGACACCATGAAATATGAACTAAAATGTGCTTTTAATTAAAAAAAAAAAAAAAAAACTACACTATGGGTTCAAGTGTACTATAAGTGGTAGCTAAATACCACTTTAGCTACCACTGTTAACTCCTGCAGAGTTTAACAAGTTGGAGTTAAACTCTGCAGGACAGTGGCCCTCCAGGACTGAGTTTGGACACCCCTATTATAGGGACATTGACTTTATATTTTCACGCCCCTAAACATGACGCGGAACAAAATGAACTGTGACTGGTTGCGTTACATGTCAGTCAAACATCCTCTTGGGCGGTCCTTGGCCAATGAAAGCTGCGACAGAGTCCAGACCTTCTAGGGCTGTGTATTGCCAAGAATCTGACGATACGATACGCATCACGATACAGGGGTTACGATACGATATATTGTGATATATTGCGATACTGTAAGAAAGGCGATGTATTGCAATATTTCTTGTTTTTTCAGAAAGAGGATCTAATTTTAGAAAAAAAACTGTCATAAAGAACACCACCATATGCATAAAACCTGACAAAAAAAACACTTTATTTTATTTAATCAAGACAGTATTATTTGCATATATATCACAAATCACTATTTTGTGCAATCTAAGCAAAGGGAAAATAGTAAAGTGGCTGCAGGATTATTTAGGTATATATGTTTTAAAGGCTCACAGAATAGCAGTCTTTCATTTCTAAAGTATTTAACAACAGAAAGTTATAGTCCATTTCATGACTGCATGACTTTTTCATATTTGATATTATAAAGCTGCTTGCTTTAAAGCAGTCTTTTGTATAAAATGCTATTTAAATAAACGTGCCTTCACTGAAGTGCTGAACAGAGCTGGTGCACTGCAAACATATCCACATCGCTATGATCAGATGCTTTCTTTCTGCTGTCATTTTTGTTGTGTGTTTATTTTGTTATTGAGAGGAACGCGTGCAGTACATATTACATATTCTATCTAAACGCCTCTCAGCAGCGTGGATAGTGTCGGGATGTTAAGCGAGCTCTCATATTCAATGCGTTTCCCAAGTATTGGATTTTAACATGGCCTATTTTGCAAACAACATGACTCTTGTCGATCTCCTTGTGGTTTCTTTATAGTTGAAGCCAAAATGAGTCCACATGAGCTCTGTACACCGCGGCGGGATCCGGAATAATTCTATCGTCTTGTTAGCTGGGTTTGCTAATGCTAACGCTAGTGATACTTGTGCATCTCCGCGTCAGTATACGTTCTGAGATAACACTGCCATCTAGTGACTAGTGGTTGGGATTAAACCGAACACAAAGCCACGGATCTTGGGTGTAAATAAATACATACATACATACGATACAGTGTTTTTGAGAATCGATACAGTATCGTCAAACATAATATCGTGATATTGACGTGTATCGATATTTTCTTACACACCTTCTGCCGTCAGTCTGAAGGTCTGGCTATGCGAGACTAGAGGGCGGGTGGTGGAAGGGTGTATTGATTCAACTGTCAGTGAGATCTACCAGCCTCTAACCCAACGGCTGGGTAGCATAAAAACTACCCTACTGGCTCAATCCAGCGTTGTATGCTACCTACGATAACGTCGTCCAAACAATCCCCGTTCACACAGATCCACGAAAATGACTAAAAATGCTTTTCAAACCCATTTTCAAAAGACCCCCAATAACGCCATTGTCATGTAAATGAACGGCCAAAATGCATAATATTTTTTTTGTTGTTTTTAGTTGAAAATGGTGTCGTTTAAACATCCCCTAAGTTCAAGCTTTTATATGGAGTTTTTAGTTCCTTCCCTTTGATTTGCTCACATTGGATTTACAGACAAAACAGGCTCATTGGAAAAATATGTCTCTACCTACATTTTCGCAAAATTCCAAAAATGTACCTACATAGATTTTACTGCAGTTTCTACCCAAAATTAACATTAGAGGCAGTAAAGCACAAACAACTTTTTTTCCTTTTCATACCAATTATGTTTACAGGAGCAGATTATTCATTAATAAAGACTTATTTTTGTGCAGTTTCTTATACATTACTATGACTTAAAAACACTTTTACCATGGCGCATGATTTGTAAACTATACATTTGACGTTTGCATCGCATAACCTGCTCTTTATATCTTTTCTGACATAGTAAACTTGTTCGGTAGCTCATCTGGTACAGCATTGCATTTGCATCCTGAGAAAAACAAGTCACGATAAAAGAGCTCAAAGATTTGTAGAAGCAAGATGAAATGCCACAGTTGCTTCAGCAAATGTGTTTGTATCTTACGTTTGCTTTTGTTAACTCTATCGGTTAGGTTTAGTGTAGGGTTTAGTGAAAGTGCTACGTTATGCTGGGCACACACTGCACGATTTTAGTCCCGACTTTCACTTGCTGACAGTTTTGTGGAAATTGCCAACAAATGCTCAAAATCTGAGGCAAATCGGTGCTCGTTCACATGAGTGACAGTTGTGTGTATTATCGAAGACGCAATCTGGGAGAAGCGCCAATGTTTTACCGATGCCTATGAGATATTTAGCAGGCTAAATATCTGGACCTGTCTGCGACTCAGACTCATGCAGTGTGAAATGTGATTTGACCATAGGTTTTGACTGAAAATTACATCGACCTACAGCCAATGAGAGAGCAAGTTACAGGGCAAAGGAAACATAGTTTTGTAGACAGAGATGTCGGCGATTATTCCTATGGAAAAGTGACTATGCAACTAAATGGTACCCCAGACAAGAACAGCGATTGGACATCTTTGAAAATCGTGTAGGCCTAGTGTGTTCCCGGCATTATTTTCAAACATGATAGAACATTAAACTTTTAGCACGACTCACCGGACATTTCATTTCTGAACTGCCACAATATGTACAACAACCAGCGTAATAAGTATCAACAGATTCACATTCATTGGTTTTGAATAAAACTGAACACACTTCAAGTGTAAATAACTGGATAATTTATTTTGGAAGTGTTGCCAAAAAGTGCAAGATGTTGTTTTGCAGGAATGTTGCAACAGGCACATTTTTTCCACTAGGTTTCATACATTAGGGCATAATTTTAATATAAAGCTTTAAATGGAAATAAATTCATAATAAAAGTCATTATCACTGCAGTATTATTCTGTAAAAGCTGCATTGAAACTATGTACTGTACACTGTGAAAAGCACTATTTAAATAAAATGTACTTATTGTATTTGGCATAAAACAATGGATAAGGTTGTAAACAGGTTCAAACCTATTTTTGACAACTGCTTATTGCAGGCCAGAAACATTCTTTACACGTGCATGCATGAATTCTTGGCCACTAAAGCACCTCTTGTTGCAATGCAATATTTGTTGCCTTATTTACATTTCGAAACATAACAATGCCCGAAATTGAGCTTGAGTATAAGACTGTGTGCACATTCTACACATATATGCTTAGAATAGGTTTTGGCCTAATTTTTAAAAACATTTTACCTTTATTTGCTGTAGGATTAGTATAAACAGCTTAGACTATGACTGTCACCTAAAATGACAATGACTGGGACTCTTACCATCAGGGTTTTGGGAGAGTATTAAAAGGTCACTCTGTGTTTGAAATGTAATTCACACACAAAGTGTAATGTAGTAGGATTTTTATGAATCAATGTGGAGAGGTTTGTGGTGACCATTTAAAGCTTAAAGCCACCGAAGGGTGACCTTTCAACAGAGAAGCTTAACCAGCGAACCTTCTTTACATCTCACCGCCAGTGAAGCTTTGACTCACATCAAAACAACTCCCGAAATGGCCATTTGAATCACATTTTGATTCTCTCACTAATGGGTATTTATTTTCAGATGACTGTTTTCGGTGCTCACTGTGACATGTTTAAATTTAATACGCCTTAAATTTAGCAACAGAATGTTAATTGAGGTTCTGTTGATCATTCAAGGTGGTGTATCTGATGCACTTAACCAAAATGGAGATGATGCACAAGTCTGGAATTAGCACTCATCTCTTGAGCTCTGTTTAGACTCTTACTCAACATAATAAGCCACAGTTTGTCTCTCCGCACCTCCTCGAACAATGCTATTTCACATGACGGCGAGAGACCACACTTAGGTCATTATGGCCGCATTCAACAACTCCCTGCCACTGCTGGGCCGAACGGAAGGAATGTTTCGCCAAGAAATCTCTCGAATGGTTTTCAACATTTGGTGATTTGCAAACTGCCTCGTGTACGCTTGTGTAACTTGGTTAATCCCAGAGGAGATCGTGGTGATGATGTTTATGTTTGCGGATGTCTGGTGAACGCTGGGAAGGGTTTGGGAGGAAGTCGCGCTCAGCAGTTATGGGTTTGAGGAATGCTGATTGAGATCTTTTGCACAATCGCAGAGCTGTTGTTGCTTCAGTTTAAAATAAGCAATGACATTATTTAAGGACAAATGCAGTTGCACAATGTGCTAATTGGATGGATGTGAAATATTGGAAGCATGAAAACTGACGTTAATTGAAGATGCTCCCACATGGAGAACATAATGCTTATTATTTCTTAACCTATATAATGAAGAGCTGAATTTCTGTATTATATAAACAAATATTTCATAGCCAATTTAAAAAAACAAAGATTTACCAAACATTTTTAACTTGAAAAAAATTGGTTGAATAGACCTAATATGCCCTTTTATGAAGTCTTGATTTTGTTTTTGGGCTCTACTAGAAAAGGTTTTCATGTTTGAATGTTCAAAATACACATTATTTTCCCCATATTTGACGTTGTTGCAGCTCCTCTCTTCCCAGGCTGTCAGTAACGCTCTGTTTAGTTCCTGTCGCTATAAAGCCCCTCCTTCTGAAAAGCACAATGTACTCTGATTGGTCGGCTGGACCGGTGTGTTGATTGGTCAAGCGCTTCAACCATGTTTGGAAATGTCATGCCCTTATCCTTAACCGCGAGTTTCAACACAGTACTAACTCAACCAGGCCCTGCCCCTTTATTTTGCGTATGCTTTGAGGGGGGATTATTTAAATGAGGAATATTGTGAAGCGCTCGTTCCTGGAAGAAAACTCAAGACTACAATGGAGGCGTTTCAGGGAGTTCAGTTTGCACTGATATAGAGAATAACTCCCTTTGGAGGGACTTTTTCATGTTCAAACTGCAACATTACACACTAAAGAACGTTGAAAATGTAAAAAAGCATAATAGGTCCTCTTTAATCATGTTACCATATTTTTAAAGTAAACATTTACAGTTATTTTCCACAGCACACCAAAACTGGCAGCCATTGATGAGGTGACTGGGTTCTGACTTCTAATTTAATCATGACATGCAGAATATAATAGTATCAGTGAGTTTCCGGATCATTCTAGGAATGTCTCTGACACACTCCCCCATCTTCTGTGCAACAACTCTGCTTACAAGAATATTCAGGTCTCCTTGTAGAGAAAGACGTGCTCTAACCAACCTCAATCAAATAAATGAATCGTCATCAAATCAATATCCTTCAGTCCATTAGATTATTTAGTGTGTTTAGATAAATAATGGGCTAAACGACCATCCTCGTAATACCTATCAATACATATTTGCAATCATTTATTTCTTTAAAGCTGCCATTCAGTCACCTTTACGTCAACGTTAATTGATGATCTGTCAACCTAATGAGTTTCCTCTGGCATAGAAATGTCGGCACATCAATTATTTCAATGCAGAAAGTCTCAATTAAGGGTTCATGCAAGTGCTAATACATCACAATTCTTCAGATGCCTTAATAAATGACATATTCATCATTATGGATTTTTTCTTTCGTCTTTTCTTCTAAAGTAGATGTCATTCTCAGTTCCCAGCATGGGAAAGTATGCAAATAGTCCTTTATCAAATAGAAAACATTTGCAGTGATAAAAGTCTTGCTTTCATATGTTTTCTTCTTGGAGTCATGACCAGTTAGTGAGGGATTTTTACATAAATGAAACCACAAAAAATGTATTTCAAGTGAAAATAGATGAGCTGGAAAACAGTAGTCTTTCACTTTCCAACAGGGAATGCCAAACAAAACACAAGGCAGCTTATTTGCAGTCGCCATGTTCATTTTAAGGTTATTAGTTTTCTTTATTATGCTCATAGGATATTACCATTTATTACTTTATGCAGCTCTTTTTTTAATTATGCTATTAAAATGTTTTGCCATTTGTGGTTGTAGCGATGTTTAAGATTCAGGGAAGAAGGAGGTGGGAACTGGCGGACGTTCAACGCAATTAAAATAAACAAACAACAAAACGAAAGTAAAGCAGCAGTCCCTCACGGACGACTGCCGCCTATAAACATAATAAAAACACATCGTAAAGTCCAGGTCTGGTCAAGTCTCGTCCTTCACTGTCGTCGCTCCTCCTTTTATGCTCCCAGAGCTCCTCTGAGAGAACTCAAATCCGGTGCGGCATGCAGGTGACGCTAATTAACACTCGTGCCATTGGCCTCGCTCCGTTCCCATGACTCTTGGCCCCCGCCCTGCTTGCCACATACCCCTATCGCCCTTGCAGGCCAGGGGGTACTTTCCTTATAATTTACTCACCCCCATGTCATCCAAGATGTTCATGTCTTTCTTTCTTCAGTCGAAAAGAAATTAAGGTTTTTGATGAAAACATTCCAGAATTCTTCTCCATATAGTGGACTTCAGTGGGGTTCACTGGGTTGAAGGTCCAAACTGCAGTTTCAGTGCAGCTTCAAAGGGCTCTACACGATCTCAGACGAGGAATAAGGGTCTTATCTAGAAAAACGATTGGTCATTTTCTAAAAAAAATAAAAATGTATATACTTTTTTAACCACAAATGCTCGTCTTGCACTAGCTCTGCGATCCGCACGCATGACGTAATCATGTTACAAAGGTCATGCGTGACGTAGGCAGAAGTACCGATCCAGTGTCTACAAAGCGAATGTGCAAAGATTAAGTCAAATGTCCTTTACAAAAAAAGGTAAAACAACAATGTTGGACGATTTTGAAGTTGGAGGAGAAAATTAGATTAAGTTGCTGCGGTACTCTTACCTACGTCACGCATGACCTTTCAACGTAATGCGTGGCGCATCGCTGAGCAGTGCAAGACATGCATTTGTGGTCAAAAAGTATATAAAGTTTTATTTTTTATAGAAAATGACTGATCGTTTCACTAGATAAGACCCTTATTCCTCATCTGGGATCATGTAGAGCCCTTTGAAGCTGCACTGAAACTGCAATTTGGACCTTTAACCCGGTGAACCTCAGTGAAGTCCACTATATAGAGAAAAGTCCTGGAATGTTTTCCTGAAAAACCTTCACTTCTTTTCGATTGAAGAAAGAAAGACATGAACGTCTTGGATGACATGGGGGTGAGTAAATTATAAGGACATTTTCATTCAAAAGTGAACTAATCCTTTAAGAAACAGATGTTAGATGTCACAAAACTCCAATGTTGAACATATTTGAGGAACACTAGGAACGTATTTGCTGACATTTACCAGGTTAGTGTTAGTGTTAAGTATAGTTTGAGGTGCTTAATAGCAAGTAATCTAGATTTCCACAAGCAGATCTGTTGCTTTTTGTCTTTGAAACAGTCTGCATATATTTTCTGTACAGTCTCTACACATTTTCAGAGAGTGCCACACCATTATTTATTAAATGTTTTACATTTCATTTCTAATTGTTGTTATTACTTTTCAGTTATGCACTTGCAGTCTTCATATTAAAAGTAGTAACTTTAAGAATATTATGCATGGCCACAGGGCTCTCACTCACTATCTGGACATGTAAACTGTTGTGGATTCAGCCATCTGAATCTAATCGTCACCATCTAAGATGAACAACAGGCCTTCAGCTTGTTGATTTAACAGCACTGTAGCCCACATCCATTGTACCCTCGGGAGATTCACTGTTGTTTCCACGGCAACAAGCAGACCCTTGCCCTTCCCAGGGCTCCTGACATTCATTTGGATTATACCACCTCAAACTGTAAATGGGGGGCACTACCACCACTGATATGACAAGTCTCCTGACTAGATTCCATATACTACAGATTATTAACAGCTTTTTAAAATTCCTTAAGATATAATAATGAATAAAATATGTATATAGAATAGATTTTAGGTGTATTTGCTGTTAAAAGTAGCAACTATCCCCCCTTTCCAGTCACATGACTTGTTCCCTCCTCCCACGATCTGTCAGAGCAGCTTGTTGCACGACCAGCTTCTTGGTAAACTAACTTGAGTTCGGCGTTAAAATCCAAACCAGTTGCCTGACAAATCGCGTTTCGCGCGGACCGACGAGGATGTTCGTTTCGATTAAAAAACAAGCCTTAATTCCCTTGACTTAACGAGTCATTTACGGCAGTTTCCATCGAGCTCTTTTGCTGTCTGCGTGATTTGTGGTCAAGAAACAGCAGGACATGGTAACCAGGTAAGCAGCAGGTTCAATTCACGCATTTTCAACAGCGAAAAGGTGTTGACAGAGTAGGGCAAGCGATATTTGAATGTTTATTTTCGATAGAGAGTGTTCAATGTCGATACAATGTGTGTCATTGCAGAGAGAGCGTGTTTAGCTAACATTGGCTTCGTCGCTCAGTGATGTCGACATGGGTTTAGTAAATGTATGTTTCCTTGTTGCCAAGCGAGAAATAAATAGATGGCAAAAATAAAAGTGCGCGATTGAGCCCGAGAAGTTTCCTTGTTTACATGAAACGCCCCCGTGCTGCTCCGTCGTAAAATCACCGTTGGTGGCAATGGGTTAGACGTTAAATTTGTTCAAATTGATGAAAAATATGATTTGACAGCTCATTCTTCAGGATTGTTGTAGTTAACAGCGGGTATTTTTCCGCTTCATCGCTTACTTCGTGATAGGAATTAATTTGAATCAATCGCGTCAGTTTATAAATCGTCGTGCGAGTTTTAACGCGCTTAGTGATGTAACAAGAGTTTACTTCAAAAACAGTATAAATGTATATATTTTAAAATAAATTTTATATTCTTAAACATAATGACGATGACTTAGACACTAATTTCGTTAAATTCGCTAAAACAATCAACGTTGACAGCTCATTCAGGCATGTTTAGTGTTTAAAATGAAAGCGTTCGCGTTATCGTTCCGAATTTATCGCGACCAAGACCAAAAATAATCGGCTCGATATTTTCTACGAAATAACGACTTGAAGAATAGTTTTTTTTCTTGTGGTAACGCACACACACAGGTAACATATAGCCTGTAATATAAACGAAGACGATGAGTTTAGCATTAAATACGTTACTTCAGACTTCACGTGCCTTAGTTGCTTATTGGTCTTTTCCCCCGTCATTGCTGCGTGACGAGAATTTAATTAATATATCACGTGAGTTTATAAATAACCCGCGAATATGGAACATTACTGTCTTTGCTAGCTTGATATGTACAGATTGACATATGGTTCACCCATCAAGACTAGTCCCGTCATGAAACCGCTCCCAAATCCCGCGCCACACCCCGTGCGCGCGCAGAGCACGTGAGAGCCCGACAGCTAGTGCATTATCAGAATCATCACCAACACACAACTACAAGAACTCTTCCGTTATAACGCAGCTGTCTACTCGTCACGCGCTTGCTATAGGCGTTTTAGATTATTTGCGCCACGTCTACCGTTTTTTCAGTGAAGACGGATTGAGACCCTTGCAAAAAAGTGTTACATGGTACAGTAATAGTATTGGATATGAATACCAAGGTACTTTAATGACCATATTCATGTAACATGTTGGCTTGTTCAAGGTGCTTTAAGAATAGCAGTAGCTCAATTATCATGGGTTATTATTATATTATTATTGCAGTAGACCTATATGTTAAAATAACGTGGTATCGTGTCCAAACAATATCTTTTGGTATTTTAAGTCAGTTGGGTTTCAGTAGAGACATGCAGATGAAAGGTGAGTTACCTGAGAAAGTGCTGAGAGACATAGATATGGAAGAGGATATATGCTAAGATGCTTTTCTAAATCTCAATAAGCATAATGCAAGTATGACCCAAATAGGAATCTAATTCGATGATCTCATTTTTATTTGCCTTCGCAGCAGATATCGCACCTTTCTCGTTGTTTTAGTGAATTAAGCCTCTGTCTGATAGTCTGCACGTACTGGTTGTTCAACGTAAGATAATGATTCTTATTCAGTCTAATGGTGGTAATTAGTTACCTTTGGGTTTCAGAAACCAGGATTTAGTTTTGTGTCTCAGTATAATGAACAGTTTACTGTAGACATGTTTTAGAAACATTAAAGAGCCATCTAGAACAGGGGTCTTCAAGAAGTTGTGTAAAATGTTTTATTTTTAAGTAGCATAAGTTATAAATTATTCATTGTCTCTCACATTAAAATGTATCAAGTATATTTAAAATGTAATGTTTACATTGCAAAGCTATTAAAAATAGTTATTGATGCACAAACTACTGCATGTGCTGTACTACATTAGCCAGGTTTAAAGACAACTCTCAGAAGACCCCCCGATCTAGAATTTTCTATCTAAATGTAGTGGAGGTTAGATGAATTTGCATCAGGCCCGAACCATGCAAAAACCTTTAACTGAATGTTTACTCATATGAAATGTCTCTTTGAATTCATTTAGAATTCAGTTTATTGCAAGGACGCTTCACGCAGTATGTTACCATTCATACTTCAAATGCACACAGAAACATTCATTTGGGTCACCTCTCTAAAATCCGTCCAATAGCATCATCATGACAGATCGGCATGCTGCAAAGAATCGATTATAGTCTGAAACAGGAAGCTCAGAGGTGGTTTACATTTCTGTAGAACATTAACAATGTGACACATTTGATAAAGTAATCATTAAACTGCTCCACAAGAACTTGAAATCGTGATATGCAATGTAATAGCTGTATTAGTCAGAGCTGCCCAGATAATTGAGGAAAAGCTAGAACTTGTATATCAAATATTTAGGCTTAATGTCTCAATCTATGAAGAATTAGACAAGCTTAACATCTGTGGTTGTTTTGATATCAGAAATGATGTCATGGGTTGAATTATTTACGTGACAATAAACAAAGCTGAAGCTTTAATTGTAAATAATATGCATGCACAGAAATGCTTGAGAAATAGCAGTTGATTTTCTTCCATAAGTCCATACTATTTTAAAATAGTATTGCCTAATTCTATCCACCATATTTTAAAGTAAGAGCGGCACATCTTTTTGGAACTTAAATGTGCGAGGCTTCCGATGTCATTCACTTCCTGTTGTTTTACCTGTATAAAAACAGTTTGTTATGCTGCTTGATATTCCAAAACTGGTGTTTGTATCATATTATTTTAATTCATTATCATAGTCATAAATACATTGGTTTGTAGTGCAAGAATTGTTAACGCTTACCAAGGCCGTAACCATGTCTTGAACATTGGGGGGACCGTTTTTTTTTTATAAAGCATAAGTAAACAGAACAGTGAAGGAAATTCTAGGTCTAATTCTAGTTGGGAAATAATCGTTTTTGAACTATTTGCAAATAATATTTGCATTAAAAGATGCACACATGTAGGCTACTTTTATTTGTATGCCTAATGTGTCAAAAACATAAAAGTGTCAGTTAGGAATTACATGAATCACGTAAATGCATATTTTCAATTCAAAACGCCCATATTTGAGAAAAAAGTCGTGTAGTTTGCGTCACTGGATGTTACTGTCGGTCTTTTAACATTTCTATCGCAAAACATGTTTTAAATGTTTAGCTATTTATATCTTACCTCACTCTTTCAACGTTAAACAGTGCTGGAATTCCCACTCTGCTTCTGTGAACTGTTAACCCCGCCTACTTTAATTTGATTGGCCATCTCTCAATCATTTTGACATTGATGAGCGCTGTTAGACTGCTGAGGCAGACCAGTCACCAAAATGTAACTTTTAAACCTTTTTGTCATCCTAACCAGTGCTCGAATTGAATCAAGTCTTATGGGGGGACCCGGATCCCACCAGCCCCCCCCCCTTAGGAACTTGTCCCCCTCAATGTCTATGGTGGTTACGGCCCTGCCGCTTACTGAACTTTGATTTTCTTGTAGTTATTTACATATAGTGGCTAATTAATCAGAAGTCTCACAAATTCAAAAGAAAAAAGCTCACTTCTACATTGAAAAAAAAGGTGGATAAATTTGTAATATTGACACCAGTGGAGCAAAACAGCTCAGTAAATCAAACAAGTAGGCTAAGCCTGTATAATTTGTTCAGCTTTTTGTGCATTATCATTTGACTAAATCATTTGGTATTCAACCTCAATTCTATATGCCAAATGAGCAATTCCAGCAATGAGCACTTTAAACCAGTAGGAGTGTTTAGTGTAATCACATAGAGTTGACTGTCAGGGTCATCAGGGTTAGTTGGCAGCTGCATTGAGTGTGAGTGTGTGTCTCGCCTCATTGATGTTTAAGCAGTGCATTGTTTTAACATCGTTTGCCGTTGCTTTTGTAAAAGCACTCTGGCTGTCACATAATTGCAGTGTGCCTGCGGGAACCTGAGCCCCTAAAAGCAGGAGGCTACAGCTGTTCTATTGATTTGGATGGAAACATTGTGAAGCGGCGTCTGACTCATCACTTCTACCCCACTGCATCATCCCTCACGTGATGCCGAGAGGCTTCCTGTCATGAAGGTAGGGGAGGGGAGGACGTGTCCTCATCGCCCTACGGTAACGATGCTCATTGTCATAGAGATGGGTTGCCAGGGGATGCAGAGACCTTGGAGGCAGGCAGAGATGCTGTGTTTGACGGAGGTGTACGACATGCTAGAGAATACAAAGTCTTTCTTCGGTGTGACTACACAAACACTGCCTTGAGGGCACATACACTTTGAAGCTGTCTTGAAGGAATAGTTAACTCATAAATGAAGATTTTGTCATCATTTACTCAGCCCAATAGCGTTCCAAACCTGTGTTATTTTCTCTCTTCTGTAAAACACTAAAGAAGACACTAGGTAGAAAGTTCATGCAGCTCTTTTCCATGCAATCAAAGTGCATTATGATTAAACCGGTCAAGCTCCAAAAGGAATACTCTGTATTCAAATTCTTTTTAAAGTCATACGATAGATTTGCATGAGGAACAAAGCGAAATTAATGATGATATTTAGTGATATTCTTCATAATCTCACTCTTGTTTTTAACTCGATGCACCTTAAAAGACATCATTTTAGGTTTGAATGGAGATGCTTCAAGAGCTAAATTTTATTGGTTCATTGGTGTGTCAGGTGACCCATTGTGACACCTAACCAGACGTGATGAGCAGTGTTATTTCCGTATTACTGAGATACTATTAGTTATTGTTCATATTTTTTTTAATTATTTTTTTTTTTTTTCTGTTTTAGTAATTTAGTTTTTTGTTATTTTTGGCTGTTTTTAAAATGTCTATATAGTTTTTATATAGTTTTAGTTATTTTAGTACATCAAGTTAAACTAAATTAAAATGAAATATTAAAAAATTGAAAGGTTTGTTGAAATGCAACTAGCTGAAATAAATTTATTACAGTTACATTATTTTATTTGAGGTAAAAAAAATATTGTGTTTATGGTTTTAGTTTTAGTTAACTATAATAACCTTGGTGATGAAACCCTTGCTATGTTAGTTATGTTAACACGACTTTACGTCCATCATTTGGTTTTTATATTTTTTTGGCACTGCGTAGCCCTGGTCACACTGAAAAGTCATTGGACCAATATCCTCTTGTCATGTATATTAAATATCAAATGGGGACATTTAAAGGAGAAATTGATTATGTAAGTTTTGGCATACTTTTAGGATGCTTTTATTGTGTTTTTGTCCTTTTTGGATTTTGACTGTGTGCATTTGGACTAGCGTCTCATTTTGTTCCATGGAAGAAAGAAAATCCATTGCATGGTTGTAACAACTATTAGTAAGACTTTATTTCGATGGTCCACTTGAAAGTTAGTTGACTTGTAGTTGCAAATTAATGAGAGCAAAGATACTTATAGTAGAATGTCTAAAGTGGGCTATCGAAATAAAGTGTAACCCAGCTATTCCTTCATTGTGCCAAATTTGTGCTCTTTTCTGCTTGCTTGCCATTTATAAAACATTTTCAGTAATAGAGATTCATCTCTGTCACAGAGTATAGTTTGGGAAAGTTGGGGAAAATATATCATTCCTCTGTTGCCAGGGTGTAAAAATGGGGGAATACCTTTAAGATCAGCATTGAGGAGCCTGTCATCCGAAGCTCTGAGGTCAGCCTGCCAGTTCGGGGAAACTCGGCCAACAACAGAGCCTCAGAGCGGGAATGCTGGATGCTATTGGCTAGATTGCGGATGGGCGGCCCCTTGCCGGAGGCAGTCTGGCAGGAAGGGGTTGGTTGCAGGAGAGGAAAGGAGGGGAGGGGTGTGGGAATGGCTGGAAATGTTTCAGCCAGATAGTTGAGCAGCAAGCAGACGCGCTGGTCCTTTCTGCGCTGTTGCTGAGAGAAAATCCCCGTCTCGGCATGGGCCGCCAGCTCACAGCTTCGCATAGGGAATGACAACGGTTTACATGGTCGTTATATACCGGGAGAGCGTGAAGTGAAGGAGTCTGATTGCCGCACCAGGTGCACATAAACTGAGCGGGAGCGAGAGTGCGACGTGAAGAGAAAGGAGGCTTCGTTATTCCAGCAAGGTGGGAGGAGTAGGGAACATTTTATCCTTTAAAGTTCCTGTTTTTCCCAACACAAGGAATTTTGCTGCAATATGCTGCATGCGGGCAGGGGTGTGGAAAGAGAGGGAGGGAAATCTGAGAGGAGGTGTGGAGTTGTGTCAGTAAGTTACTCTGTCTTTATCCCATGTGAATCCCATATCCAGAGTCTTTCCGGTTTCTGAATTCTTTAACATCTGTAAGTTAGTTTCAGTTTTAAGAGTGAAGTGCCTGTATTTATGTCGTTAGAATGACTGATTTGTGTGATTTTGGTCTCATACCGAAGGCATTTTTATGCAGCATTTGCTTTGTAAGATAAAGTTTTGTTTTCTGAAATTGAAAAGGCAAGAAAATGATTCCAAGTCTATCTGAAGGTAATGGTCTGATTAGCAATGCTTTATCCCATGTGTGTCCCATATCCCGAGTATTTCCGGTTTCTTTCCCTTTGAATCCTTTAACATCTGTAAATTTGTTGCAGTTTTAAGAGTATAATGCTTATATTTATGTTGTTAGAATGACTGATTTGTGAATTTGGTTTCAAACCAAATCGTGTGTAGCATTTCTTAAAATTTGCTTTGTGTTATAGTTTTGTTTTCCGAAATGGTAACTGAAATGATTCCAAGGAAATTATTCCAAGCCTATCCAAAGGTATTGGTCCAGTCTGATTAGCAAGGGCTTTATGCAAATTTAAGGAACGCCAGCATCTTTAATGTTGGCCCGATCAAACCTCCGGTCTTACTAGATGTACAGTCCAGACTTTAAAAGAGCAAAACCTGCGGCGTGGCAGGAAAAGGCCGCATTTGTTTCGAACATTTGGCAAACGTGTTGGGAGGAAGAGCATGTTTTTTTTTAAAGAGGGAGACTGACTCTGCCCTTCCCGTTAAAAAAACCATGAAAACAGTCCAGACAGGCACTGACTCTTTATTAGCCAAAGCCGTGAGAGCAACAGCACTCTTCTGAATCGATCAGAAACACGTTTAGACAGACTTGGAAAGGTAATTAGCTTGCACCTTTTAACACTTTACAACTGCCAGGCGTGTTTCATGAACAAATTACCCTTTAATATGAGACTATTTTAGTGGGGTTGCCGTATTGCGCACTTGTAAAGAGAACCGAGACTTTGGGCCAACATCTTCCTGTCAAGGCAAAACTTTGTTGTTGAAGGGAGGGAGTATTTTTAAATTCAAGTTAATGTTGTGTTTTCATAACTAGGGCAAGAATCTGGATCATTTACTAGCCTTTAAAGGTAAGTCAGTGTGTCATAATTTGCCTTTCATAATTTTAGTTTCTGAAAACACAGTGCAAATTTCTGTCAGTCGCTAAGTAGATCATATCTGTGCCTAAATGATCTTCTTAATTAAATTGCACATCAGTTTCAAACAGCCCGAGGATATGAGCGCGGTACCAGCCAGGCATGGCTGCCGTCCACGACGCTATAAATAACTAGAGACGATGATCTGGGGGATAAAAGCAGCCTTGGTGTTATGAAGATAATAACTTGGGTCACCGAGATTCAGTTTTACATTAAGGCTATTATCATATCACACACCCGTTTTTGCTGACCACATTGAATCAGGGCTGCAGTGGTACTACCATCTGTATCCCTTGTTTTTGATCCCTTATCAATCATATTGCAAGCCTTGCAGAGTTGTGGATTGTTTTAAATATGATCATTTGCTAATTACATCATTTTGTGATTGTTTATCAGAAGACTCTTCCATAAATGCTTTATATTCATTCAGCTGTACAGAATGATGCCAGCGCATGATCTAATTACTAAAACATATGACATTAATGAATGTTTAGTCATTCAACTCTTAACTATGAAGACATTAAGCTCTTTAAAGTTGCACAATTAAAAATCGTGGTTTTAGTTATCTAAAATTCTACCAGCTGTAGAATACGTGGCCTAGTTTTGTTCTCAAATTACACTGAATGATTGGTTACTTCCAAAACAGCTATCGCCTTGACTTTGTCTTTAGCCTGCTCTATGATATGATCATGTCATTGTAAAAAAACATCAGCAATAAAAAAAAAAGCGTGTCCCCAGACATCATTGATTCAGTTTAGAGTTCAGAAGAATCATGGATGGATCTGATTGCGACAAATAGTATTTACCAGGATGTGCTACCAATGCTGTACGAGGTTAGGGTTAAGGTTTAGTATTTCTTTCAGGGTTGACCAGTTGAATCTTTAGAATTGGTTCAGTTAAAAATCACATGTGTTAAAACCACCTCTAAACCACATGTCTTTATGCATAATGTGTTGGTCAACAGGAGGCTAATTAGATGCAGTGTGAAGTCCAGAAATTGTGAAAATGTCAAATAATCCAGCATTCTGCAAATTAAGAGACCGATATGATGTAATGCTAGCTGGCATAGGCAACCCAAATCCTGATCTGATGCCATGGAGGATTACCCAACATTCATCCTCTGGGTTTGGAACCATTATTGTAACAAAAGAGGCTGTTTGAATGGCAGAACCAGTTTGGAAAAGCCTACTCCTGTGACACCAATGCCAGTTCACTGCTTATACTGTAATTTTGAGCTGCTCAACTAAAGTTGTAAATGGAATTGCTCTTATGTTTCATTATCTTTCAGACAGTAGATCTGTAATTTGCACTGGTTTGCCTTCTTGTTAATTAGCAGATGCTTTTTATCAAGGGGACACGTTTCTTTTTCAAGAGGATCTCAGACTTGTTCGATACATGGTTCACCACTCTATGGGATTGAAGCTGCAGTCTTTGTATTACCAGCTTAGCTACTTTGTCACAAATTAATTAGCAACCTAGTTATGTACCACACCATTAACTCAGAAGTTAAAGGGATAGTTCACCCAAAAATGAAAATTATCCCATGATTTACTCACCCTCAAGCCATCCTAGTTGTATATGAAGTGTCTTCTTTCAGACAAACTCAATTGGAGTAATATTATAAAATATCCTGGCACTTCCAAGTAGAGATCGACCGATATGGGTTTTTCTATAACCGATGCCGGTGCCGATGTTTAGAGGTCAGGGTCAGCCGATGGCCGATATGTGCTGCCGATTTTTAGGGCCGATATGTGCTGCCGATTTTTAGGGCCGATATCTTGAAGTTTTCCCCTTCATTTGCATGCTAAAATGTCACACTAATAATAAGTGGATGCACAACATTTCTAAACTTAACATCATTTATTGAACACTGACTTGATTTACATAAAAGTTTTAGAGCATTTATCAAGCTGAATTTTTCAAGTTTGTTGGAACATAAACATAAACTTAAATATACATTTAAATAAAATAAATACAACTTTATAAAAATCAATTAAAAACTTTGTCATGTTGCACAGCCTTGTATGCAAGGACAGTGCTAAACTCTTAGTGATTTCTGACATTCTTGACGGTTAACGTTAGACAGGTTTAATGAGGATAATAACTGTGCGACATATATATATATATATATAGTCGTTGGTCGGAACACATCACTTTATTAGGCTGATGTCCATTTCGCATTACACAGTTGATGGAAACACTCGCAGATGCGCACATTCTTGAGCTGAATTTTCATTAATGCAAAGTTGGATGGAAACCCGGTTATTGTCTGCATCAAACCATGCTTCCGAACAAATGTCATACACTTCTGCGCAGTGGCGTAGCGCAAATCCGCGGGGGTTCAACCAAGAAGAGGAGCCAATGGATATCACACAAGAAGCAACGTGCAAACTTTGCGGAAAAGTTATGCCGGTAAAAGCTTAACCTCGGTCAGTATTCAAAGTGAAAGTAAAAGTGACGGAGCTGCCTGACGGAGCATTTTCTCTCAGAGACGAATTTCAACATAATATGCTGATAACGGTATATAACTGTCTTAATGTATTCCATTATTTCTCTTGTTGCCCGTACATATAGTGAAACAAATGAGAAGAATAGTATTTCGTGTTAAACAGCTTGTTTTTTTTTTTGTTTTTTTAAAGTTGGTGCTTGAAGTAGCCTAAAGCTGCTCTTAATTTTCATTTATGACTGTAGTGTTAGGAAATATTATAGACTGTTAATAATTATAATTATAGGTCTAATTCATTGTATAATAGACCTAAAAAATGTTTAAAACATTTTCAAAGAGGAGCTGATAGCCTAATCTTTTATCCTCACAGCACGTCAGTTATGCGGTGATGCGCTGTGAAATTATTGCAGGGCAAATTTATTATAATATTAATTTAATAATAAAAGTAGCTTACCTAATAGTAATAATAATAGACTAGAAGAATGTAACAGGCTTACATTAATTGGAAATGCCAAATCCTCTTAATATTGCCAATATTTGTCGGAGTAACGTAGCCCTCAATCACGCTGCAGTGTTTGTCAGAGCTGCCCCAAGCACAGAGTGAAATTCTCCGACTCCGATACAGGAAAAATAAAACAGAACTTATAACATTGGGGCTAATATGTTAGCAAGCAAGCTGCTTGTAGTTTTGGACTACAGTCCTTAAAGTTAACTACAAGTAAGCGAACCTTCAACCAGCTGTAGCATTATGCCAGTTCCCGACGGTTCTATGCTATCCGTTGTTTCTTTCACTAAGTGAAGCAACACTTCATAGTTTACTAGTAATATATAGTAAATATATGGCCATAGGACTTTGAAATATCAGAATTTAAGCCTTAGGCTACCTTTATCTCCCAGGACTGTTGTTGAATCTTCCAAAAGTTTCAATTCTCATGCGGCAGCAGCACATTCCACCGCACCAATAACACAGGGCTGCCCGCGGACGTGCCTGGCTTTAAATCGGCGCTACTAAACAAGGATATCGGCCGATGCCGATATATTAAAAAAAGACAAATATCGGCCCGATATATCGGCCGACCGATATATCGGTCGACCTCTACTTCCAAGCTTTATAATGGTAGTAAATGGTGCTCCTGATTTTTAAAGTCTGAAAAAGTGCATCCATCCAATCATAAAAGTAATCCACATGTTTCCAGGGGGTTAATAAAGGCCTTCTGAACCAAAGGGTTTAAGAAAAATATCCATTTTTAAATCCTTATCAACTAAAATAAGAAGCTTCTGGCATATGGCCTACGCAAATCAATTTACGCCAAAAGAGTAATCTCTCACCTGACGCATGACGCGCTGACGAACGCGGAAGCGCAAAGGATAGAACAAAACAAAACACCGGCCATGAATTAGAAGTCAAAACCTAGAATTTTTAAAGAGAAACATCGGAGGATTTCGATATAAGAAAAGAGGAGCTTGAGTTTGTTGCCCAGCCCTATTTGTTTGAACCGCAAGCAGCGTCTAAGCTTACTCTACTCCTACATCCTATGTTGTACATCGCGTTGGAAGTTACTCTTTTGGCACAAGTCAACTTGCGTGGGCCATCTACCGGAAGCTAGTTATTTTAGTTTATAAAGTTTTAAATATGGATATTTTTCTTAAAAAAACCCCATTGCTTCGCTTCAGAAGGCCTATATTATCCCCCTGGAGTCGTGTGGATTACTTTTATGATGGATGGACGCCATTCACTATATTTTTGGGTGAACTGTCCCTTTAAGTTACATTATTCACAAGCATTTTAAAGTGGCAAATGGGGTGAAAATTTATTTTATCCATCTAAAAATGATTGGATCAAGAAAAGTGCTGGTGGTTAGAGTGGGAGGGGCTGAAAAATAAGACAACTTGATAATGTCATCTGAAAAAGAAAGTTGTTTCAGAGTCAAAATTTCCATTTATACACAAAAATTTTAATTTTATGTTGACTTGAGCTTTTTGTGTGCTTTTTATGCCATGTGAGCCACAGATTGGGCAACATTAGCTGCATTTACATGCACCCAAATAATTAATCCGAATAATTAAGTTGGATTGACGGCTTAATCGGACTGTAAAGGCTTCAGTGAAATACCTCAATCGATCCGATTGAGCTCTTTCCGAATGAAATTTCAATCGAATTGAAAAGGGTGGTGTAGACCTGAAATAATCCAGTCAACAAGCAGAAATTAAGCTTGTAAATGATTAAATCTGACTATTTTCTCATTCTGATTCAAAAATACCTTGTGCTTATACACAGTGCCATATGTATGTACGTGCATTTTGCATCATGAACATGTCTTACAAACTGGTCAGTGGTTGAGGCTGAATATTTACTTCTGTCAGCTTTAGCATAAATGTCAGCTTTCATTTCAGATATGTCATCAAGGAAAACATGACAATTACACTCTTGATAGCTCCAGTGACATTATCATGGTGGCTTTCTCTGCTTCTGAATGCATAACTGATCACTACACGTGTGTAGTTTTGATTGGAATACACTGTTAAAAAAGTTTAACTTTTTTGTAAATAAAACAAAGATTATTAGAGTGTTTTACAGGAAAATAGTGTTTTCTACTTCAAAATATCATATTTAAAGGGGACCTATTATGCCCCATTTTACAAGATGTAAAATAAGTCTCTGATGTCCCCAGAGTGTGTATGTGAAGTTTTAGCTCAAAATACCCCACAGATAATTTTGTATAGCATGTTAAAATTGACACTTTTTGGGGTTGAGCAAAAACACGCCATTTCAGGGTGTGCCCTTTAAATGCAAATAAGCTGCTGCGCTCGGCCTAAGAGGGCGGAGCTTCAAGAGCTGATTCTCTGGTGTCAGGATTCAGTCAGGGCGTGCTGTGTCAGAAACTGCGAATATTTGCTGCATGGAGATAGAACAGGTATAGTTTAGTTCAATTACGTTTATAACTTATTGTCTTCTTGTTTTTATCCACTATATTAGTACAAGCCTGTTGTACCGGACCCCGTTCAACTTTACCGATGAGTTTTATGACGTTTATTGTACTTCACACAATAGATGAAGCGTCCGTTTTCACTCTAGAAAATCACTGTAAGAGCTTAATAAAACAGTGCAAGTGTGCATTAAAATATTATCCATAAACTCTCTCTATCTCCCTTGCATTATCATCAACATACATAGAGAAGTACACAGAAACACTCGTACAACTAACAGTAAAAAAATATATAAAGACCTTATGCCTTTTCGGGTGGTGCTTAATAAACTGGTAAACTTTATATCCATAAATCAACTCCGATAAACTGTAATAAAGTGCTCTCACCTTCATTACTGCCATATCCAGTATCACTCTGTAAGCTGAATCACGAACAGTTTACTGATCTATCTTTGAGTAATAACTTTTTAGCACAACCTCTGTTTTGTATTGTCCCTTTGTATTGACATTCATTCACAAAGCAGTCCGGTGTGAAATAATTCACGCAGACATAAACGAATTTCGGTAGAGTTGAGGGAGCATTTTCTTCGAAAACAAAATTAATCCACCTCGTCTTCAGCGGCTCAGATTTAGGGAGTAAATTGAGAGAGCTATGTGGATTAATCCATCCAGCTACAGAACCCCTAAAACGCTTGGGAGACGTTCTCGTCAGTGCAGTAATGGTGGACTGTACAACTCGCTGTGAACTCGCTCAGGGCGGTTCTATGTTAAAACGGCAGAGTCTGTCAACATTCGTGGGCGGGGCCTGTGGCTAATGTGACGTCACACTGCCAGGGATCTGGAAACGGCTTGTTCTGAGACACTGCTTATGATTTATGGGGATTAAAAAAAAAGGAGTGGTTGGATTTTTATCATTATGGTGGTCATATACACACACTGCCAACACACATTTATAGCCAAACACCATGCAAAAGTGAATTTTGCATAATAGGTCCCTTTTAATTCAGCGTGTTACTTGCCATTTATTTGTAATTGTAAGTGAAAATTGTTTCTACACCAATTTTTTTTCAACTCGTGCTGCATAGCAGAGCAGACGCTTTTAGTTTATACTTGTAGCGTCTCTTGTCCAACTAAACTAAATGGTTTTTATTACTATAAAAAAAAAATCATAACGACAGTGGGGAAGTAATGTAATCGGTATGAGGCCGAACACCGTCTAACACCGGTAACGACTACCGCGGCAAGCCTATTCCCTTCTGTGACGTAAGATCTGGTATTTTACTTTTTTTGTGATAATACATAATTGCATCTGTGGAATGCCCGGCTTTGCTGTTCAGCCAGGCGTCCTCCTCCGGAACCACTAATCATTGTGGGGAAGGGCGGGGGCGTACAGACAGCGCTAATCTCTGCAGGTCACAACAAGGATACCGCAGCCACCTTCCTACCTGCACACCATCTGTCCGCCCTCATCAGACTCTGACTTGCCGCCATTCCTACTCGGTTACAACTATCTGTCAAAGCTCTTACTTTTGTGAACCCAGAGTAACTGCAGGTGACATGGTGATTTGGCAGTATCTTGCAGTTTATTGGCCACTCTTTTTGAATTCGATGCCTGCTTGGATATTATCATGCCATTTAGACTTTACTAACCCTGTTTTTACTCCACGCTGACGTGTTAGCAAGCTTTGAACTATCTTCTAAAGTGCTTGGTTTAACAAAACCATTTTAGTTAGTGGATCCGTTTTAGTTGTCTACTCTTTAAAGAAATTTTTGTAATGTAACTTTTGCCCTTCTAGCATCACAAATGCAATTAGTTGAGCCAGTGTTGTGTCGGGCCGGTCGAGATGCTCAAGCAGTGTTTAGTACCGTAGAACTGCAGTGTTTGCACTTTTCAGGGAAATTTACCTACAAATAGTAGACTCTGCATATTAAACTAGGAGATAGTAGAAGGTATTTCAACATGAAAACATTACACACCTCTAAAGCTGTCTGGAGAAACCTACCCCGTGTTTGTGCTCCTTTCCAGTCTCCGTTGAGCCTCAGCTGTTTAGCTGACAGGGAGAGATTTGCATTGATTTGACTGGAATTGCAGTTGCTTTAAGGGAGAAAGCAAATTTTGGTTTGCAGTTTTGCTTTGATGATTTGTCTTTAAACGTGCACTGTTTTATAAACCATTATCCTGTATTTGCTGCGCTTGAAGACTTGCATGATTGCACCTCGAAAAGAAAACCGGCCTTCAACAGGCCTGCGAATCCAGAGATTTGGTGGCCCATTATTTCGGTTTACAAGCTTTAAGCACTTCTACTAGCTGACAGATTGTATTACTGAAGCACCCTTTAACTGTCATTCACCTCATAAATTAGACCATCGGGTTTTTGAGTTCTAAAAATACAAGAGGATTAATTGCATGAGGTCACATCTGACATGGTTTCTATCCAATTTTTTTATGGCTTGACTCTCGGGGGTAAAGCTATGAAATTAAATAGTGCCGTAGAGACTACGTGTACGACGAGTATGGCAGGCCATTTAATTTTATAATGGTAAAATGGAAAGGAGCAGCAGGTGTTGGGATTGTACGGCGGTGGAGCGTAGGTTGAGCGGCCCAAATGACTCTTTCTGAATCAACATCTAACACCAGTGTTTTTCCCTTTCCAGTTCTGGAAATCGACCTCACTTTGGTCCCTTGCAAAGTGCTGCCAGAAAGGAAGCTTTGCTAATGTGTTTTTCAAGAGCTCAAATAGTGCCGCACACAAGAATCTCAAATTACAGCTGCGCCCGAAATCTTTTTGAAATGACTGCTTGACAGTTTGGACCTTTAGACCAGTTATTTGACTGTGGTTTCTTGTCATCTTGGTTTATCGTAAAGTTGTATGGTGCATTGAAGGCCTTGATTCAGGGCTTCAACACACATTTCAACTAGGGACGAGTCGGTAGTTTGTTGGGTGGCCTGTTGCTTCTGTTTTGTTCTTCAGGAAAAGCATAACTATGGTATTTCATTTAATTTTTCCAAAGGGGGAATTCACACGTTACAAAATATACAATATAAATTATAGTTTTACTAAGTAATTTATAAATTGTAGTTTATGCTACAAATTATAGTTTTACAGTATAATTTATAGTTTTATAATTTTTGAGAATGCTACAGTCTTAAATTAATACAATTAAGATTTTACAATCAAATCTCATAACGAATAGCAGATGCACTGCTAGATTGAAAGCTAATATAAGACGACAACAAGATATATTTTATGCTTGTTTTTTTAAATACTGTTTGTTGTTTTGTTGTTGCTGTTATTATTTTATGATTGCACTGTCTTATGCAGATTAGTATGTATTTCTGTTGCACTACACCTGTTGCATTCTTCTTAAAGGGTCGATTTCTCTCATTACGCCTCAGATTTTTCTTTTTTGTAGGTGCACTCTTGTGGTTGCTAGGCATTGTGGGAAATAGAAAGAAGAAACAGACCCTTAGCAACAAGAGTGGAAAATGAAAGAAACACTCGAGCTCATTAGATTACGCTAATGCTTGCTGTGTGTTATTGGTGACAGACAAAAGGAAGGTCCAGATCACCACAAGTCCTAAAAAAGCTGAATTGATCAAGGTGGCTGTGTTCTGAAAGGAATACTAATGTTTTGCTTACTGCATACTACATTATTGTGTCATGATTTCACTACGTTACTTGTTTAATTCAGAGCGGAGTCTAGTTATCATCCCAGAAATAATTACAATTATTTCGTATTTTTATAATCTTATTTAAATGCTTTAACATTTGGCAGTCTGATCAAATAATGAGTCTAGAAAGAGATGCAGTTGAAATGGTATTCACTGCAGTGTGTTTGTATATACTTCACATTTTAGCAAATGGTGTTTTGTGCTTTCATTGCCCACAACACTGGCCTACATATACTGGCATACAAAAAAAAAAAAATAGTACGAGTAGTATTCCATTGAGAAGAACAAACCCAGGCATTCATGTTTTCTCTATAGTAAACCTCAGTACTTGTTCAGACATGTCTTTTTAATGCATATGATACCTCACCCGTAAAAAAGTGTATTACATACATTTCAATGGCTTTGGTTAGTATAGTGTTCAGTTCTGTCCACACAGTAGTTATTGTTTGGCACTTGTCTGTTGGCTTTGCTGTAAGTGAAGGGGACGTGGCCGTCATTACACAGCAAACCTTCTTCAACGGCAGCTGCAGATTTTTACGGCCTTGTTTCGTCTGCCTGCACCACCCCCACCCTTACCCTTAGCCTTCCCTCCTCTCCTCTCCTTCAGTTTGCACAAGAAAATATTTCCAGATGTTCCAAGAAAAGTCCTCTATTTCATCAGCAATGTTTGTGTGAGGTTCACAAGTCATACTGGAGGCGGAGTATCATTTGTCGATTGAGTCTAGCAGTGGTGGTTATGTTATAAGCTCCTCCAAATCTGACAAAGGTGACAAGTGTATTGCAAGGGTTAGTGATGAGTTGAAAATGAAAAGTTTTGCTCTCTGTCTACACTGTACTGGCAGCTGGATTGGCATTTGGTGCCATCAGGGTTGATTCATGGAATGAACCTTTAAGCACAAGAAAAAAATACATTATTTTTCAAACCAGTGTTTGCGGAATTTGCCCTTACTGTCAAACTTGGTGCTGTATGCACTTTGATGTTAATAAAAGCACTTTATACTACATCTGAATGCACCTACAGGGAAGATTTAAGATACATCATTAGTTGATAATCCATCACTTTCAAATCATTAAAGCTCCATTCTTTACAATGCATTCCTGTACAGCTCAAACTGAAAAGCAAATGCTAGAATGCTGAAGTAATGGGTTTGATACCCAGGGCATGGATAACTTAATAAAATAACTTATAAAACTGAAATACAATGTAAGTTTCTTTGGGTAAAAGTGTCTGCCAAATGCATGAATGTAAATGAAATGTAAAACAAAACATATTTTGGGTTACTTAAAGGGTTAGTTCACCCAAAAATGAAAATTCTGTCATTAATTACTCACCCTCATGTTGCTCCACACCCGTAAGACCTTCGTTCATCTTCAGAACACAATTTAAGACATTTTAATGAAATCTGAGAGCTGTCTGACTCCTCAATAGACAGCAATTTAATTACCACTTTCAAGGTCCAGAAAGGTACTAAAGACATCGTTAAAATAGTTAACGTGACTATAATGGTTCAACCTTAATTTTATGATGCGACGAGAACACTTTTTATGTGCAAAAACAAACAAAAATAACGACTTTATTCAACAATTTCTTCTCTTCCCAGTCATTATCCTTACGCAGTTGATGCAGTAAGCACAGTGAAGGCTTCCGTGTTTATGTCCGAATGCCAGCTCAGTATTGGCTAAAGCTGCACACGTGAGCAGCACAACGCATGCAAGTGATGCTGACGCAGGAGTCGGCTTTCTGACGTAGTACACGGAAGCGCTGGATGTAAACAACGTATGGGAATGACACAGAAGAGAAGAGATTGTTGAATAAAGTCATTATTTTTGTTTTGTTTTTGCACACAAAAAGTGTTCTTGTCCCTTCATAACATTAAGGTTGAACCACTGTAGTCACGTTAACTATTTTAACGTTGTCTTTAGTACCTTTCTGGACCTTGAAAGTGGTAATTACATTGCTGTTTGGAACGACATAAGGGGGAGTAATTAATGACATAATTGTCATTTTTGGGTGAACTAACCCTTTAATTCTGCATTTCAACAAAATGGACGGCCAGTGCTGAAGAAGGATCTGTTAGCTGTTGTGGCTGGATGATAATTCTGCCCGTCATAGTCAGCATCTATGTTTTTGCTTAGAGAACAGAATCTCCTGTAACAGACAGTCACAGCAGCCTTTTAGTGTTATTATAGTTTATTTTCAGAAAACCCTGTTGAAAAAACAGCATATGCTGGTTAAGTATGTTTTGAAGCATGGCAGTTGGTTTGAACTGGTTTAAGCTGGTCAAGTGCTGGTCCTAAACTGGTCCTAAGCAACTAGCTCCAGCTCAGGACCAGCTTAAAACCAGCTAAAGACCAGCTTAAACCAGTTCATGACCAACTAAGGACCAGCAGAAACCAGCTTAAACCAGCTGCCATGCTTCAAAACATACCTAACCAACTGTTTCTTTCAACAGGGAAGACTACCATACAATAACACAACTTATGACTAACAACATCTATCTGTCTATCTGTCTGTCTGTCTGTCTGTCTGTCAATCTGTCATTCTGTCGGTCGGTCTGTCTGTCTATCAATTTGTCGTTCTGTCTGTCCTTCTATCTATCTGTCTGTCATTCTGTCTGTCATTCTATCTGTCTCGCTGTCTGTCTCTCTGTCATTCTGTCTGTTGTTCCATTTGTCTGTCTGTCATTCTATCTGTCTGTCTTTTCTCATGTCTGTCGTTCTATATATCTATCTGTCTGTCGTTCTAGCTGTCTGTCTTTCTTTCTATATGTCATTCTATCTGTCTGTCTGCCATTGTCTATCTGTCTGTCTGCCATTCTATCTGTCTGTCAGTCTGTCCTACTATCTGTCTGTCTGTCATTCTGTCTGCAATTCTATCTGTCTGTCTGTCATTTTATTTGTCTCTTTCCTTCTGTCTGTTGTTCTATCTTTCATTCTGTCTGTAATTCTATCTGTCTATCTTCTATCTGTCTGTCTCGTTCTATCTGTCTGCCGTTCTGTCTGTCATTCTATCTGTCTGTCTGTCATTCCATATGTCTTTCTGTGTTGTTCTATCTGTCTGTCATTGTCATCTATCTGTCTCTCTCTCTCTCTCTCTATCTCTGTGTCTATCTCTATGTGATCTCTTTCTCTCCATATCTTTCCATCTGTCTGTCTAGCTGTCTGTCTGTCTGTCCTTTCTCTGTGTTCATTGTGAGCTGGTCGAGGTGTTGTTGCACACGTTGCTGACGGGATCGCGTCTGGAATACGCATCTGTTTCAGTCCTTTTCTGGCAGTTGAATGGCTGCCAGGAATATTGCGCCGCTGCATGTTTTCTATTGGCTAAAATCTCTGGCATTACTCAACAGGTTAGGCAGTCTTGAATGGTTCAGGAAGGGGAGGTGTTTTTCCTTTAGTGCTACTAACTACACCTCTGCATTTGACTGAATGTGGCACTGTGCTTAATTGATATAGCTGTTTTTTCCATACATGCTTTGATGCGACATTTGATGTTACACTGATTTGCTTCTAGCTTGTGATGATGTTCCTCATTTTTTAGTCTCTTTGGATAAAAGCCTCGGTTAAATGATTAAATGTACATATAATCCTAGAATGGCCTCTGATTAGGTAACACCAGGCTTCAATTTCCAGAATAACATCCTTCTGTTATTCCTTCTAGGTGGATATTGTCGGTATACTGTCTGTCTGTCTTGTCTGTCTATCTAATCTCTATATCATTTTGTTAAATATTTAGACCCTAGTGCTACATAAACAAATGAAAGGTGTAAAGTAATAGTTAAATGAAGAAAATTCAATTTTGTGCCACCTATAAATTGTCATATCCATGTGGTAAGCTTCTATTGGCCATGTTTCTTACCCAAATCAAATCTTGGCCTTCTTTTTCAGATCCCGGACAGAAGAAAGTGCCTTCTCTGACGACGTTCCTACTTGAAGCTGCTCGCCGCCCCCAACCTACATTGGCTTGGCCTCCCAAAAGATCTCAATTCCTCAGACTTGCCAAAGCACAAGGAACCAACACGCTCTTTCCATTCACGCACCGTTATTAGATATCGTTCCAAGGAGAGCCATTGCCTTCAGGTAGAGTTATCCACAACCGTTGGCCTCAAGACCATTTGGAGACCTGGAGCATGTTCTTATTGTCGCTCCAGTGTTGTGCACCTGGGACTAAATGACTGATGAACGACTTGGCAGAGATTGACAGCTTCACTAATAGCGGCCATCTCCCATTCGACAGCCAACGGGGGTCTGAATGTGACATCTCTATTTAAAGGGCCTCGCCAACAAACTGAGACAAACCTCAAAACTACAACAACACACAAATACGTTCACAGACTATTCAAACCCAAATCAACAATCTACTGACGCCATAGAGCCTGCAGGTTCTCGACACAACTTTTGATATGGCTTTAAACATTGCGTCGATACGAGACACAAAATGGCTGACTCTCGAAGTGTGCCGGCAGTTTCAGAGAGGGACATGCTCGCGCAGCGACGAGGAATGCAAATTCGCACACCCACCCAAGAGCTGCCAGGTGGAGAACGGACGGGTGATCGCCTGCTTCGACTCGCTGAAGGTAAGATTTTCCACTTGATGCATCTTTTCGTTTGTAGCTTTCTTGCTGTAATGCCGGAGGACATTTAATTAGCTCGGTCTCATTCTGAATGTCAAAGAATCATTTTTGAGTATTGTTTTGTTTCATAAATAAATGCAAAGAGCGTTTAGCATGGCTAACGGATGTTTTTAGGCATGACATTTGGCGAAATGCTTTGAACTATGGTAAAATCACTATCTCATGGCTTTTTTCTTTGTTTTTTTGTTTTTTGTTTTACTGTGCCAACAGCAATATGATGAAGATACCAATGGTTTAAAAAGCATTTCATTTATTAAAAACATTAATAATGAAACGCAATTCCAAAACAGCAACTTGACGCATTATAGAATTACAGTCACAGATGTGCATTTATCTGCATTTTACATCGACTCTGATTACTCTGAGTACAAAACAAGGCAGAAAATACGGTAATTGTGATTCTTCTGCCAAATAATATATTTGGTTCATTTATCATATACCATATTTGGTATATGATAAGTAATACGAATGTTAATTATAATACACAATCCAACAAAGCAACTTGGTGCATTACTATAGAATTGAGGTCATAGGCGTGCATTTGTAAGCATTTCACTTCTGACAAAAACATGGAGACATAAGGTTCTAGACAATATAGTAATTGCGATTCTTCCTCATGTATCTGTAGACTATATATGTTAAAATTTTAGCTAATTATCACATTCACTGTGTGGTCACTGGTGTGTATATTGATTTATTTTAAAGCTGGAACATAAATTCACTCTGATTTGTGTGCATAAACACCATTTTTGACTGTTGATCAGTTTCAAGGCAATTATTATGATGTAAATGAAGCGCGGGAACTCGCTGCACCCGGTAATTAACCGTGCGAACGTCAACAAATTTTTTGAGGATACTGTTTGTGTTGCTGGCAAATAGCTTGTCTTAGTGCAGCACTCTCAAATTAGAGTGCATGTGTCAGCTCTGCCACACTGCATACTGCACACTTCAAATAAAGCTGACCTATAGAGAGCGAAAGGGCAGCACTGCTCTCTCATCCAGCCAGTTTTATATCTTTCCATCTAACGTTACCATGCCACATCTGTCATTTATACGGCCTGGTGGTGGGTTTCGGCGAATGTCGGTGCTGTTTTTAGAACCATGATCATGTGCAAAACAAATGCAGTGAGCAATAATTAAAGTGTCAGATTTTCGCCCATGCTTTGTTGTTAAAGGTGAAGTATGTAAAATTTTGTTATGTTAAAATACATTCTCTTAACCCAGTGTATTGTTTATTGGACTACTTTTAATTTGCCATTCATGGGTTTATTGCTCCCAAAAGTGTGAACCCTCCCAGGCACCATCTAAACATTGAGAGAGGTCCGCTCAGATCTGTCAGTCACTTTCCAGCTCAGCCTATAGCGAGAATTTGGGGCGTGGCTACCGTAGCAGGCGGAGCCAGAGGGTGTTTAGCCACTGTAGAACCATGACTGATGCATTACATGAGGAAAGGCATTCAGCTTTGGGTACAGGAGTACAAACCAAAATTCTCTGCATTTAGACTTTTCAAGATTAAACAGGTCATGAACACAAAGCAAACGGGGCATTGCGATGCAATGCGCCACAATGGATGCTTCAGTACCATATAGCAGGGGTGTCCAAACCTGCTCCTGGAGAGCTACCATCCTGCAGATTTCAGCTTCAACCTCAATCAAACATACCTGAACCAGCTAATCAAGGTGTTCAGGGTTGCTTGATAATTACAGACAGGTGTGTTAGAGCAGGGTTGGAACTGAAAACTGAGCTCTCCAGGAGCAGGGTTGGACACCCCTGCCATACAGCATAATCATGCACTCTTTCAGAAAGACAAATGTACAGTTTGTAATGTTTCAGCCTTAAAATGCCTTGTTGCGTCATTTCAAGATACGTTGGATGGGTTTATTATAAACACTCATGTTCACTCTAGACAGTGTTTACCTGCTCACTTGCATGACACAAATCAACACAGCTAAAAGTATTCCTTATATGTTGGACCTTTTATTGTAAGTTGCCTATGTTTACCTGTTGAGTCATGCCTTCACAAGCACCTGTAAGAACTGTGATTGTAACGTTTTACTTAAGGGAGGCACAATGTGCGAAAGGGGCGTTTGCAAAATAAGCTGTTTTTGTAATTGTGCTTCGTGCCACTAGTGTCGCAGAAACTTCATACCTTTTAATAAATTAAACTAGATGATGCACTTCCACATAAATGTACTTTTTTTTTTGTCATTTTTTTTTTTTATCATGAACAAACACAGAGTCTGTTTTTGCTTGTTTCTTTTATTATTTTATGCAATCCAAAACTCTCTCTCTCAATTTTTTTTAAAAATGATAAATAATGTAGTGATGATTATTATTAATAATAACTTATATTATTTATTAAACAGTGGTGTCTTTAATCATATTCATCCAGTAAACCATAATGATCACAAAGTGATCTTTTTGTTTAATCTGGGTCATGTAATGTTTCGCGACACAGATGGCCATGAGGCGAGCAATACAGCAGCCCGCATGTTTTAATGCGGCGGAAACACTGCGCCGATGACATTGACAAATGCGCAGTAAAACTGGAGCAGGTCCAATCTCTCACAGGAATAATAGACTTAAGATGGTACTTACCTTCATGTGCACTGCAGTCCCACCCTTCAAAAGCAATCTTCAACAGCTTACACACACTCTGCCGTTTATCTCGCAAATTAGGCAAGGTCACTATGTAGGTCAGTGTCAGAGGATAGTGTTACGAGCGCTTAGGCATGTGGGTGATATCAATACAGTGAACCTGTGAGCTCGTATTCTTCCTGTAGAGTTTGCATAAAGCTGGATATTTTGAAAGATGCATTGAATTACACCAGCATTTGTGAGTTTTATTGACGGCCTAAAGCTCATGTGACAGTTTAAAAGGATTTACTGAAGTACTCTAACTTGTATTGTTTTTCTGTGTGCGTTTAAATATGCCAAAGCTTCTGCAATCATATTAACCCGTGGTCGTGCATTCTCAGGCTTTCAGTTCACAGAGCAAAAGTTTAATTTATTTTGGCATCATATTTTTTCGAGCCGTCTCTTCTCTGTTATTTAGAGGTGAGGTATACTTGAGTCAAAGATCTAGTGAATTACTGTAATTTGCCATCGACTTGCGGTCTATTACGGCAGTTCAGGTCTGTCAGAGATGACGGCTACCTAATGCGTTAACAACTGCCTCCAGTTATGGTCCATTTGTGAGTGAGTCTTATCTGCACAATTGACCAAACTGTTTTGTACATAAGGTTTTCTGGGGGGTTGCAATGTGGTGCTTACAGTGGGCCTTCATGTGATTTATGTCACAGTTTTAAGACTAAACCAAACCTGTCCTGCACCCTAAATTGCCAAATCTCTTCTTGGTCTTCTCTGAGCAAGTAGACCCAGACATATGGATTCTCAAAAATAAAAAGGAAAATACTTTTATCATAATAAAAAAGAAAATATTTATATGGTAACACTTTAGTTTACGGTCCAAGTCTCACTATTAACTAGTTGCATATTTGCATGAATATTATTAGGATATTGGCTGTTTATTAGTACTTACAAAGTACATATTAATGTCTTATTCTGCATGACCATATTCTACATCCCTTAATCCTACCCAATACATACCTTACTAATTATTAATAAGCAGTAATTAGGAGTTATAGGAGTCATAGTTAATAGTTAGTTAATAGTTAATAGTTTATATATATATAAACTATTAACTATGATTATGCTTTTTTTATTTCATTAAAAGCACATCCCTATTAATTGAAAACCTATAGATATACTGTATAAGAAAAGCTGTCCCAAACTTGACCCTAAATCCACTCACTTGTTGTATCTTTTTTGGTTCGGGCGTCTGACCTCTAGAACTGAGATTGTGTATTGCTGTATTAATTCAATCTGGAACACAGGGGCCCATTGAGCTTGTGTCTTTGGCCCCTGGGACTCAACGATCATCAGATTCTCTCGCTTGCGACAGGACTCGAGCAGCCGGAGGTGCTGTGGAGACTCGTGAGTTCCTCTGACTGCCTTGACCTTGCGAAGATGCACAATAGCCCGAGTTGTTTTCCAATCAGCCATGTGCTCTGCATTAACAGATAATGAATCTGGTCAGTGGGCTCATTTGTAACGTTCACTGTTTCATTGTGACGCCGTCCTGCCGACCTCAGCATTTGCACGGCGGCTGTGAGATTTTGCTATTTGTCCTTTTAAAATGCAGGTGTGTGCTGCATTGTGCCGTGCATCCTGTCCAAACCAGAACAAAGAGATCCAGCAGAGAGTCCGCTGGTACTGACTACGTTTTCCATTTTTATAGACAATGCAGCACAGCGAATTTCCTGCTTGACCGCAGCATGACATCATATTCAAGGCCATGACATTTGAAGAAGGCCAGCGAATCAGTGTTCGTTAAAAGTTGTTAAGCTAGTAACTTTGCAACTTTTTCAGTAACAAGTTACATCAGTGTTTTTTCTCCCATATTGCATTACGCTTACAACTGAATGTTGGGAAAAAATTGGGAAATTCAAATTAATACAGGAAATGCGAAATAGTGAGTGACTGGTTTTGGCATTGACCTTTGAAATGAAATAATGTTACTACTGAAATAACGCTTACTACTTTTGGTAACACTTTATTTTAAGGTGACGTAGTTACACGTTACTACATGTACTTACTATAATAATAACGGTAAATTATGCATAATTACAAGCAACTAAACCAAACCCTAACCCTAACCGTAACTGTATAGTAAATACGTGTAGTTAATTAATATTACTCAGTATTTATTTAAGTACAATGTAACTACATCACCTTAAAATAAAGTGTAACCCTAATTTTTCAGTAACCAGTTTCATTTTTTCCCACATTGTATTACTGTAATAACTGATTGTTGTGAACAAAGTGGAAAATTAACATGGAAGGTTGCTATCCTTCTAACTTCGCACCTTATTAGTAATGTGACTGTTGTTCAAAAATGTTGACCTTTTCCAGTAACAAGTTATATCAGTATTTTTCCCCCCACATTTGTATTACGCTGACAACTGTATGCTGGGAAAAAATTTCGAAATTAACACCAAAAATGCGAAATAGGGCGTGACTGGTTTTGGATTGACCTTTTTTTGCATTTGATTAGTTTTTTAGAGGAACTGTCCAATTCATGTTAGTGAATAGGTTCATTCACAGTCACACTGATCATTTCAGTTCACTGATTCATTTTGAACACTCATTAATATTCCCAGAAATCCATGTACAAGGTTGTACTTTTTCCCAACTACTGAATGTTTAGAAGAAAGTGGGAAATTAACACTGGAAATGCTGATTATTTTTTCCGGTGTGTCAGGTAATGTTTCATTTGTGACGGGCAGCCAATTTCATACAGATATTTGACATGAAATTATGTTGTTGAAGTAACATATTGGATTATTTTTTGCACGACAGATAAAAGAAATATCTTGATGTGTGTCTGCTGGATGTGTGGATGCTTAACTTTGAGTTGCTCATAGCAAAATTCAAAGTCTGATTAGTTTCCCAATACTGTACCCAACTACCATGCATTTGTCCTTTCTAACCTAGTTACTCAGAAGCCGGTTGAACTGCAGCTGGTTGACACTATTGACAGAGAGGCAGGAAGCGGCGCTGAAGTGTGGGGGATGGAAAAGAGAAACGTTCCCGTCTTCCTAGATAATATACAAATGCCCGAGTCATGTGATGGTGTGCCTGACACTGAATAGCCTGTTGTTGTTGTTTCTCGCTCTCGCTGTCTTGCCTCTTGAGTGATGTCTGTGCTTGACAAGTCACTTGCACCAGTTGCAGCCTTCAGTCCAGGCACAATGTCCTAATAACAGCTCACATGTCAGCTAAACACACAGTGGTCAACGTGTCTTCAAACCCAGTGAACAAGTGTCAACAGTTTAGTCAGTTTTTTTGCCTGACTGATATACTGCATTGGTGGCGTCGGTTGCATGATCAATAAACTCTATTGCTTTTGTTGAAAAATTTCTAAATATATGTATAGTATTAATCTCTTGTCGCTTTATAATATTTTGCAGCAGTCTCATAGAAATCTTCATTGACTAAATAGAGATAAACAAATTACAACACATCCTATCCTGGTGTAACAAAGCTACATAGTGATAAATCTCATGCATAGTAATTTCTGAGTTTTTACAGATGTATTTATTTACTTGTTTGTTTGTTTATTTATATTATAAAGAATTTTTACTTTCATGATTTTTATTTATTTACTTATTATTATTATTTTTTTTAATTAATTATGTAATTTAACTACTATTAAGTACTACAATATGTATTTATCTGTACAGCTTGTTTTAGCAATATGCCTATGTTTTTTTTTTGTTTATTTAGTGTATTATATTAATTTATAATATAAAATAAAAATACATAATGTGTATTATATAAATTTATTCATTTATATTTCCATATTAAATGTTATTTACATTAATTTGTCCTGTTGACTCTTGTCCTTGTTTAATAGATACGGATTAAATAATAATACATTAAAATAAATTATAATAATAGTAAATTAAACATTTAAAATATTTTATTAATAAAAATATTCCTAATTCAGTGTAGTTAGCTGCTGTTCTTTAATTTGTTGTTTAGCTTTTCATTTTAGGCGTAGTTATATTATTATTTTTTATATTTTATTTACTTTATTTTATTTTTGTATATAAAGTTTTATATATTTTATAAATTAAAATGTTCATGTTTAATGCTATTTTTTTATCTACTTAAGTTTGGCTTTTTTTAAAAAAAAAAACACGATTTTTTTAAATAACTTTTTTGTTTATTTAGTACTAATTTATAATATAAAATGTAATAATATATAATAATAATATGAGTATTATATTATATAAATTGTTATTTATTTATATTTTCATATTTAATGCTATTTAAAATTGTTTTCAAATAAATAATAGTATTTTTTTATATTTTATTAATATAAATATCTTCTTAAATAGATGATTTTTCTTTTTGTTGATAACTAATTATTCAACTGGTTAGATTCACTGTATTTCAACTACTTTACACAGAGTCCATTTTGAGATTGATCACTCTCAACTTGAATGAGACGGACTTGTAATTGTTTTTTTGTTTTTTTTGTTTTGTTTTGTTTTTTTTGTTTTGTCAGTGCAATCTACCAAAGCAAACCGCACCCTCACCAGAGCAAACATGTGGGGGAATGTGTTCGCTCGGCAGGGTGTCAATCCCCCAGGTCATTCACAAAACAATGAAATGCTGACTTGAGCTTAACGTCGGGCCGCTGCTAGGGAGTGACTTTGATGAGTTCTGCAGCCCTCTCATTCCTGACTGGGGCCTCCGACACGTCGGCCTGCATTTGGTCCATATGACTTCACTTTTACCCTGCCGTGGGGGTGGAGGCAGCTTCAACATCAATGCAGTATCTGCTCGGACTCATGACTCCTAAACAGGAAGTAGTCTGAGCTTCTCCGGCGCTACCGCAGGAGCCGTTTGTTGATGCCGCCGCCGCGTCAGCTGCAGCTGGTTAGCGCTGCTTGTTGCTCTCACTGTCAGCTGCTGCTGGTAAATGCTGCAGTGCACCTGCGTGTGTGTTGACGCTCTTTCACTTGCTTCTCGAATGTATTTCTTTCACATACCTATCCATGTGGAGCTGGGGATCTGTTATGGAATATTGGGATATTAGAAACAGACCTTGGAGAGAGGCTCTTGGCTACTGTGTCAACATTCTTTCAAGTGGTTACTAAAAACACACTACCTTGTTTGCTTGCTGCATGTGCTTGTTTTTCTAAAATGTTTTTTTTATTTGTCAAACGTACTTTAAATGATATTTCAGACAGCAAATGAGAATTTAAAAAGAAGATAAATTAACATTAATTAACAACTAAGATGAATTATAAGTAATTTTCATTGTTCGTTCATATTAAGAATGTAAAGTGTTACCAATAATTTATAATGGAAAAAAGTTAATATATATCAACAGCATTCATGAACAATGTTTTACCACAGAAAATGTTAGGTTTTTAAAAAGAAATGAACTCAAATAAACACTGTTGTAAAGTATAGATCCAAGGCTTTAACATAATAGACTTTACAGCACATATTTAAGCTTCAGATATCAGCAGACCGCTGACCTTGTGTATTTCCATTTCAAGTGCTTTGCTGAATGTGACTTTTGTGTTTGTTTTTTTTTATTTAGGATTGAATCTAAATTATTTTCTGTGATAATAAACATTATGCAACAAATGCTTTTGCTAGCGATTACCTTGTATTGAACCTGGAACATTCCAAGTCTGTAAAAGAGTCAACATCAAGGTTTCCTGGAAAAAAACATCCCTTTCATCCATTGAACAATCCAAGGAGGTTTTTTTTTCCAAGATCAGACGATTGCATAGTTAAATTCCTACAAACAAGATGATTAGTAGACTTTTTGGACAAATGTGCAGTTTGGGGCCTAAAGTTATCTGTTTGCCAATAATACAAAACAATATATTTAAATCGAAGTTAAATCGGATAAAAAAAATTGACTTGACTTGAATCGCTTCTGTTTGCCATTTACATTACAAAACTGAATTTTGTGAGCAAAATATTCCTGAATTCCTCTGAAGGCAGATTAAAACCGTCAGCTGTTATATTATTTCTGCCACCTCAAAACATTATTTACGAGTTAAGCCAGCTATTTACCAATTAAATAGTTTATTTACCAGTTAAAGCATCATGAATGTGAAGTATGTGGTCAAAACTTTTTGGTTTGCCAATGCCAATAATGCAAAACAAGATATTTGTTTGAGAACATAAAATGGATAAAAAAAATTATTTGGAGAGACAGTAAAAACGAATAGATGTGCGAAGCATTACTACTTCAAAATGTGAAGCAGAATTGACTTTTGAATTTGTTATTGACATAAAAAAAAAAAAAAAAACTCTACAAAAGGACCAAGAACTTGTGAGCAAAATATATTTTTTATAGTCTCTTGATATGATTTTGATTCAATGGCGGAATATTACTGTCAGCTTTTATATTACTTGTGTGACCTCTAAACATTTTTACCAGTTAAAGCAACATAAATGTGCAGTATGTGGTCACAAGTTATCAGTTTGCCAAAAGTGCAAGGCAATATTTTTTTCTTTGAGAAGTTAAATTGAATAAAAAATGTAATTGGAGACACAGTAACAACTAATAGATGTGCAAAGCGCAGCAACTTCAAAACATAAAGCGGAATTGACTTTTGAATTATTTCTATTTGTAACTAACTGACATTAAAAACTCAATTCAAGATTACCAAGAATTTATGAGCAAAATATTCCTGAAGGCTCTCGTTATGGTTTGTATTCGACAGCAGATTAAATCAATCTTCTTTTGTAATATTGCGCAACCCCAAAACATTACAGTAATTTCCTAACAGGTTCAAACCACACAAATTCCCAGAATGTTCCTGAGCAAAACATATCCCATTCAATCAAATCTGCAATCACCATTGATTTCCCACTGTATCCCCTGCCTTATTTAGGAACTGTAATGAGGTGTAGAGCAGCAAAACAGGCCACACTGTAGATCCCAATGTTCCAGTGGTGGATCTGATCCTATTGCGTGGTTCCCTTGGTGAAGGCTTCTACCACCAGAGACCAGGAGAGATAGACTGGGAGGCCACAGCTGGTGTAGGGAGGCCAATATGCTTTAATGAGCCGAGAGGCTTTGAAATCAGAAGCTTCGTCTAATTAGGCTGTAACCTTTAAGTTACTGTTGGACTCCCAATTGGAGGGCCGCTTTGTGAATATCGTTTAGCTTACGTGAGTGGCAGTTTTCCAGCTTAGTGCCATGGGACGATGCAGCCGCAATTTCAGGAAGATCCATCGATGCTGTATTGATGTTTAGACTCTGAGGTCAGCATATTTAGTTCATGATTAGTAATTTGTGCTGCTTGCTATTGTTCACTTAGGATTGGGGTTTTCAAAGTGATTTACATCGCATATTTGATGAAGAAACTGTTTAACAAAATCCCATGGACTTGCTTGGTTCAGTAAGCAACCACCTAGAAACTAGAAATAGGCCGATATTTGGTTTGACGACTTTTTTTACTTTCCAACTTGATTTTAATAAGTTGTTTTCATTGATTTAATCACCTGGTAGATGATAAAACTGTTTAAAAAATCTCACAAACTTGCTTGGTTTAGTAAGAACCCACCTTAGTAACTAGAAGTGGACTGATTAATATATACTGATAAAGGTCTTCAATTGGTGTGTCCGAAGAAAAGCACCTAACAATGGTACAGGTAAAGTAACATATTTGATGTGTTTTTATTAGGGCTGGGACAGTATATCAATGCATCGCAATTCGTGGATCGATTCTGATATTTTCCGAATGGATTGAGATTCTCTCTCGAATCGATTCTGATCTTAGTTTTTAACAGCAGATAGCGCTCAAATGCTCATGAAGAAGAGCGCTCGTGCATTCGGCTGAGTCTGAGAATGTACTTGCACCTCAGAATTCTTTTATGACATGAAATTAATGTAAACAGCCTACTGCAAACACCCTTGCAATTCACTTTAACCTTTTTGAACTTTATGAATTGATTATTTTATAGAAGGTTCAAGTCGTGGTAGTAAGGAATTGGAAGCAAGCAGAGTACAGCAGTTTCTAAAGCATGCAGTGCCATCTGCTGTTAAAAGGAGGATCACGCTAAATTCGGAAAAATATCAGAATCATTTCAGAATCTTTTTTCGATTCGCGATGCATGGATTTATTGTCCCAGCCCTAATTTTTATGCATTAAATGCTCAAATTTATACTAAATACTAAATATTTTAATAACAGCTATTCATTCTCAAGTTAGAAATACATAACTGAACAACCTTAAAACAATATTTAAAACAATATTTAAGTTGACAGCCACCGCCAGTGTTTTTAATAACCAAAAAAAAAAAAAAAACTGTTTTAATCTAGCTTGAATGTAGGTAAGTTTCGTTTATAAAAAAAAAAAAAAAAAAAGCTACGATTTGAATAAAAGGAATTTTTATTCAGCGTGCATAAGCAATGCTTTTATTGCTTGTTTATGGTCATTTTTTTGTCTGTGTTTTGATCCGGAGATTCTGTATTCTTTCAGAAGATGCGTAATAGCGCCCCCCTGCCAAATAACAGTAAAAAGACGGAAATTTCTGTCAATGGCAGAGAAGCGTTGTCTCAAATGACGGAAAATTCCGTCAATGGCGGGGAAAGAGTTAATATTTATATTTTATATTTTTTTGTTGTAAATAATGATCATTTAGTTATTGTGTCAACAGCAAATAAAGTTTTAAAAATAATACAAAAAACATAAAATACAAAATAATCTGTATCACTATTCGTCTTAAAAAAGCAATGATGATTTCTACTAACACCTTAGCAAATGCATAGCATTTGCAAACATCACTGTATGTAAAAATGTGGTTATTAGTTTTAATGTAGCACTTCTAAACTAGCATCAGTGGTGTGTGCGGCTTTAGCACAAAAAATAATGTGCTCAGAGTTCATGCTTTGATTGCAGGATTGATGCTTCAATATATTTCACGCTTGTATGGCGGTTGTTTTATGATGTCATAACTGAAGGCTTCATGATTGGCTAGTTTGTCAGCCACAGATATCTGTCGGATGCAATGTTTCATGCTTGACGTGGCTGAGAAATGCCTCCGTCTCTAGGAAAGCAAAACCTAGCTGGGAAAACAACCCTGTCACCTGAACGCCCATGTGAGAAATGCCTTGAAGTCTTTCTGAGATCTGTTGTTGGAGCGTTCTCAGCCATATTTGCTGGCGTACGAGCCGAACGCGGACATTTATCGATTGTTTATTTCACACAGCATTAATGGCTGTCAGTTTGGGCAGCCTAGATCCTTGTTCTGTATCTTGAAATTTCTCATTCAAATCATTTTCATCTGACAGAAAAACAAATGTGCTATAATTAGTGTTCTGGGAGGACAAAATCAAAGCAAATATGCAATACTGTTGGATTTGCTTGGAATACAAGATCTTGATTGAAATGAGCCTTTGCCTAAAAACAAGCATAAACATGGCATGTTGTTTAATGGTCGCTAATTTAATCCATTTTCGCTGGAGTCACGGCCGCTGAAGAATTATTTGTAATGCAGACAGATGCATTTCAGAAATAGCACAGATGACTTTCTGGCAGTGATCTTACCTTCATATCGTCATCTCATTGGTCTGAGATGCATTGAAGATGTTTGCTTTTAACTTCAATCTTAAATCAGATTTTAATTTAAGAAACACTTGAAAAGAAGATATCATAGAAGATAAAAGATGTTACAATTCAAACACACAGACAGTAAAGCCGATATGATTTAAATTACATTCATCACGCATTAAAACAAGTTACTTATCCGCTTCTGATTGCACGTGCCCCGACAGCAGTCCGTAACCAGTGTATCACGTTACATCGCCCATTAAACAGGGCGAAACAGGACAGCATCCATTGAGAATAGGTGTGTGGAGCAGAGCGGCCATCCCTCTGTCTGTCTGGCAGTGGAGGTCATGGCCGGCTGAGGTTAGGACGCAGTAGGGGTTTGGCAGGGTTCACGGATGAAAGCCAGATCGGCTGTGGCCAATTTCACACCCAGCAGATGCCTGCGCCACTGAACTGGCACGACAGGTGGGGGATGCTAATTGGCAGTGTGTATACGGTTACAGAGGGGTCGGGACTGACGCAGAGCTGTCAGCATGAAGTAGAGGGGGAGCAATTGGGCCCCAACTAGTTTATTTTAGGATTACGTGTGCTGTATTAAGGGTGAGTGTTATTATGAACGTATATGAAAGTATAATGCAAATTGACTTTTTTGCACATTAGACACAGTGGCTAAGAAATGTTTTTACCAGTTATTTTATTGGTAAAGATCTTAGTGTATTCTTGAAACGAATGTGCAAAGCATTGATGTTTCCCTTTAAAAAGAGCACCATTTCACTCGTTGAAAACAAATAGGTTGCTAATTCGTATTTACGCTGAGCTGTTTATTAAAGAATGAGACCATTTCTGTTGTTTGAAAAGCATTTGCAAAAGTAGCAACATGCTACTGAATAAACAAGTCTTCAACAAGTCTACATTTTATTTATTTTTTAAAGTGCCCCTATTGTGCAAATGACTCGTCCAAAGATTTAGGCTGCGTTTATACTGCAAGTCCTAATGCACAGATCCGACCTTTTGACCATATCTGTTTTTTTTTTTTGGCCCACCTGTTTACATTTACTTTAGATACGACTGGTATCTGATATCTATGTTTACATTAATTCCCGCCCAAAGTGATTGTCGGTGATCGCTTTACTATGCACATGGTAGACACTCGGATTTTGAATGCCCGTGCTATTAAAATTATTTATATAATCCACGTCGGGAGGCCATGATTATTTGCCAGCATGGATAAGTTAATAGCTGTCAAGGATGTTTTGCAGCACGAAATATGACTGAACGAATATAGACCGAAAGAAAAAAAAGGTAATTTTCGTTTATTTTATCTACGACTCGTTAGACAATTCTGAAGTGAAATAAAGTAGCACGGTAAGATTACATTTATTTTTATGAATTCGAATATGAACGAAGAGAGAAAGAGCAAGAGAGAGAGCGCGCGAGAGTATGAAGCTGGAAAGTTATCACCTCATTTCTGAGAAATGTAATGTTTTCAGTACTGAAGCTTATTTATAAAATTCACTGGGCAGAGGTTGAAAACCAGCTGCTGAATGTGTGTGCGCGTGCAATTTCTTACGGGAAAAGATATCTAGATATATAGACATATAAAGTTTCCACCCACCTCAATAAAAAAGCTGTAAATTTTAGTGTGAGCGCATACATCACGTCTGCGTCATAATACAACATTAAAATGATATCTTTTTATAGGCAAACGTGTCGCCCTCGCCTGTGGTGGCTCGGAATTCCAATGGGAATTGGATATGCGTGTTTAGACGTAGGTCGGATGTCCAGATATCGGATATGTTTCTGATTTAAAACCACATTTGGCAGTGGCTCAGATCAGATGCGAGAAAATGGTTTACAAGTGTGCAACAAATTCCGATCTGTGTCAGATGTGAGCAAAAAATCAGATTTTTTTTTTTTTGTGCCAGTGGAAACGCAGCCTTAGTCTCTCTAAACTCCTCCTTTCCATGAGCCTACTCTTCTCTGATTGGGCAGATGGCTCAGTTTGTTGTGATTGGTCTACAGCTTACAGCACATCTCAGAAATGAAACGGCCATTACCATAGCTGAATTTCAGCTCTGGAGGCTTCTTAAAGCTCAGCGATTGTACACACTGTAAAGACCGTAACAATGGCGTCCATTTTTTCATATCAATCCGAACGCGACTTGAGGAGGATTTTTCTCAGTGATACGCTACTCAGTTTGACTAAATAATAATAATAAAAAAAAATAGCTTATGAAATTAACAGTAATCAACACAGTGATTTTGCTGTTCTAAAACATATGGTCATCATGGTAAAATCACTGTAATGTATGGCCTCAATTGGCTTTTTGCTTTTATAAATCAACGATAAAAGCGATTATGATAAAAAAAAATCATCAATGTTTAGAAGAATTCTTCTTGCTTGAGGAATTGTTTATTCTAATTGTTAAAATTAAGAAAATGTTACTGACTTAATCAGAATCCATCGGTGACAGAAATAGAGAAGAAAACCTTGGGAGAAACCAGGCTCAGTTGGAGGACCAGTTCACCTCTGGCCAATGGACCAACATGCTGTGGAAATTCTAGTTTGTACTAGTCTTATCTGTTGTTTCTCATTTATTTTCATATAATCAGATGTGGTCGGGTATTGACATCTGTGAGAGAGCTGCTGATGTGACGGTGAAGGGAACGTGTGCTCTTGAAACAGATGAGTCATACTGATGAGCGCATGGCCTGTTGCGCGCTTCCTGTCATTTGCAGCCACTTCAGTCGCGTTAAGAGACTCCCATCGGCCTTGCTCTGTCTGCGTGATGTTGGGACTCATCAACGAACACGGGAGAATATGGCGATGAAGGCCATAAAATGTCAGGAGACACGTGTTGTATTCATGCTGCTGACGCGTTTGCTGTTGTTCTAGTCAAGAGCACTGTTTATCAGGCATAAAAGCATTGAGCAGAAATGTGTGGGATGGACGTTTCGTGAATGCATTAAAGGGATAGTTTTGTCATGATTTACTCATCTTTGTCGTTCCAAACCCATGTGATATTCGTTCTCTCGTAGAACACAAAAAGAGATACCATGCAATATATTCATGCTGCTCTTTTCCATGCGTTTGGCTACGTTAACCAATAATATTAGATATTCTGAATCGGATCAATGTGTTTCAATCGCAGAAAGACGTCAGTAAAACAGCTTGTAAACTATGTCATGCAATATTACATTTACCTCAGAAAAGCCATTCAAATTTTTCCATGCCCCAATTAATCAATATTAAATCAAATCAATCAAATTTTAACCTTGTGAAACAAAATTGTGAAATTTGTGTCAATGCCCAGCCCTACTATACATTTTATTTTAACCACTTAATAATTCTTGTATATGAACTGTACAAATATTTTAATTAATTTTAAATTAAATTTATCCTTTGTGAGTAATTTAAGTTTTAACACTATGTCTATAATGATTGCTGTGCTGTAACTCTACACTGGAAGTGCCGAGTTCAGAAGTCCAGTTTCTATTTTTGATTCACTGCAGAGCTGCACCAGCCATTTTATTTCCCCAAACATCTGAAAAGAAATCATTTTATGTCTCTGTTCAACTCATAATACAAAGTTATTTGATACCAGTTTTTTTACTGTTTATTTAGTGAGCTTTTTGTGATGTCATGAAGCTTCGCTTCTTCCAATGTAGACGCATCAGGTTGCAAAACATTGTTAGTTTATGCCTTCTTTAATCACAGCGAACTGCAGTGAAGTGGGACACTCGACACACGTGACTCATTTACATTGGCAAACAAGTGTTGTAGATGTTGTCACTGGAAAGGCCTCCCATTCATCTGTGACAGATTCGCAGCTCTGACACCCACCCATGATCAAAACGCATCATGTGCATCACAGATTTTCTCACCCAGTTTTGTCATGATTGTCGCTGGTAATCTCAATGATGTCTTAATTGAGAGATGCTAAAATATTTTTCTACTAAAATCTAGCAATGCACAATTAGATAATTTCCGTACTGGCCAACATTAGCATCAGTCTGATTAGTTTGATTTTGGAAGCAGATCAGACAATTTCTATATCGCAGGGCTTGATGCTTAAAGAACTTACGGAGAGCATTAAAAATGTATTAAATTATTATTATTATTATTATTATTTTTATTAATAAAGGTATACAAGGAGACATTTACAAGCTAAATTATTTATTTGAAACTGTATTTATTTAATAATTATGGAATTAAGTATATTCTAAACATTAAATTAAATGGCAGATAAAGTTTTTTTTTTTTTTTTTTTTCCCCCAACGAAATATCAATAATAACCAGAAAAAAAAAGTTCTGCATAAAACAAGACTTTTAATTATAAACAAGCCCAAAATACAACAGGACTCTTATTTTGAAATGTCTTTATTGCTGCTCTTTTAAACATATGAGGGAGATTTAGAGATTCACGCCATGACGTAATTACCATAATTACGAGATTTCAACTTTTAAAAAGTTCCTTTTAGAGCTCGTAATAACTTGCAAGCTGGGAATTTTCTGAGAGCTTCTACTTGTACCACGTGACCGCTGTACCACCTGACTGCTGCAGAGTCATTTAGGCATTGATAGTGTTGCCATAGAAATGCATAATTCCAGCTCAAGAATGCCAGAACGTCACATTTTGTCATCTCGAAATTACGGTAATTACGACATGGCAGGAACTCAGCAAAAATATGCACTCTTACAACCATCAAAAACATATTACAATACAAACACTATAAAGTAAAGACTCGTGGAGAAATATTTTGTAAATATGTTTTATAGTTCGCACACATCTATTTTTAGTCAAAAATGCTTGTGCTGTCAAGCACTGTATTGGTGTATCACTACTGAATGACTGTGCTTTAGCAGTGGGGCTGTCTTTGTGTGTGTGTGTGTGTGTGTGTGTGTGTGTGTGTGTGTGTGTGTGTTTGTATGTATGTGTGTATTAGAGAGTTTATTTGTGTGTTAAACTGAGAATGTGTGGTGGATTACTGCGGCTCCCCTGGGTGGGCGTCACATCTCAGCACTTCACAGATGATCAGATTTACAGTGCTGGATCAGGCATGCTGAAGCAGACGGGCTCCTTTGTGCCCTAGAGACACCAACACACGCTCGTGGTTCATTCACTCATTCATTCACTTGTTTTCTTTTATCTGTTCATAATATTTTAAGTTCACTTGCTTATTAATGCATTTGTGTATTCATGCATTAAGTAATTTTTTTCCATGCTTTTATTTTTGATTTAATTTAATCATGTTTTTTGTTGTGCATTCATTCATTTAATTTCATTTAATGAATTAATTAATTTATACACATATTAAATTAATAATTGATTCATTCATTCATATTTATGCATTAAGCAATTTTTTTTCATGCTTTTGTTTTTTAATTAATTTAATTCGTTTAGTCATGTGTTTTTTCATTTGTTGATTTTTTTTTTTTTTTCATTTTTTTTTTCATTAATATATACATACATTCATTTATTCAATTATTTTAGTTCTTTTGCATTTGTGTATTTATTAGAGCTGTGCGATTCTGGATAAATTGAGAATGATTGTTTAAAATAGAGATCATGATTCTAACAAAATAACATGTAATTTATAGAGGTTCTGACAATTTTAATTGCTGCAGTCTATTTAAAATACATAAATCTGAAATAATTTTTTAATGGTTTGAATGAATGATTCAGTGACTCACACATAAAGACTTGTTTCATTACTGGATGAATCAGCATTTTTGAACAAATCTCTTGAATGAATGCTTCAATGACAAAAACATTTTTTAATACTCACTTGTCTCTACCTACTGGTGTAACGATGTAACTTATACAATCTTTATTTGAAGCATCAAGTTGATTTACTCTATTTTGATCGCTACCATAGACATCAGTGCTTATATCTGAACTATAACCATTTATCCCAGTACTTCTGTAATAATTTGAATTATTGTAGCCCAGAAATAACAATACTGTGTGGTTAAAAAGACTGTTTGTGAAGCTGTTTCATATCTATACATGACAACTGCTCTCTAAAAGATTTAATAGACACAGGTGAATCATTGTCATTTAGGAATAAGAATGCGTGGGTGTTTGAATCGAGATCACGATCCTTTAACGTTTAATTGTGCAGCACTAGTATTTATGCATTGTCATTTTTTCATGTTTTTATTATTTATAAATTCATTTAATCTTTGTTCATTGAAATGTCAATTCATGCATTTATTAATTTATTCATTCATGCATTGCTCATTCACATAGTATGTAAACATGCTCAGAATATTTAAATGTATTGATTCAAATATTTTTTGTTAATATATAGGCCTAACTAAACATGATAAAGCAAAACTCAGTTTACTGTCAGGTTCATTTTAGGTCGAGGCCTGGAAACAAATGTTGCCTTTTGCATGCCAGAATTAATATAATGCTGCTTTAACAACCAGTATTGTGGGCCGCAAAAGGTTGTTTTGTTGTGTTGGAGTTCTGACTTTCGTTATATTGCATTGAGACAGGTTTTGAACTACATGAGAGTGAGTAAAGAATGGCAGAATTCATTTTTAGTTTAATCAGAGCTAATATTGTCTTCTCGTATTCACTCGCTCTAGCTCAACACAAGGTTGACTGTCATCACAGTGTTTTTCCATACCTTGAGACTTTAGCTTGCGGTTTGATGCATCAGCACAACTAAAAACGAACATAGAGAGTGTGCTTAAGCAAGTTAAGATGCACTAAACGGGCAACACATGAATCTTTTGTTACTCTTTTATTCTGTGTGCACCAGCAACCTCCCGTTTTCACTCCAACTCCTACACAGACCATGAGGACGTCCATGTTGAATCAGTGCACCTGGTTAAATTGTACTGCATAGAGTAAAACTTAAATGTGAAATCTGAGAAGCTTTTGGTGGTGCAGATCCTGTGCATGCAGAGTTGTAAGCGTGTGCCGGTGTTTGTGCATGACGTGCTCTTTTTCCACACAGGCACTGATAGATGTACGTGTGTGTGCTGCTGGGATGGCCCTGCAGATGACAGGTTATGCGAGAATGGGCATCTTAATGAGAGTCTTTCTCAGGCTTAGGAGAGCAGGATCTAGTCTTTCTTGCGCATTAATCTCAGATGTGTCAGAGCCGTCTGCCCGTCTCCGGGATTATTGCTGCGCAGTCCAATGCATGCATAATTACCAGCGGGAGAAACGGCTTTGAAAGCATGATGTCATAGTCTGCTTATTATACTGTACTGTTTCATTTATTACACTCATTTTTATATATATATATATATATATATAAAAATGAGTGTAATAAACGAATATATATATATATATATATATATATATAAATGAGTGTAATAAACGAATATATATATATATATATATATATATATATATATATATATATATTTTTTTTTTTTTTTTTAAACTGTTAGTGCATACAAAGACAAATTTTGCAGCATTTTACTCTTAGATCCAAAACTCTGTAAAAATAACATATTTTAGTTGAGTGTGCAGTCTAAATTGAGATAAGATAAAGAGAAAATAAATAGACCTTTATATATTTTTGTTTGTCATATATATTTATGTATATATATATATATATATATATATATATATATATATAATATATATATAATAGCTTTTTGTAAATATATATATATATATATATATATATATTCGCAAAAGTATTTTAGATAAATAGTTTTTTACAAAAAGTTACAGGATTGTATTATTCAGTATGTAGCTACACTCATTATTTTCTTTATTTAGAGCTATTCATGCATTAAATATGTAAAATTAAACCACTTGTATTGTAAATTGCACTGCAGACAAATATATTAGATGTAAGATTTACTTACTTATGTGTGCGTTAGTAATATTAACTAAACCAGCGTCAGGCAGTATTTCACCATAAGTCTCTCTCACCTCATTATTTGTAATTGCCTTTTCCGCTACAGTGAAACTCACTTTGGGGAAGCAGTGATCTGGAAGGAGCTGATCCCTGCATTGAGTCTAATAAACTCTCACTTCTCACGTCTGTAAATAACTGTAGTAATACAAACATCTCAGCAGAGGAAAGAATCCTGTCTGAATCTGAAACAGACGTATGTGCTGTCAATGTGGATCTCAAAACTGAAGATGCGCTGACTATACATATTTCCAAACAGCATTTTGCATTTTCTTTTTCTCTTTAATTTATTATTTATGTTAGAAAAAAAAATGTGGGTAAAAGCTTTGTTCTTGCATTGCAAACATAAAGAAATTAAAGGGGTCCTTGATTATGATTTCACTTTTTTAACTTTAGTTAGTGTGTAATGTTGCTGTTTGAGCACAAACAACATCTACAAAGTTAAGATGGTCAAAGGTTAATGCAAAAGGAGATTTTCTTTTACAGAAATTGCTTTTTTAAGAACTACAACGAACAGCTGGTAGGAACTACAACGAGCTTCTTCCCGGGTTGGTGACATCACAAACCCCAAAATTTACATAAACCCTGCCCTCGAGAACATGCAACAAAGGGGGCGAGGCCATGTGTGCTCTGCTTTAGACAAGAGGAAGAGTTGTTGTAGTAGAGTGTTGTTACCATGCCATCATTTTATCCCGGACTGCTTCACAAACGAGGGTCAATTCAACACTGGATTTGCACAAAAGATTAACATGACGACACATGCTAGTCGATGAGTTGAATCAACTCCACAGCAACTACATAAATTTATCCACTAACCATTCAAAAACGTCCAGTTGCATTCTAAAAGTTGTAGGTATTGTGAGGTATTGTGAGCTGAAACTTCACAGACACATTCTGGGGACAGCAGAGACTTATATTACATCTTGTAAAATGGGCATTATAGGTCTCTTTAAGCATCACAGGTCTTACAGATCAGTAGTCTGTGTGAAACTAAAGAATTAGTATAATGTTTCAATTCCTTCTTTAAATTCAGTTCCACTCTATATGTTACCCACAGAGCTCTTTATTTTAAAGCAGGAAGTGATGTTGGTGAACAGCACTCACGGTTGTGTAGGTCATATTCCATATGATGAGTGTGGTCTCATTGGGAAATGGAGCTGCGTGAAATGGATCAGAACTCCGGAAGAGGAACCGGGAAGGTTTACTCAGCCAAGAGGCTATTCCTGCTTTCTCATCCACTTTTGCACCATCAATCCTGTTGGTTCTGGTTGCAGGCAAGTTCACTTGGTTAGGTTTCTTTGACCTCTAGAGCAAACTCATTGGTGGTCGTTGATGGCTGTGGACGACCAGCCACCCAGAACGTGCCACAGACACAAGACACCTTCTTGGGTTCACTGCTCCAACATACACTCGTTTCTGAACAGGTTTTGGGGTATAAAAAGCTACTTTTTCAGTGTCATTTTCAGCTGTCTGTGGGCATGAAGGCATGAGAGATCAGCTAGAATCCATGAGACTCCATTGCTCTTCAGCAATGTAAACTGACAGATGTATTTTCAGGCTGATAGCCAGACAACTAGGGCATGACCACATATCTATTTCTTGTGATGGTTCACCCTAAAGGGATCAAATTCATGAGTACCCTTGTTTTGTGGTTAAGATTCACACTTAGCTGGTGTAATGGCTAAAGCACAAGGATAGTAACCAGGAAGTTGCTGATTTGAGTTCTTGAAGGTGCAAACCATCAGCCATCGTGGCCCTGAGCAAGTCAACATGAAATCAAAATGAACTCTGTTTACTGTATTAATATTTGTTCCTGGTTTTATTGAATGCTTCATTAGGGTATGTTGTTCTGAAGAATGTTTGTCTTCATCTTTCATTATTAATAATTTGCTCCGGCTCTGAACTGCAAGGGGTTTGGGAGTTGACAAAAACCTAAAAAATTAATTTGTAAAAATGCAAAAATAAATTAGGTAACATTTTTATTCAGAGATTACATTTTAAAAAGTTTCTTGTAGGAAAATATTAGATTTTTTTTTTTTTTTTTTTTAATCAAATATCAAATTGAAAAAAATTAAATGTTTATTGTTATTATTATTTTTTTAAGTATATTGTTTTCAATTAATTGAAGTATTATTGTTGTTATGATTATTTTAAATGCCATGAATATAGTGTAGCCTTTGCTAATATGCCGTTAAATTATAATTAAATAAATATATTTAAAAGATAATAATTTTAAAATAAAACACAAACCAAAATATATGAAAAATATTTTATTTGTTTACCTTTATTTGTTTATTTTGTCATGTGACCATTGTCCGACATGAACAATGCAAATATGTTGTGAGATTATTGAAATATTAACTTAATATCTCAGGGTTCAGCTGTGAGAATCCCTGAAGTAATATGATGGTTAATGTTAATTTATTAAAGATTATGGCAATAATTGCATTTTAAAAAGAACCATTGCGATTGGGATACGTAGAGATGAACTGGAGAATGAACTTCAACCTTCAACCTCCATGTCACCATCTTGGCTTGGAAATGCATTCATTGATTATTCAACTTGTCCCAGTAATAAGTGTACTGTGAGTCGAGTTGGATAAAAGAATTTAAGTGACTTACATTTAACAGTCAGCTGATATACATGATGTCTTGTTCATGACATGTCATGTGTGTATACAATGAGAGAAACTTGCTTTTATTTAGCTGTAAATACTTGCTGAGCCATCAAGACGTCTCCAGCGTTTCGAGTGCCGCCCTCATCAGAAGTAATGCAGCTCGCCAACTGTGCCGCTGCCGCTGGAATAGAGGCCCATTGAGACTGAAATGCAAATGGGTGTTTGGGTGTTGGAGGCCACAACTGAGGCTCAATTCTCCTTCTACTCTGAAAATGGCCCCTGTGTTTGTCTCCCACCCACCAGCGCAGTTGGATTACTTTTGACTGCAAGCCCGGAACATCACAGAAACTAGAGTCGAGGAGAGAAGCGGGTTCGCAGTTCAAACTCTAATTTGCGGTCGATCGGTCAAAGAGTAGAGTATGTCGAAGGGCATTTAACATTCTCCATCAGTGTTTGGACAGACGACAGTAAAAACTGGGAATTTACTCTGTTTGAACGGATGACAGTTAGGAGATTCTGGGATTTTATTCAGCAGGGAAAATCACTGTGTTAAATCTATTATTAGAGTCTGAAAACATTAATTCTACCAGCCAACTTCCACTTGACCTCAGTTATACCCTAATTAGCATGTTCGCCTGAACGCTAATTTTCTTGAAAATGCGTTACGTTTACATGGGCGAGTAAGGGGAATTACTTGGCTTGAGTCTGGGCCATGGATGTAAAATGGGTTAAGTGGTTTTAATCCTAATCTCTCCATGAAATGGCTAGCAGCGTTCCCAGTCCTCACTGGGATTGATTTGAGGAGACTGTATAGAACATTTACTGTCAATTTATTGTGTTCGTGCTCCGTTTCAGATGTTTCAGGTGCGGTCGTTTCTGTGCTTTGAAAGGGGCGAGAGCTTTTAGGGGTTCAAAGAAGTCATTCACAGTAAGTGGAGTTGATTTGTCTAAAAGCTTTCTGGTTACCTGATACCCTCCTGGTGCTCACAACTGATTGAAAGACTTTCCCTAATGCACTAAATCAGCTGTGGTGTGACGTTGCACGTGTGTGGTGCTTATGTGGGAGACACGGGTTCAAATCTGAATTGTTAAGCATCCTGATTGCACCTTTCCTCACCATTGCTAGATTGCACCTTTCCTCACCATTTCTATCTATCTATCTATCTATCTATCTGTCTGTCTGTCTGTCTCTGTCCTTTGTTCCTTTGGATCGTTCGCTTCTTTGTTCTGTTGTTCGTTCTATCTGTCTGTCGATCGTTCATTCCTTTTGTTCCTTCGGAGCGTTCGTTTCTTTGTTTGTTCGTTCTGTCTGTTGTTTGTTCTGTCTTTTGTCCATTCTATCTGTTGTTCGTTCTATCTGTCTGTCAATCGTTCGTTCCTTTGTTCCTTTGGATCGTTCGTTTCTTTGTTCGTTCGTTCTATCTGTCTGTCTGTCGATCGTTCGTTCCTTTGTTCTTTCGGATCGTTCATTTCTTTGTTCGTTCGTTCGTTCTGTCTGTTGTTCATTCTGTCTGTCTGTCTGTCGATCGTTTGTTCCTTCGGATCATTTTTCTTTGTTTGTTCGTTCTATCTGTTGTTTGTTCTGTCTGTCTGTCTATATATCTATCTACCATTCTATGTAGCATTCTATTTATCTATCTATCTATCTATCTATCTATCTATCTATCTATCAACTGTCTGTCGATCGTTTGTTTGTTTGTTCGTTCTGTCTGCTGTTTGTTCGTTCTGTCTGTCTATACAGTTATCTAGCATTCTATCTATCTATCTGTCTATCTATCTGTCTATCTGTCTGTCTGTCTAGCATTCCATCCATCCATCCATCCAGTTTTTAGAAATGCTTTCTTTTATATGAATTATTTTTCTTTACATTCAAATTGCAACTCTGCATCCCTTTTGCTACCTCAAATCAAATTCAGGAATTGAATTTGAATTTGAAAGGCATTCTGAATTCAGTTCTGTCTCGTACATGTATGAGTATGAGGGACAGTCCAACGAAAGTCCCAACATGATGACAAGGACGCTCATGTCAGAAGACTGTCTTTGTCAGCATTCCCAGGAGCTCATCCCATTAAGCCTCTCTGATGTTGCTCTCTCACTGTGACGTACCCTTAGTAATCAAGCCTATTTATTTAAGTGCCATGCGGGAGAGTGACGGCCCGGCGTGACCCACTGTACTTCCAATCAGTGCTGGCTAGACCACTCACGTCGCTTGAGTGTACTGCAATGTCACTGAGAACGGTACACTGCCTTTCACGTCAACATTTGCTTGATTTTTCATGTCAATCAGAGAGATCACAATTTTAAAGTTCTAGTAAATCTATATTTGTGTCATAGTCTAGTAGTCCCTTGAGCTCAGTAGATTGTGACTAGTGTTATGTTCATGCCGTATTAATGGTTTTCTGACTTGTTTGTTCCGACATGTAGGGTCTGAGGGGTTGCTGCTCTTGAGACTATAAACTCATTTTCCATTATTTTTAGGTATTTGAAACCAAACATTGACTGATATTGCTTGCTAATGCAGGGATACCTGATCGTTTTAAAAATGTTTGCGTATTGCCTTTAAGGTCAAAGTTGTAGTTTTATTTATTTTTCACTGAAGTAACATACACCTGAGCGCCAACACCTGGTCTGTGTTGCAGTTTCACTTAGTCAAGTCACATTTATTTATATAGAACTTTATACAGTACAGATTTTTTAAAAGCAGTCTTACAGTAATGAAGAGGAAAATAACTGTCTTTGAAAGTATGTGCGGTAACCTTGCGTGGCGGAAAAAGTTAATTTTATGTCTTCACTAAATGTAAAATAGAGCAAAAAGTGACAAATAAAAACGTGTTTCATCTAGAAAATAGAGGTAAAGTAGTGAAAATAGATGGTTTTGTGTAATTGCTTAGTATGTAACCGTAAGATTCACTTCACAGACTAATTCCAGAACCCAACTCAGTTCAAATTGATTGTCATGGTAAACCACTGTTCTTTACTATATATATATATATATATATATATATATATATGAAGGCAACGTGATGACTACCACACAATCGAGTTAATTGGAAACCAATAGTACAGTAACTTTCCAAACTGCAGCAGTTTAATTGCTGTCAGTGCGATTTGTATAATTACCAAGATTGTGATAACATCCAAAACTCAATTCAGTGCAAATGCAGATTTATTTGTGATGTTGTGTATGTAAGCCACTCTTTTTCTTCTCATTTCAAGACATAAAATGCATTAAATGAAACTAGATTGATCGTGTGTTGCTTCACATTGTCATGAATGGTCAGGACACAATGTAAATAGATGTTAATGAGCATTCACACTGACAAAGGTTTGCAGCAGCAAAGTGAAATGAATCGGTCATTTTTAATGATACTGTCAGATAAAGCAGTCGAGTAGAAATCAACAGTGCATCATTTTGCCAAACTGAGTTGGTCTAGTCGCTGTCAGTGTGAACACATCTTTATTGTGTAAGATTTTGCTCCATCAAGAATGCAGTTCAGTTCAAATTCAGATTCATTTGTAATGTGGTGTTAGTAAGCCACTCTTCTTTTCTTTCAGGATGTGAAATGCAGTAAATTAAGCATCAACCAAGACTACACCACAAGATTACACATGCACATTAGCATGCTTTGAACCACTTGCAATGACAATGTGTCTCCTCTTTAATGTTTCTTGTATTTTTTTTCTCCTGTAATGTCTTAGTTTATCGCATCTCAGATTTCTAAATCCGGTTCCTCCGTTAATTGCAGCTATGCAGTATTGTGTAGCACATTTAGGATCGGTCATTTGATACAGAGCTTCTTGTCGTCCTCCATCAGCACCATTCCTGCCGAGTTTGACGATAAAAATAGACCATCCCTTCTTCATTATTGAATCAGCAGTCCCCTCTCAATCAGGGTGCACACAGCAAATCAAACCTCTCATACATATTCCAGTACAATCCTTTGTATAGCACCCGAAAATCCCGATACCTCAACTCGGCAGAAGTGGAGGTCCTCTATCAGATGTCTTTAACTTCTCCTCACCATCCATCACTCCGTCAGCAGCCGCAAGAGTCCGTCTTTTGGCCCGGACTGATTGGCTTTGACACCTTTCAGCTTTTAGCTGGACGGCTGAACAACACTGTTATTCCAGCAGGGATATTGATAGCCACCGGCACCCTGATCCTATGGATTACAGCGCTGCATATTTGGGAATTTGAGGGTGTTAAGTGTCTAGACCTGTCTTCAGCTTGGCCTATAATTGATTATGTGTTTATAACGAATGATTTTAGCATCATTTACACTAGTGGTCAAAAGCTTGGAATAATTAGGATTTTTAATATTTTTAAAAGAAGTCTCTTATGCTCATTTGTGATGTTGTGTATGTAAGCCACTCTTTTTCTTCTCATTTCAAGATATAAAATGCGTTAAATGAAACTAGATTGATCGTGTGTTGCTTCACATTGTCATGAATGGTCAGGACACAATGTGAATAGATGTTAATGAGCATTCACACTGACAAGGGTTTGCAGCAGCAAAGTGAAGTGAATCAGTCATTTTCAGTGATACTCTCAGATAAAGTGGTCAAGTAGAAATCAACAGTACATCATTTTGCCAAAATTAATCGCTGTCAGTGTGAACACATCTTTATTGTGTAAGATTTTGCTACATCTAGAATGCAATTCAGTTCAAATTCAGATTCATTTGTAGTGTGGTGTTAGTAAGCCACTCTTTTTTTCACTCTTCAGTAATGTTGTGAAATATCATTCATTCTTCAGTGTTACATGATCCTTCAGAAATCATTCTAATATGCTCATTTGCTGCTCAAGAAACATTTCTGATTATTATAGTGTATAATTTAGCTGATGTATTAGACCCATAATTTTTTTTACAGATCCCAGTGTCGAGTTCAGATGCTTCCATCTAGATGCTGCTGCATTCAGTGAGTGCGCATTAAAGAATAGTTGGTCTGGTGAGCGAAAACACAAAGCTGTCAATAACGCAAAGCTTTTAAATGATCGCAAATGCAACATATTTTGGGTCTGATCAATCACCCAAGGTCTTGACCACATTAACAAAAGTCAGCTATTTCAGTTCATGCCGCTGCGGTGCTCATGCGGTGGTATGCAGTGAGCTGATTCAGCGTTGTTTAACTGTTTGGAGATCATTGAAATGACAGCCATGCTCCGTTTAGATCTAGTTTTGTGTTATTTATAGCACACTATCTCCACTGTAATCCGAGTAAGGATACCTGGATACATCTTGCGCTTTAATCGTTGTTGTCATAAACCAACAAGAAAGCAAGACCTCAGATAAGCTGACCGCGCACATTCCTGCGAACGCTTCCCAAGATGTTTTCAAGGGATTTGTGACCTCCCTGCAACAGTGCTGAGAGTACACAATAGCTTATATAGGTCACATCTCTGCTTTAAAAGGTTTCATACCCTTGATAAAGAAACATAAGCCTCATTATTAAAGATAATGCAAAATGCTGTACATGCACACATATATGCATCAGCCTTTCCACCTTGAAATAGTTTTTAATTTTTTGCATGTCATTTGTTTACATGGTTAATTCTGGTTTTGATCGAGCAGCTTTAGCAAATATGCATGGAAATGTATACATTTATATTTGGCATTTGAAATGACAGCCATTTGACGGGTGAGTCAACTACATACATCCTACTTGGTTTAAGTGACTTTCACATTAATACATTTGAGAAGTTACTAGCAAAAAGACATGATATTGACAAAACTTCATATCTTCAATCTTCATCCAAAACCTGTCAAATCGACTACAAGTATTTTAACCCTTAAATGCATGAATGTTTCGCCAATCATTATTGCATATTCGGGTCTTTAGCAACCCGGATCTATATCTAACACAGATGGATCTCTAACTACTGCAATATTATAATACTCCCCTTATGTTTTAATAACAATTAAAAAAGAATAACATAAAGCATATTTTGGAACTTGGAAGGCTTCAAATTGAACAAATGCTTTTTTCATTATCATAGTTGCATTATCAACAATGATTAATAACAATTCTAAACATAAGCAATATTAATAGTTATGTTTGAGTTTGTAAACAGCACTAATGAGAAAAAAATAACAGTAGTATTTTAAAAATAAGTTGCATTACATTTAAATATGTTTTGTTTAAAAATACAAAATTTAGAAATAGAAAATAGTAATCAAATTACATATTTTATATATATATATATATATATATATATATATATATATATATAATTTAAAAATGTTTCTTTTGTAATAATTTTTCATTTTAAAATTTAGTATTAAACATTTAAAAACAGAATTGAAAAATACAGAATTTAGAAATATGTACAATTAAATTACATATAATTAAAAAAAATAATATTTATTACACATTATTTATTAATTTTTTTTTTTTTTTTTAAATAAATTATATCTATATTTTTGTTTCCTTCAATTTCCTTGTTTTATAAGTAGCATGAGCGTGTGATACTTGTGCTCAAGGTTACCGTGGAGATCTCACACCTCCAGCGAGCAGCTGATGCTGTAGAACGCATGCAGGGCGACGCAGCATCTGCAGAGGCAGAGAGATTCTCTTTCTGTGTCTCTGCATGTCCGCAGTATGTGCTACCGCTGCGTTTTTTTTTTTTTTTAACCCCTCCTCCACAATTTTTCACATCTCTGTATCAGTTCGGCCTCCCGTGTCACTGGATATCCTGCAGTGGAGGTTTAATGCAAACACACGCTTGACCTTGTGAGAACATTCTTCTAACTTTGGCCTACTTAATTAATATTGCAGAATGGAGCCGACATCTTCACTGCATTGATGCTGCTTGTATTTCATGCATGTTGTAGTGTCATTTCTACACTGTTTTTAGCTGCTTCTTCTTTTTTGCAGAGGTGTACTTTATTGACATGTTAAAAATAAAATCGTGAATTAAGATTTTGGTTATGTCGCCTGCTCGTAAAGTCTAGTTCATGCTTTTAACTAAACTGATTTACTGTATAAAATAATGAAACATTCTACTTTAAAATATTGCTTGCAAAAAGTTTTATTTTGTTAAAATACATATTATAATATTATTCTTTTTGGCCTCTAAATTATGCAATGTTGTAGTTGTGGCATCTACCACTCTTGAAAATAAATGAAAACAAACCTTAACCCCTCGGGATAAATGGGTAGAAAGTAAAATAAAAAAATATGCAAATAGATGTTGTTTTGTGTTTTCGCATAGGTAAATTTATTAATGTGTGTTTACTGTATATAATGAGTCAGTAGTCAAATAATGACAGTATAAAGCTATGAAATGAATGTGAAGAGCACAGATCAGATGAGCCTTTTTTTGAGAATTTGATGAGAAATGATTGTCTCATCAGATCTCTGAATTTTTATTGCAGACTTATAGGCTGACATTTTTTTGAATACTTGTGGGATTACTGGGGTCTTTTCTGACTAGGAGGAACGGTTGAGATTCTTATGAGTTCTCATTTGTGATCTTTCTTGCTGTAGGGTCGGTGTACGAGAGAGAACTGTAAGTACCTTCACCCACCAGCGCATCTGAAGACGCAGCTGGAAATCAACGGACGCAACAACCTCATCCAGCAGAAGACCGCAGCAGCAATGCTGGCCCAGCAGATGCAGTTCATGATCCCTGGCACCACCATGCAACCAGTGGTATGCAACTTTGCGTTTCTTTCCTGCTGCATTTTGCTTTTTTTGAGCCTTCCAGAAGTGGAAGTTGTAATTCTATCATATTAATTTTCTTCACAGCCTACATTTCCTGTCAGCCAAGGTCTGGGCTCAAGCCCTGGACTGAGTTACGCGCCGTATCTGACTCCCATGAGCCACGGGATGGGTCTGGTCCCTACAGAGATGCTCTCCAGCACCCCTGTCATCGTCCCCGGCAGCCCGCCGGTTAGCGTGCCGAGCTCATCCTCCACGCAGAAACTACTGCGCACAGACAAGCTCGAGGTAATGCGTCACACCGAGACATTATGGAGGCCAACATTTCATTCAGCTTGAGGCAAACTGCATCATTTCTGAACCAGAGTTTGAATCTCGTTGCAATTATTGAAATCTAGATAAAAGGTATTAGAAAACCTAAAGCATAAAAAAGTAAATCTAGTTCATGCTTTTAGCTAAAATTATTTAATAATGTAATACAATTAAACATTTACCTTTAAAATATTGCTTGCAGAAAGGTTTTGTTAAAATGCACATTAAAATGCTATGCTTTTTGGCCTCCAAAGGATGCAGTATTGTAGTTCCAGCAACTACCACCAGTGACAAACTCTTAAAGGGACAGTTCACCAAAAAATTCTGTCATTAATTACTCACCCTCATTTCGTTCCAAACCCATAAGACTTTTGTTCATCTTCGGAACACAAATGAAGGTCTTTTTGATGAAATGTGAGAGATTTCTGTCCCTCCATAGACACTTTGACACTTCAGAAAGTTCATAAAGAGATCGTAAAACTAATCCATATGAATTAAGCGGTTTAGTTCAGAAATCTTTTTTATTCAAATTTCATATGGATTAGTTTTACGATCTCTTTTTGAAGCGTAAAAAAAGCATCTTTTTTGAAGCTTCAAAGTGGTAGTTGTGTAGGCCGTCAATGGAGGGACAGAAAGCTCTCAGATTTCATTAAAATATCTTAATTTGTGTTCCGAAGATGAATGAAAATCTTACAGGTTTGGAACGACATGAGGGTGAGTAATTAATGACATTATTTTCATTTTTGGGTGAACTAACCCTTTAAAACTAAGTAGTCAAAACCTGAACCCTTGGGATAAACGGGTAGAAAGTGAGAGATATTTCCAGACATAAGAAAGAAATTATCCTATATTTTGAATCGAATCAGTGTGCAAATAAATGACATTTTATTATGCAAATATATGTAAAAAGGAAAAAAAAGACCATAATTCAATATAAAAAAATGATGAAAGAAAGAAAAGACCCATCATAATTCAGTATGCAAATAAAGGTAAGAGAGAAAAGACCAATCATAAATATAAAGAAAGGACGAAGAAATTAAAGACCAATCATAATTCAGTATGCAATTATATGTAAAAAAGACCAATCGTAATTTAAAAAAAAGAAAAGAAAAGGCCAATCATAAGTCAGTATGCATATGGATGCAAGAAAGCAGACCAGTCCTAATTCTGTATGTAAATGTTAGCATCATCACTGTCAGTTAAATCCTGAATGTTGAACATTTGAGTGAAGTCAAGGTCACTGGGAGATTTTCAAACTTTAATACTGAAGTTTACGAAGATGAAAAGCTTTTGTCTGCATGTTAAAGATGGAGCTTTAATTAATTGCAGGGAAGTGTGAGAAGGAGGACAGAAAGAAGTGTGAGGCATTTCAATTCAGTGCTGCCTTGCAAGAAAATGATCAGTGTGGTTGAAACAATAACAGTTGAAGGTTGTTTGCGTGTGTGTCACTAAATGTGCGAACACTTAGCAACTGACTGATGTCTGTGATAATAAGAGGCTCTGTTCCTCTGCGGCCCTCCCACACCGAGAGAGGCTGTCGCTGCCTTTGTTAATATTCAGCTCTGTGTGTTTATTTACCATACCTGTTCTCATACATGAAAGCTTTGAAACTTCAGTGACTCACATCTCTGTTTGCACATTTCTGTTGTGTTCCCTGTTTGTTTTGTCTGCGTGTTTGTTTTGCGTCCGCGAAACACCAGGTGTGTCGCGAGTTTCAGCGGGGTAACTGCGCGCGTGGCGAGACCGACTGCCGCTTCGCCCATCCTAGCGACAGCCCCATGATTGACACGAGCGACAACACGGTCACCGTGTGCATGGACTACATCAAGAGCCGCTGCTCGCGCGAGAAGTGCAAGTATTTCCACCCTCCGGCACACCTGCAGGCCAAGATCAAAGCAGCCCAGCACCAGGCCAACCAGACTGCCGTCGCAGCGCAGGCCGCCGCTGCAGCCATGGTAAGCTAATCGCAGCATACACAATTCATATTGAAATAACATGCATACAATTCAACGTTTAAAGAGACATGTTGTGCAAAACATTAAAGTGTGTAAAGGTTTTTAAATTACACCAACACGCCAACAGCTGCATTTAATTTACAGCAGAATTTAATTTACTGCATTGTCACGACACATTGAATCGTAACCAAGGCAGTGCTTAGAATTGTGAAACCTTTTCGGTTATGTATACGATAAAATCAATTGACAACACATGTTGAGACGTGCCCACCGAGGTTGCGATTAAGATATCTGATGATGTTAGCACGTTAAATGTGGAGCACTGCTTTATTATTATATAGCCATGACCCATCTCCAGAATCCGGGCGGGGTTGCGTGCCAAATCTGTGTCGACTCCCTTATCTCGTCCCTGGAGGATTTTAGTCCTATTAAACAGTGAGTAAAGAGAGAGAGAGAGACAAAGAGACGAGCTGCTTGAGAAGACAGCCTTGTGATAAAAATCACTCCCCCTTCTTATCCATCTAGTACTGTACTGATGCGATCATTATTAGGTATAGGATATTAATATAATAAACGCGATGGCTTAAAAGCTTTTTTGCTCACACCCTTGACTGCACAAGGTCACGGGGCGGCTTACTTCCCCATTTCTCTGCCCAATGGGAGGCCTACTCTCCTCAAATCAGTCAAGATTAAATTAAGGAGATGGATGACATCTTCATGCCAAACTGACGTGAATGCGCAGGTTCATCTATTATCCAAGCGAAACTGCATCTTTGGCCGCATGGCAGGCTGCTCTCGTTTGTCTACGCTACAAGCAAGCGTCGCAATGCAATGCTGAATTTCGTGCACCGCTATAAGAAAGGGATGTCGAGTTTTGTTGCGTTTTGCACTTGCAATGTATATGGCTTTGATTATAATAGGTGCTACAGTATCATATTTTGTTGCATCGCAATCTCTGAATGTATGCAATGTTTATTCTGTTGCATTACTTACAGTATAGACAGTTTCGTATAACAGGTGCTATCAAGTTTTGTTGCGTCACAGTCTCTGCATGCATGCAATTTTGTGGCATCGCTTGGTTGCAGCCTAGACAGTTTTTTTTTTGATTTTCTGATGCAAGCAAGCAATGCAACAAAACTACCCCGATCCTATTAAGACCAATGAACCCACGTGCACTGCATGTGAGTGATGCATCAAAACCTATGGAAGCTTGTTTCCGCCACTAAATAAAAAAGGTAATGGTGACATTTTATCTCACAATTCTTTTTTAACATGCAATTGCGAGTTATAAAGTCAGTATTGCGTGATAGAAACTCGCAATTGCATTTTATAAAGTCAGAATTGCGAGATACAAACTTGCAATTGACTTTTTTCTCTGAATTGTGAGTTTGTCTCGCAATTCTGACTTTATAACTCGCAACTGCATAAATTGAGATATAAACTTGAAATTCTAAGAAAAAACTTTTTCCCCTTACAATTGGACATTATAACACTCAATATCTCACATTTCTGACTTTATAACTTGCGATTCTGACTTTGTCACACAATTCTGACTTTATAACTCGCAATTCTGACTTTGTCACACAATTCTGAGTTTATATCATGCAATTCTGACTTTGTCACACAATTTTGAGTTTATATCTCGCAATTCTGACTTTGTCACACAATTCTGACTTTATATCATGCAATTCTGACTTTATAACTCGCAATTCTGAGTTTATATCTCGCAATTCTGACTTTATAACTCACAATTCTGACTTTATAACTCGCAATTCTGAGTTTATATCTCGCAATTCTGACTTTGTCACACAATTCTGACTTTATAACTCGCAATTCCGACGTCACACAATTCTGACTTTATATCATGCAATTCTGACTTTATAACTCGCAATTCTGAGTTTATATCTCGCAATTCTGACTTTATAACTCACAATTCTGACTTTATAACTCGCAATTCTGAGTTTATATCTCGCAATTCTGACTTTGTCACACAATTCTGACTTTATAACTCGCAATTCCGACGTCACACAATTCTGACTTTATATCATGCAATTCTGACTATATAACTCGCAATTCTGGCTTTATAACTCGCAATTCTGACTATATCGCAATTCTGACTTTGTCACACAATTCTGACTATATCATGCAATTCTGACTTTATAACTCACAATTCAGAGTTTATATCACGCAATTCTGACTTTATAACTTGCAATTCTGACTTTGTCACACAATTCTGACTTTATATCATGCAATTCTGACTTTATAACACAATTCTGACTTTATAACTCGCAATTCTGACTATAACTCACAATTGAGAGTTGATATCTCGCAATTCTGAGAAAAAAAAGTCAGAATTGTGAAATATAACTCGCAATTGCAAGAAATAAAGTCCCAATTACCTTTTTTATTTTTTATTTCATGGCGGAAAACAATCTTCCATAACCTGTACTGCACATTTGCAGTGTAGACAGCTTTGTTGTTTATGGGAGCAACTGAGAATTTTCCACATTGCAAGTCAGCAATGCAATGCAACAAAACTAGATTGCTCCTGTTATAATCAGCAAAACTGTTTACATTGAGAGTGGTGTGATGCAATAAAACTTGATATTGCATGCTTGTAGACCAGCTTTTTTGTAATGGGAATGAATTTGTTTTGCTTACACTGCATGCAAGGAATGTGGTGCAACAAAACGAATCACTCTCATTATAATCAACAGAGGAGAGTGATAAAGTACAAGAAAATTTTCAAGCTAGTGGTATAGATAGCTTTGATTATAATACAAGTAATGCAATTTTGCATTGCTTCATTGCAGCATTTCTGCAACATAAAGTTTGTCTTGACAAACTTTTTTTCATCTAGTTTTAGTTACACTGCAACAAGCAGTGCAGCACAATAAAACTATTTTGCTCCTGTTTAAGCTGTCTACACTACAGGCAAAACAATGCGATGTGACAGCTTGTGTGCATGCAGTGTAGGAAGCTTTGTGGATTATAATGAAAGCATGTATTTTTTTTCTACAATGCAAGTAAGCAATGCAAGAAAACTAGAACAGCTCCTGTTATAATCAATAAAACGGTCTACATTACAAGTTCACAATGCAATGCAACAAATGCTTGCTGTTTATAATGGGAAAGATCTCGTTTTCTTGCACTGTGTCACTAATTTAATTAATTACAACGGTAAGGATCTAGTTTGGTCGCGTCACTCGCTTGGAGTGTAGACACGGTATTTGGCAGCAAGCTTTCGCGCTTCCACATCTCACGCTGGTGTGGTTTTATTTTGCTGCGTTTGCTGTCATGACACTCCCATGCTTGGCCTCATTCGTTTTGCTGTTTACTCCATTTTCGCTTTTGCTTTTGCCCTGAACCCTTTTGTCTTTTTCCACTGTGACGTCTGGGTCAGAAGGTGATGCGAGGACAGTATCAGCTCACCAGCCATAACAATAAAACAAGAGTGAAAATAAAGACCCAGGTTTCCCAAGCGTACAGCGACCTGAGATAAACCTCCAGCTTTGGCTACAGGGTAAAACGCTGTTAGCCTTAAGGTGCAATGTCCTTTCCCTGATTATGATGTAATGACATTGCAGATAATAAAGCAGATTTTTTCTAGGGTTTAAACCGGGCCACTTACTGAAGCAATCGATCCCTGCACCCAACCCAAATGCGAAAGAGTTTAAAAGTGAGAGACAGATGATACGGTTATAGTTTCTTCATTTTCTTGTCTTTTATTTTCTCTTTGTTTTTGTTTTTTCCAGTGGAAGGTTATGTAATTCTGTATGATAAATCCCTGTGGGTGGCATATTTATTTTAATGGTTCTCTATGTTGGCGGAGGGGAGCAAAACATGAAACTCTTGGTTACAAGAATGCCTTCAGCATGCACAATTCAAGTGCATCTTATTCTGATGTTTATTAAAAGTATACGCATAAGCTCTGTTCCTAAACCTACTGATCTGCCTACCTAGACAGCACTAGACTCTATCGTAAACACAATGCCAAGGCTTGTGACTTGTTGTGCTGCTTTCTAAGATACCTTGTTTTGCAGAAATTCATGCAGCAAGTATCCTTCAGGAAGAATTTAATCCCAGAATGCATGCGACAATCTCAGTGAACAGTTAGATTTTAATGCAGAAAGTATCACTAAAATCGTTCAGTTTGCTGCTGTATATTTTTATGCTTAGTTAGTTAGTTTAGCAACATGCAAAAGTCAGACTTTAGTTGAGACTTCTAGTGCAGAAGTGCTTTCTGAGTAGTGCACTAAGATGCAGCCTATGTAGAGTGTTCCAAATAAGTCATCTATGGTTCAAAAGGTAGCAGCCTATAGCCGCGTTTCCACCGCAGGAACTTTCCCCAGGAACTAGGACTTTGGGGTGGTACTCGTGGTGTGTTTTGACCGCAGGAACTTTCCCAAGGAACTAGGGACTTTGGGGTGGTACTCGTGGTGTGTTTCGACCGCAGGAACCAGGGTCTAAATGAAGTTCCGGGTAAAAAATTTCCCCCTCAGAAAGTCCCTGCTCTCGAGGTAGTACTTTTTCAAATTTAAGGAACTTGCGGGGGTGGGACTTGGGCACTGAACATGCTGATTGGTTGATCATCAGTATGTTTGTGGCATTTTACTTCAACCACCATTTTTAAAAGTGTGTTGCGGTACGTACAGTAAGAGCTGTTTGCTATTCGAATCAACAATGGAGTTTAAAAAATACGACAGATGGACCAACGACGAGGTTCAGGCTTTATTAAGCTTATATGCGGAGGACAAAATCCAGTGGGAACTGGAAAGTCGAGTGCAGTCCTACGTCACTAGAGACTTTAAGGTGGTACTCGTGGTGTGTTTCGACCACAGGAACCAGGGTCTAAATGAAGTTATGTGTAAAAATTTCCCTCTCAGAAAGTCCCTGCTCTCGAGGTAGTACTTTTTCAAAGTCCAGGAACTTTCGGGGGTGGGACTAATTTGCTGAATCTTCGCGGTACTTGAGACCGCGATGGAAAACAGGTCTGGGGGAAAAAAATTCCTGGGACAAATTGTTCCAGGTAATTTCGGTGGAAATGCGGCTTATGTAGACATTAATGCAGCACACTAGGTTTTTGAACAGAGCTTCGAGAGAGTTCAGGCATAGATGTTTTTCCTGTTAATAAAATGTTCATCTTTCTTTAAATGACTCTTCAAGTGCATTATCTTTCTCTCGCAAACATATTTGCTGTAATCTGTGACTATACTGTAAAGAAGAACAGAAGCATTTTTCTTTTCAACATTCTAGCATTATAGTTTTTTTTGTTTGTTTTTTTGTTTTTTGTGGATATTCTGATTTGAAGCATTTTTGCATGGCCCTCAGTGTCATCTCATTTCAAGCGTCCTGATTTTCTTTACTAAATATTTTGCTGCCCTTCATTCCATTTAAGCCACATCTTTACTTCTTACCAGTACTTTTGCATGGCATTTTATTAGTGAGGAATATTGGAGATATATAAATTAGGGTTAGTTGCCTATGAATATTTATAGTAATATAAATATAAATATGGTCCACATCTGATACGGCAATAAAAATAACTCATAACCAGCAACGTAAAGGAACATAAATTGGATGTTCTTAAATATAAGAATAAACAGAGCTCCACATTCTGTGATCACTCGCAGCAGTTGTTTTCTTTTGGTTCCGTGACCTTTACGATTTATATGTAGAGAGTCATTTTAATCCCTTAGTTGCTAAGAAATTGCAACATATTGTGACAGAAGTGAATGTCAAGGAAGGCATTTCTCCTAGACGACCTCGCCTTGTTTGCCGAGTGTCCTTTGATTTTCTTTTTGCTAAGTGGTGGTAAATGTCATAGCGCATGTTAAAATCGCCCAGATTTCCATTGGCAGAAACATGATGCACAGGCCGGTGAATTGGCCCGTGCGGTTTGTACCCTATTCCAGTCTTAATTAGCAATCGCGCAAGCATTCAGTAGTGCTGTCAGGCAAAGTTAATGTAGCTTCGGTATTGACCGAACGAAGCCGTTGAAGCCATGTTGATGGCACTTGTCCCTGAAAAGAAATGCCTACCTGACATTCTGCCATCATTTGATTTTAATCCGCCAAGCACACAGAAAACCCTTCGATAGCGGATATCGGGTGCCGGATACGGTCAGTGTGTTTTGTGCAGTGTTTGTTCTCTATTGATTTACTGCTAAAGATGATTCGGAGAGCTTTCATAACACTAATATCTACAATCCCATTAGCCTTTTTGACTTTGATTGGTAAATGGTGAGAATCTTGATTTCTGACGCTTTTAACACAGGTATTGTAGATGCTTTTTGCTTTCGTACTAATTCAGAACGTAGCGATATGTTTCTTTGAGACGAGTTTTTTCGTTTATGTGCATGCCTATTGTTTTGTATGTGGTATACTGCATTCAGATTATTTTTGTTTTTGTTTTTTTCCTTCTCACCTATCCACAATGCAATGCTGTCCCCATGATGCACCTCTGCTTGCTGTTACCTGTATGTTAATACGCTTGAATCCCATTGGCCCACTGCCATCATGTGCTCGCTGCCTGCTATTAAAAGACTCAGTCGACTGCCAAAGCAATGAAGCGACCCCTCGAGGCATCTGTAGATCTGGTACTATGACCTTTCACCTTTTGCTTTGCATGTAGCTTTTTAATGTACTGTAGCAACTCACAGACTTTTTTAATTTTGGCTTCTTTGTTTTGATAGAAACAGTAAAAGTCACCAAGTACATGTATGTAGAAATTACCATCAGTCAATTTTGAAGAATGAATGTGTGTGGTAATTATTGAAGCCTAGTAAACATAAGTGCCTCCTTGTGTAAAACGGAGCGATGCAGCTTCGAGTCAACAATGTGCATTGATATTTGTGTGAGTGGATGCGTGCAAACCCCGTTTAACTCACGTATGTCTTCTCTTTCACGTGTCGCCACGCTCAGGCGTTTCCCCATGGAGTCCTGCAGCCCCTACCAAAGAGACCAGCACTAGAAAAGAGTAACGGGGCCAGTACTCTCTTCAACCCCAGTGTCTTGCACTACCAACAGGCTTTGGCCAACGCACAGCTTCAGCAGCCCACCGCTGCGTTCTTTCCCACAGGTAAGAACACGCATGTGCACATACAAACCCACGCGCACACACACACACGGCTTCGTATTAATCCCTGGGTCACCCTCTGAACGTTACATCCCTTTTCTCTTCTGCGATCCCGGCGTGACATCTTAATAACCGAGGCTTTTAAACAGGCGTTTGTCCCTTTTGCATGCAGTGAGTGCATGGAATACTAATGCATAACTTCGAGGGAACGTGTTTTTTAACGACACGTTATTTCGAGAGCACTCCTGATTTGAATTTCGCTAGCGTTAATGGACGTTTGGGGTTCTTTGATCTAAAAATCATAGCCGGCCATAGATTAAATTAGAAATATTCACAGAAGTGCTTTGATCTGCACATCTGTACACTGTCAGATTATATCTTGACTCCCACCAATATGGGCCAACACATAATGCTGATGTATACATACGAAATACAATTATTTGGATAACAATTATGATGTGTACAAAATTACAGTAACCGTTACCGTGTACTTACAATACTCTTTGAAATTTTTGAAATTCATCTATTGCAAATGTAGAATTTGCAGATGCTGATAGCCTGTGAATGGCTTAATATATTAATCTGCCTGGCCGATATATCGCTTGATCTCTAAAAATTGGCAAAAACATTTTATATTTATATTTGATACAATATTTAATGCTATTTGAAAATAAGAGATATTTGTAAATAATTTAAATAAACATGGTGATATATTAAAAATTGCTGAAATGACAAATTAATTATAATTAATAACATATAAATGTATTTATATATATATATATATATATATATATATATATATATATATAAACACCCATTTATAAAAATATACATAATACATTCAATTAACTTCTGAATAGCACTACGAAATTACTGAAATGATAAAAATTTATTACAATAATTAATAACATATAAATGTATGTTTACATATTTGTGTGTGTGTGTGTGTGTGTATATATATATATATATGTATGTATATATAATATACACACACACACACACACACAAATATGTAAAAAAAAAAATATATACATAATACATAAAAATTAACTTTTGAATATTTAAAAAAATTAATTATTATCTTCAAATGGCTAAATATTGTCTATTAATTAATTTATTATTGGCCGATATATATCGCCTGGCTAACAAAATTGCAGGATCATTTTAATAATTATATGTTAAATATAAATATAATTCATGATCATTTATAATCATTTTATAAATGTAATAATATGTAATTTTATACAATATTTTTTAAGATTAACATGTCTGAAAAACATTAAATTATTATAATTAATTGAAATGTATGTAAATTATATATTATAATATATAATTATTTAAAAAAAGAATTTAATTAAATTAAGCAGTTATTATATTTTGCAGAACACTTTAGTTTCTGCAAAACAATTTCAGATGCCAGTAATTTATTTACTTTAATTATATATATTAATCTTTATTACTTGTATTATTTATAATATTTATTATCTGCATTAATCTTTTCAACTGATTACACAGGAAAATAATAATAATAATTATTATTATTAATATTATTATTATTATTATTATTATTATTGTTATTATTATTATTATTTATGTGTGTAATCAGTTGAAAAGATTAATACAGATAATAAAGATTATAAATTACATTATTTAAATAAAAGATTATATATATTATTTATGTGTATTATATATTATTATTGTGTGTAATCAGTTGAAAAGATTAGCTGATGCTGATAATGTTCAATAGCCAAATATCAGTTGATTAATCGGCCTGGCTGATATATCTGTATAGCCAACATTCACATGAACCACAGTGCGTTACATTAAACAATAGCAGTATATTCCACCTACTATCGCTCTTTACCTGTAGGCGTATCTACTGCGGTATTTTTATAACAATAAACACAGAAAAAAACTCTCTGTACACAGGGTCTCGGAGCGAGTCCTGCTGTCTAATCCCTTGTAGGTGTATTTTGTCATCACACACCCACATAGTGGTTGTGTTTCCTTTTAGCTGTCCTCCTGTGCCCCCGTTCCTCCCTCTTCTCCAGCTCTGGGCCTTTTGTAATAGCAGTATGTCTATTTTAACCGTAGGAGTGGCTGTTCCCTCACCGCATGACTCTCTTGTATGTGTGTGTGTGGCTGAATTTTAGCCGTCTTCCTCCTCTGCCCTGTTGCCCTCTTCCTCTTCTCCTACACTGTGCTCTAATTTCACAACGCTAAGCTCCTGTCCTCTCATTGTGGCCCTAGCGAATATTGATCCAGTTTATCTTCCTGGAATACTCTGAGATTTTTACCGGAATGACGACACGGTGGAGCGAGCGATCTATAATGACAAGCTTAATTGGATTTGTATGGCATGCTGAATTCTGAATCTCTGGCTCTGTGTCTAATATGTTTTTCTTCCCTATTAACCTCTCTCCACTCTTCACTGCATGGTCACAGGGTCAGTTCTGTGCATGGCTCCTGCTAGCAGCATTGGTAGGTTCCTCCTCTTCCTGTCTGTCTGTCTATCTGTCTCTGTTTTCCCCACCTCACATAGAGGTCTAGTCGCTCTTACAGGTGATTTGAAGCTTGATGACCTGTGACTGTAATGTCACACAAACTACCATATCAAATTAGCACCTGTTGATGGAATCTGACCAGTGACACCATCGTGCATCTGTTTTCTGCTTTATTCTGCTTCTATTCACCTGCAAGAGCTCTCTGTGTGTTTGAAATATTTACATTTCTCTCTTTGGGGTTTTGCAATATACAGTATATTATTAAATTCATTATTAATCATTTACAGTGGTTATTTTTACTATTATAGCAGTTCATATTTTACATATTTTATTTTACATTCATGTTATTTAATTTACTTTGCTTTAAATTATTTCAAATTACAATTATTTTTACAGTGGCTATTATTATTATTATCTGAATTCTATATATTTTATATTTCATATTAATTTGTTGTGTCCTATTTTAAATTCCTTTTTTTTTTTTTACAGTGATTAGAAATTTGTTATAACTATTTATTATATATTTATTTATTTTTACACACTTTATACACTATTTTAATTTATTATTTATACATTTTGTACATTTATATTGTAAATTTTATTTTAACTCATTTTAAATACCAAATTTTTACAGTTGTTATTATTATTTTATTGTTTTAAATTGTAATTCCTTATATTTGTATGTATTTTACATATACATATATTATTATGCATTACTCATTTACAGTAGATCTTATCATTTTATTATTATTATTATTATTATTATAAATTTTAAGTTAATATATTCATATTATTATTTCAAGTTTATATATATTTACATACAATTTTTAAATTATAATTAATTTTTTTCCTAGTGGCTGTTATTTTTATTATTATAATCTTCATCATTTCATTATTTTAAACTGTCATTTTAAAGTCGTTTAAACAGTATTTGTGTGAAAACACCAGATCCAAGCGAACAGGCTGTTAATAATAGGCATTGTCTTGTGTTGTGTACTATTGATTTGGAAATTTGATCAGTTTCCTAGAGAAATAGCCCACTTGATCATAATTGACCTGTCTGAGCCACACAAACGGCCATTCTCTGTAGTTTGCCGTAGATCGTTGGATCAGTACTTCTCAGTAAGTCTCGCCCGATCGACGCGAGACCGGTTAACGGCTCGTGTAATCTGTCACCCGCACTAACCACCCATGCCAGACTTCTCTGGGTACAACTGATTATGGTGATAAATTTCCTTGAGGTGATTGTAATCAGCCTTTTTCCTCTTTTTTTTGTTTTGTTTTGTTTTTTTCCCCATGCTTCTCTCGCTTTGCATCGTGATTGCATGCCATCTGCTGGTTTAACCTAACGATGGCTCGCTGCTCTGTAATATACACCATTGCTAAACAACAAAACCAAAAAACAAACTACAAAAACCCTACCAACCAACCAAACACCTGTTGCATTTGGTTTCCATAATGCTCCACCTACCTGTTCATTGCTTCCATGGTTCCCTTCCTGAAAAAGTACCCATGATGTACAGTGCTACGCCTGCTACTGTCTCTGCAGCAACAACTCCTGCCACAAGTGTCCCCTACGCAACAACAGCACCAGCCAATCAGGTTTGCTCCTTTTAAAAGCTTTCTTTCATAAATCCCTGAGCTCTGAATAAGCACTTTGCCTCGAATTCATTGGCACGAATCACAAAATCAGATGCATTTATTCGGACGGATCGGTGCTTATTCAGAGCTCGCACATTGGCAAATAGTAGTTGTGTTGTGTTGCATTTTTTTCTTGTTTTGTTCTGCATGTCCTTGCTTTATTTTGATGTCGAGATATCCTTCCTCATCTACACATCTTGATGACAAACACGACTGATGTCGAGCTAAAAATACACACCTCACTCCATTCTAGATCTTCCGCATACAATCATTTCCACTTATTCTCCCGCTCTTTGTCCGTCTCTGGGTTGGTTTGGGAAAGCAGGGAGAAGGTGAGTTGCAGAGCCAGGACGGACGCTGCGACGCTGATTTTCCATAAGGCGCTAAAAATGGTGCTGTAGGAGGGAATCTGCGTGACGTTCACGACCCGGCAATTACGGCGTCTGACTGACAATAGCCGCAGACTTTGAACATCATTTGCACATATGAACACCATTTAATGTGCTTTTTGTGGCAAATTCAGGTCAAACTGCACCGTGCACACTAGCTATAATGTAATGAAAGATCGACATCTTATATCAGTTCCCATCATGCTCGGCAAACTCGGACCGCTCCCATTCTTTGGTATTGTTCACCCAGGGGGTCACATAAGGAGACTTTGAGGTCTTTCCCACTTCCGGCGTTCTTAAATGGAGCCTTCCTGTCACTGATCGGCTTTTCCTGTTGTTTTGCGGGGTCTGAATATACTCAGGAACTGGGACGTTGAGGGTTATTTGTAGTCTTATCATGTGAAATTGAACCTGTTTCCTGAGGGTCTCTTGCTAGACGGTTCAAGGCTCTACAGCGCCACCTGGCAGGAGAATGAAGTACAGCATCTCACGTCTCACCAGTCTCCAGTCAGGTTAATTGAGTTTAAAAGATGCAATTCATACAATGTTTTTTATTGTACAATATCTTTCATAACCGATTAGGTTTCAGCGTAGAGCCACAAATCTGCCACATGAAACTGTGTTTTGCAGCCCGTTTTTATTTGGTTAATGCAAGAGCCACATTGTCACATTTTTCTGTGGTTTGGAAATGTACAGTATTCTTAAATTCATTATTAATAATAACAATAATAATATTTGTAATGTTTTAAATTAATTCATTAATATTTATATAATAATATATAATTATATTAATTATATAATAATAATTTAATTCATTAATATTTATAAAATAATAATAATAGTAGTAATAATTAATTTAAAAATACTGTTATTAAACTATTAAATATTACAATAAATATTAAATTGTTAGTAGTAGAATTTGTAAATTCAAAACAATGTTATTATTAAATTATTAAATATTAAAACAAAATATTATATTCTTAGTAGTAGATGTAAATTTTAAACAGTGTTATTATTAAATTATTAAATATATTATAAATTTATTTCAAAATGCTATTATTATTATTATTAGCAATGAATTAAATAATACTGTAAATGTCAAAAACCCAGAGAAATAAATGTGAAAATTTAAAACAAAGATACTAACTACAACAACAACAACAATAATAATATAATATGGATGTTAATAATGATAATAATAATGTTATAATTTTATTGATTTTGTTATTATATATTTGTATATATTGTATACATTTTATATATTATTCATTTTATTATATATTATTTTATCTATTATTCCTTTTTATTTCAAAATATTTCAGATTAAGATTATTCAAGATTTTCAACAATAAAAATGTGAGAATTTAAAAAAAAAATATTTTTTAATTAATATAAAATAATAATAGTAATAATAATTCATTTAAAAATACTGTTATTAAACTATTAAAATTATTACAATAAATATTAAAATGTTAGTAGTAGCAGTTGTAAATTTAAAAACAATACTATTATTAAATTATTAAATATTATTAAAATAAATTTTATAATCTTAGTAGTAGTTATAAATTTATAAGTGTTAATATTAAGTTATTAAATATTAAAATTCATTTCAAAATGTTATTATTATTATGAATGAATTCAGATTATTTAATTATCTTGACTTATTTTCACGTCAAACTGGATTTTCAACAAGAAAAACTGTGAGAAGAAATTGATTTGATAGTGAAAAGCTTTTCCGTATACTTGGTGCCCTGGAGGCGTCAGCTGAAAATTAATGTCATTTTGTTTTGATGAAAGGTGATGAAAACATTTCTTTTCTTTAGAATAACGTGCACCACTGATTTGTTCTCTACAAGGCCAGAAACAAATTACGAAAATAAATAGTCAACTTAAATCTTACGTTAGCTTAAAATGTGCAAAAATGACACGTTATACATTTAGCATGACTTCAGACTCGTGATGTTTGTTCTCAGACGTGATTTAATACAGGTTTTTAGAGCTGAAGATGGAACACAGAGGCCTTTTCTCTGATGTTTGTTTGCGTCAGTCTCAGACCCAGACAGACAGAACCAGCAGTGGCCGCTGAGTCATCCCTGCAAGCGCTAATCTCACACATGAGTTTAATTATGCAGCGAGAGAGTGAGAGAGAGACAGAGAGACGGGCTGCGGGCATGTGCGCAGGAGGCATAAACAAACGCTTGACTGCTGTAACAGACGCAGTTTTGAGGTGACGACTTTAGCTTGAAGCAGATGAACGCAGGTCACGTTATAATCTACTGAACTGAGGCTGTGTTCGGAATGGCACACTAACTTACTGCTTACTGCCCAGTACACAGTGCATACTGCCTACTATTTTTTAAGAATAGTATGTGAAATAGTATACAATATGCAGCAAATAATGTTTCAGAGTAGCATGCTAGTGTTGTCACATGACAAACATTGAACATTAATTCAGCACAGCTGTCCAACTTACAAATAAATGTGATTACTAATCATTCTTTTTTACGTAAAAATTTCCTACCTTGCGACTGTCCTCACCAATGGTCTTGATCTAACCCATAATAATTCTGTTTGTTGGTATAAAGTCAAGTTGATTCAGTGAAATTAAATCATGTTTTTCACTTTATACAAAAATGAAAATTCTGTCAATAATTACTCACCCTCATGTCGCTCCAAACCCGTAAGACTTTCGTTCATCTTCGGAAGACAAATTAAGATCTTATTGATTAAATCTGAGAGCTTTCTGTCCCTCCATAGACAGCTACGCAACTGACACTTTAATGCTTCAAAAAGTTCAGAAAGAGATTGTAAAGCTAATCCAAATTTTGTGAAGAGACTCAATCGTTTTATATGACGAACAGATTGAATTTAGGCTTTTATTCACTTATAAACATTGATCAGCGAACAAAAGCTCAACCGGACATGCTACAAACCTCTTGCTGAAGCTCAAATGTGCTGCGTAACACGAGAATGAACCTCACTGGTTCTTGCAGAAGCTCGAACGTGCTGCGTAATATGAGAATGAACCTCACTTGTTCTTGCTGAAGCTCAAACGTGCTGCGTAACACGAGAATGAACCTCACTGGTTCTTGAGGAAGCTCAAATGTGCTGCGTAACACGAGAATGAACCTCACTGGTTCTTGCAGAAGCTCGAACGTGCTGCGTAACACGAGAATGAACCTCACTGGTTCTTGCTGAAGCTCAAACGTGCTGCGTAACATGAGAATGAACCTCACTGGTTCTTGCAGAAGCTCAAACGTGCTGCGTAACACGAGAATGAACCTCACTGGTTCTTGAGGAAGCTCAAATGTGCTGCGTAACACGAGAATGAACCTCACTGGTTCTTGAGGAAGCTCAAATGTGCTGCGTAACATGAGAATGAACCTCACTGGTTCTTGCTGAAGCTCAAACGTGCTGCGTAACACGAGAATGAACCTCATTGGTTCTTGAGGAAGCTCAAACGTTCTGAGTAACACGAGAATGAACCTCACTGGTTCTTGCTGAAGCTCAAACGTGATGAGTAACACAAGAATGAACCTCACTGGTTCTTGCAGAAGCTCAAATGTGCTGCGTAACACGAGAATGAACCTCACTGGTTCTTGTGGAAGCTCAAACGTGCTGCGTAACACGAGAATGAACTTCATTGGTTCTTGCTGAAGCTCAAACGTGATGAGTAACACAAGAATGAACCTCATTGGTTCTTGCAGAAGCTCAAATGTGCTGCGTAACACGAGAATGAACCTCACTGGTTCTTGCTGAAGCTCAGAAGCTCAAGCTCAGATTTCATCAAAAAGATTGTGTTCCGAAGATGAATGAAGGTCTTATTGGTTTGTAACGACATGATGGTGAGTAATTAATGACAGAAATTTCATTTTTTGGGTGAACTAACCCTTTAGTTGGTTAGATTTTAAACTAACAGTTTTGACTTGAGTCAAAAATATAATTGTTTGAATCAAATTGACTAAATTAGGTTAGCTAATTTTTAGGGTTCAGCTAACAATATAGTTGGAACACCTACCACTTTTTTACTGTGTAAAATACTTCAATTATACATAGGTAAAAACTCATTATAGCCGGGTTTTGCCCTACTATACCCAATATATTAATGCACAAATATATATTTTGTCAGCATAAAATAGTTATTGATATGCAAATATATGGTTTTATTTGTCAGGAGAATAATGACTGAGAATCATTTGTCAAATGACTGACTCAACCAGCCGGCCAGCAATGAAAATATAATAGAACGTTTTAGATAAAGCAAATACGTTACTATGAAACGTATGCTTTCCCAAAACAGATTGGTCGTCATTAAGACAATGTAATCGTTGAGGGAATTTATCATTATAACGTTCTGTTCCAAGCCAATATCTGTGCACCTTAAAACTTATGGCCAATTATTACACAGTTATCGAATGGATTTTTATCAACACTAAACGGACTTCAGCTGAACAATGACACTATTTTCTTCTTAGAGCTCTGTTGAAGCATTGAACTCTGTTTGCATCACTGCATCATTTTCTTGTTTATCACTGTAAAGCTGCTTTGAAATCTGTATTGTTTAAAGCGCTACATAAATATAAATAAACTTGATTTGATCGAAACTTGCCATAGAGATTAAAGTGCAAGTTATGTGCTACTAACAATAGTGTTTTTCTGAAACACAGCTAGTTTGTACTTTACCGTAACATGTATATGTGTACTTATAAAAGTGTTCCATTTATAATTATTCCCCGCCTCCAGTTCAGTCATGCCGCATTCTACACGAAGATGAAACGTCACATGGAGCGCGTTGCGTTTTGGGAAACAGTATCCCATGCAGCTCCCTCAGATGCATACATCAGATATCAGCAAATGTAGTAGGTAATTTGGGAGCTCCTTGCATACAGTATACACATTCCATACTGCAACATAGGAGTTCTATGGCAGTATGCCATTCCGAACACAGCTTCCGTACTGATTTCAGCGTTCTTTAGTTGCTTTTAGCAGATGCTGGCAAATATAGTAGGTCATCCAGGTATTACATGCAGAAAATTTGCATACTACCCACTCTATACATACTGAATACTGCAGAAATAGTAAGAGTAGTATGATAGTTTGCTATTTCGAACACAGCCTGAGACTCTGTTTAGTGAGGCTTTGAGGCTTTTGGTATCTGAATTGATGGGATGTCCCTGGCATGTGCGCCTCCCCGTTCAGTCTGATGTGCCAAGAAAAATGTGAAGAGTTGAGACACTGCTGCGGGACGGCAGCATCAGATGTAGGGCAGCAGCGCCCCCTCCTGGACAGAGGGTGGAGCGACTGAGGATTGACAGATTTATTTCCTAAAGCTTATTTTTTTAAATGCAAAACTTGAATCTACAATCAACATTTATGAAGCCTTTTTATTTACTTGTGTGCTAGTATAGTCTGTCTGCAATTCCTTGATATTAAAATAATGTTTTTACATTATTAATATAATGATATTTTAAAAAATAAATAATAAAATAAAATATTTTAATATATTTAAAATATATATATATATATATATATATATATATATTTATAAAATATATTTTTCAAATCAGATATGCACATTTAAAATGTAAAGCTCTAGAATTATATATTTATTTCTATAATGTATATTTACATTATATAGTGATATTTACTGTTGATAAAAATTCATATTTATGATTATATAAACTAAATACTTATAATAATTATATAAATATAACTATAAATAGATTATAATTGCATATATTGACATGTAACTTAAAATAATTATTATTAGTAATATTATGTAATATTACATATTGTTGATAAATTACATTTTAATAAGTATAGAAATTACAATAACTAATATGTAAATGTTTTTTTAGATATATTTTATATATATTATATTTATAAATTATAAATCCTAGCTCCCTCTGTTTATCAATAGCAAGTAGCATATCATGGTATGTCAGTGTGTCTGACGTTGGTACTTCATTTATTACAAACCAGGAAAACTGTTTGTCAAATTGTTCATGGGGTCTTTAAATGCAGTAGTTCGAAATAAATTACATATTTGTCAATTATAGCAGCTAAACCTGGTTTACATCACATACAACTTCATGATCCAACATAGAGTTGCTGTTCTTTACATTGCCATTGTCTCATCGGGCTCTGTGTAGCTTGCATGTGAACCCTCTCTGGCCTTGCTTTCCCATCATGCCGTGGTGCAGCCGGCTGTCAAGCTTCCACTCGCCACACTGTCGCCTCGCCTTTAGCACAGCACTCTGTTCACAACGCTGACGGTGTTTCATAGTAACTTTACACATTTGGTGACTAAACTAGGATGTGAAGCTTGGGTGCCACACTCCTGCCTGATCGTACTGCGCTTTTACTGTTTGGCTTGGGCTTAATAACACATTTCAAAATGTTTTGGATCCAGGAAAAAGATTAGTTATACGACCCACCCACAGTGCCAGTTGGCTATATCATAAAATAATATTGATTTATATATGATGTTTGTGATGTTGTTTGAGGCATTTTGATGGGTTTATGTTACTCTGGTGTTTACAACCACTTGCATGCATGCATGCAGAAGAATTAAAAACCTGATGCTAAATGCAGGTCACAGAAAACACACAAAAAGACATCAAAATATTGTTCTGTGACCCGAGGCCTTGTTGATTCCCACCTCTAATAAATGCTGTTATGTAACCAGAAGAAATGAATCAGAAACGAAGCCCCCATGAGTGCTGGCTGTATCCACAGTTTGAAACCTGGCTGTGTTCTGACTCGCATACTAGCATACTACTCAAGCTATTTCTGCAGTATGCGACGCATAATTTTCTGTATGCGCTGAATGCATTGATTAGCCTGCCAAAGCTATATATGCATAAGCTTTTTGAAAGAAATTAATAATTTTATTCAGCAAGGATGCATCAAATTGACCAAAAGTGACAGTAAAAGACATTTATAATGTTACAAAAGATATTCATTCTATTCTTTTGAACTTTCAGTTCATCAAAGAATCCTGAAAAAAGTGGTTTCCACAAAAATATGTATCAAAACAAATGTTTTTAAAGAGATAGTTCACCCAAAATTATCTCATGATGTACTCACCCTCAAGCCATCTTAGGTGGTGTATATGACTATCTTCTTTCAGACGAACACAATCAGAGATATATTTAAAAATATTCTGGCTCTCCCAAGCTTAATAATGGTAGTGAATGGGGGGCGTGTTTTGAAGCCATGAAAAATGCATCCATCCATCGTAAAAATAATTCATACGGCTCAAGGGGGTTAATAAAGACCTTCTGAAATGAAGCGATGGGTTTTTGTAAGAAACATTTCCATATTTAAAACTTTATAAAGTATAATGCTTAGGAGAGCTAGGATATTTTTAAATATATCTCCTGTAAAAAAAAAAAAAAAAGGTCATATACACCTAGGATGGCTTGAGGGTGAGTAAATCATGGTATAATTTTCATTTTTGGGTGAACTATCCCTTTAACATTAAAATGTTTCTTGAGCATCAAACCAGCATATTAGAATGATTTCTGAAGAATCATGTGACACTGAAGACTGGAGTAATGATATTGAAAATTCAGCTTTGATCACAAAAATAAATTACATTTTACAATATATTCACATAGAAAACAGCTATTTTAAATGATAATATTTCACAATTTTTACTGTATTTTTGATCAAATAAATGCAACCTTGGTTAGCAGAAGAGGCTTCTTTCAGACATATTAAAAAATGTTAATGGTAGTGTATTATTTAACAAATATTGATCTGCTTTCTTCCTCAACAGAAGCATGCAAATAAGACCAAGTCCTTTGCATTCGCTGCTTTTTGCGCGTGAGAAAACTAAACACTAAGACAATCTTTTTAGGGAGGTCACTTCAGTACAAACAATGAGCTCATAACCACTACATTAACATGCATACGCTCAGTAAATAGCATGCACATCCATCGACATCATCTCTATCTACACGGACACCTTTAAACAGTGTTACTCCATGCAGACGTCACGTAGCCTATAAGTCAGAGTACTTAAGTTCGATTATGATGTTTAATGGGCCTTTACTAATATTTGGATGCTGTTTTGTGTTTGTTTCCCCTCTGTTTGCGCAGATCATCTTGAAGTAAACCACCGAAGAGGAACGGGGTGTCAGGAAGCTGCTTTGAGAAACCCAAAAAGATCCCCGTGTAAATACGACCTGCCCTCCCCGTTAGAACTACAGCAACCTGCATGCTAAAGCGTAAACACATTAGCAACCCACTACACAATACACACACCATATACCTGTTATGCTTGGAAAAGTGACTCAACCGGTTTCTAACTTCAAAACAAAAGATATAAAAAAACGAAACAAGAAAATATATATGAATATATATAAATATATATATATATATGTCAATGTACAGCACGTTTCATAGAGGCATAAGTGAGATTCATCTGAATGATCGGTCACCCGTCAGATGTAATGTGTATTTTTCTCCCATGGTTGTTTTAAATGAAAAACAAATGCACAATGTTCACCCTGAGCGAATGACGAGCGACGCAAGGAAACACACACATACACACACACTAGGTTTGCACTGTCAGAAATAGTGCTTAATATTAAGTGCTTGATTGTCTTGAACGGGAGGACGTCTCCTGCAGAGTATGTCTTAAACATCCCCATGCACCCTCCGGATAGGGGAAAGAGGGGTTGCTTGATTTTTATTTCTTGTTTTAATACACAACACCGAATGTCACATTGCGGACAAAACGAAGATTGTCTACTGGTCAAAATGCGCCTCCCTCCAGTTTCTCCTTCTTGGACTTGAGCTGATCCGTCTTTGGAAACGGAAATGATTCGATTATCGCTGTTCTTCATCCCCAACGGCCAAAGAAAGGTTTACTCTGACACGAAGTGTGAACATAAACAGTCGGTGTCGGAAGTGCGAATGTGGCAAACCACGTGCCATGCAACCATGTTTCTGTCTGCGTCTCTGCTAAAGGACTGTGTTTTACTCCTTCCTTTTTTGTTTTTAAATGGACGGTGAATGATTTCGATGTGTCCGTGGGAACACTGGCCATCAGGGAGTCGACTCTGGCTTCTATCCCGTGCCAAGGGCTTACATTAAACTGGAGAGCTGCTGTAAACAAACTCGTACACACTCATACACGAGACGGACTTCTCCAATTTGTCTGGGGCCTGTTCGTCGTCCCAATCACACGGTGCCCAGCGAACGGAAAACGTGAGGAGGAAGGGGGCGCGAAACGTTGCAGTAGACGATCTCTGACGCGTCTCTCGCCGATAATCCTGTTTTATTTGATAAACAGTAGAAGTGCCTAAAAAATATATTTTACACAGCAAGCATCTTGAGAAGATGACTTTATGTGGGGTTGGGGGTTATAAAAACACTCTTTGGTGTCAAAAAGCAAGTAAAGCTCCCGAAATGATCTTGGCCCATTTGGACAAAAGAAAAGAGACAAGAAACACGTAGACTTAAATGCATTTCATACACCACCATGGTCTGTTTCATTACACAACATGGATGTTGCTAGAAATTGGTGCAGAACTGAATAGGTAGAATGTTGATTGACATCAGAAATGTAAAGGAATTTTGTCAGGACGAGCTAAATGTCTGTAACGCGTGACGTATGAGTTTGGTAAACGATTGTCATAGCGGTGTGTTCTTAAGCAGTTTGTTGTTGAGTCAGGACTGTCCGTTCTGTCGTTTTCTTACTATAACGAAACACCTAACAGCATCGTTTAATTTTTATTTGGATGGTGTTTTTTTTTGTTGTTGTTGTTTTTGTTTTTGTTTTGTTTTTTTACCTGGAATAGTGTTGTCAAAAATACCGACTTGGGTACCAAATGTGACAGCATTTCCCCCTAGCATCAGCGTTTTGAGCGCTGTTGAGCGGATTCTTGAGCGGATAGTTCACTTTAAAATGAAAATTACCCCAATCTTTACTCACCCTGAAGCCATCCTAGGTGTATATGAATTTCTTCTTTCGGATGAACACAATCGGAGTTATATTATTAAATATCCTGACGTGTCCAAGCTTTATAATGGCAGTGAGCTGGGCCAACAAGTTTGAACCTCAAGAAAGTGCATCCATCCATCATAAATGTACTCCACACAGCTCCGGGAGATTAATAAAGGCCTTCTGAAGCGAAGCAATGTGTTTGTGTAAGAAAATTATCCATACTTAAGTAAAATATCTAGCTTCCGCCAGACCACCTTCCATATTCAACTTACGAAAAAGGATTACTGACGTTGCGTCAGTTACGTTTTTTTCTTAAGTTGAATACGGAAGGTGTAGGATATGGCGTAAGCAATTTGAACTGCGAGAGGCGATACATTTTCTTCGGTCTGGTGGAAGCTAGATATTTTGCTTTGAAACTTGTTAAATATGGACATTTTTTTTACACAAACGCATCGCTTCGCTTCAGAAGACCTTTTTTTTAACCCCCCGGAGCCGTGTGGAGTACATTTATGATGGATGGATGAACTTTCTTGAGCTTCAAACTCGTTGACCCCGTTCACTGCCATTATAAAGCTTGGACGCGTCAGGATATTTATTAATATAACTCTGATTGTGTTCATCAGAAAGAAGGAAGTCATATACACCTAGGATGGCTTGAGCGTGAGTAAATCTTGGGGTAATTTTCATTTTAAAGTGAACTAATCCTTTAAACACCTCTGATTGGCCATTGTGTTCATACACTCAACAGATATGTCTGTGATTGGCTACAATGAACAACGCTTCAAAAACATATAGACAAATAGACATATTTGATGCTCTTACCGAGCACTTAGCCATTCACAGACATATCTGTTGAGCGTATGAACACAATGGCCAATCAGAGGTGTTTAAAAATCTACTCAACAGCGCTCAAAATGCTAGGGGGAAATGCTGGTATTGTCACATTTTTAAAATTTCAGCACCGACTTAGTGCCAAAGTCAGTACTTTTGACAACATTAACCTGGAATAAGTGCACACAGCCTTCTTCTCCTCCCTGATTTCTGATGGGCGAAGCGTGTTTGTGCATGTCTGAATGCATCGGTGTGAGCGTGTGCATGCCTGCGTTACCGATCCAATCAGAAACATCATGTCTTTTCATGGTGCTCAATTAACACAGACAATCCACAAAGAGAAGTTTGGTTTCGCAGGAATATGGCACTGGTCTTAGCATTTTTGTTTTTAAAAAATTCATGTCATTTTTTTTTTTTTCTTTTAGGGCTTTTTTTGTGCAAAAGTTACAGTTTTAATGTAATTTTTGAAGTGGAAAGTGATTTAAATATATTTTATTGTCATTCTGTTCATTCTTTGTTTTTGTTAAATACTAGAACACAGAACAATGGTGTAACCTATTTTAAAAATGAATGTAATTTATTAAGCCAGGCTTAGCTACGTGCGGTTGTCCTTATAGCGACGGCGGCCTCAGCCAATCAGGAGCCGCTTCTAGATCTCGCGTTCGGGACGTCGCATCGCAGCGTAAGCAAGGCTGTAGAACTGCTTGTGTTATGTAAAAATGTTTATTGTATAGGTAATGTTTTACCAAAAAAAAAAAAAAACTAAAATAGAAAAAAAATGTATAAAAAAATTCTCAGTAGTATGATAGTTATTTCATAATAATATTAAGTTGTTGCTGTGGCAACCTAAAGTTGCGAATACTAAATTTTGGTATTTTTGTAAATGATGTAATTGTTAAGTTGATTCTTTCTTTCGTTTGTTCTTTTATTTTCAATTTTTTTTTTTTTTTTTTTTTTTTTTTTCTAGAGCACTGCAAAATGTTAGATTGTAAAGCAGATATTGGAACATTTCCTATGTTATGTCAAGATTATATTACCAGGAGATTTTTCGGTAGCATTTAACGGCCTCTTTATTGGTGTAACGTTTAAGATAGTAGTAAATACTCACCAGTTACAATAGTGTGACGTAACTTAAGAAACGATTCTAGAGTTCGTGCCCCCCCTTCCCTATTTTTAATTGACAAAGGATCTCAAGTACTTGTAAAGATCATTTTTTATATTATTTATGAAAGTTGTCCTGGTTTGTTCAACAACTTAAATGAGTTAACGATTGCACTTTGATTTCCTGTAACTGTAGGATGTTCATTTCAAACTGATGCACAATGAATATGGTATGGCAACACAAATCAATGATGGTTGTTTTATTGCTTTAGTTAAACCAGAGAACTAAATATTCAGTAAGCATCTTGCATGGTATTTTATGTCAAATTAAGAAGTTATTTTCAATTTAATCTGAGAAAATAAAAAGAAATATATTGAATGTTTCTATCTACACTATAGAGAAAAAAAAATCTGCACATATGATGAAAGTAACGGTTGTTCTTAATTTGGGATTTATTACACCCCAAATGAAAAAAATTGACTGATGTTGAAAAAGCACTTTGGAATCAGTTGATATACTGAGCAGACACAGCGTATCCAAACACTTTGCCTTACCTTTAGTCCATTGTTTTTAAGCTTTTGTGTTTCAGAGCTATTAATATGTACTAGGGTGTCAACAGGTCTACTGAATTTACTTCTCACCTCCATCTATATATGAATATACTATACCTATAACTAAGACATGTAAGAGTTTATTATTATTATTATTATTTCGGAGCATTGTCACTGAGAGGCCAAAAGGTTTGACGGTGTTGATGCTTTTCAATGCCCTTTTCCTGTTTGCGACGAGACGCCGTGGCGTTTTCCATGCCGCTCTCAAGAGATTGTGGGTATTTACGCTGTGCTGCTTGACTTCCATCAGTGATGCAGTAGCCCATTGGCACACACACATTCACAGAGATAATATGAGAAGAATATTATAAACCAAGCCCTCTTTGGATAATATTAGTTTTCATGTAACCATTTTAAATGTTTTATTTGTGCATATATATATTATGTGCTATTTTATGTCATATAGTCAAATGTTTTTGGTTCCAGAAAAATAGTGTAAAATCTATTGAGACAATATGAATAAAGAAAGAGAAAAAGGACGGATGTGTGCTGTATTGTATTTGTCCATTTGCATGATAATGTGTGCAACAACAGGGTTTCTGCGGGTCTTAAAAAGGCCTTAAAGGGGTAGTTTACGCAAAAATTAAAATTCTGTCATTTACTCACCCTCAAGTTGTTCCAAACCTGTATGAATTTCTTTCTTCTGCTGAAAACAAAAATATATTTTGAAGAATGTCGGTAACCACACAGTGCATGGACCCCGTTGACTTCCATAGTATGGAAGAAAAGTACTATGGAAGTCAGTGGCATTAAATATTAAGTGTATTGCAAAAGAATTGATATATTCCTCAGTATTTAGGTCTTCTTTTCCAGTACAAATATCTAAACTTCTTTAAATCAAGATACATTTACTTGCAAATGTTAAAAAAAAAAAGAAAAAGTCTTGAAAAATTCGCTACAAAATGAAGTGAGTTTAGGCTTAAAACAAGAACAAATATCTGTCAATGATTTATGAAAACTTCCCTTTGAATTAAGTTTATTTTTCTGAGTCCATTGGCAGATATTTGTTCTTTTTTAATCATGAACTCACTTCATTTTGATCAATTTCACAGAAAACAAGACTTGCCATTGATTTCACAGACGAGGCTTAGGCCTAGTTCCAAACAAATGCATGTTTGAGCTGTTTTAACTGAAAGTAACTAAACATATCTTATATGTCGGCATCATTGTTTTGTCTCAAGATGCACACAAGTAATGTTTTTTTTCTAGTGCACGTGTATAAAAGCTACTTAAATGTCCTAATTAAACTAGGCCTAATCCTGGCTAAGTCCTGCCTGTGAAACCGGGCCTTAATATTTTGTGTGATTTTGCATCTCAAGTAAATGCGTCTTAATTTAAGAATCTTTTTTGTTCTGGAAAACAAGTGAAAAATACTGAGCAAGATCATCACTTTTATGCAGTGTGATCAGAAGGTACAGTATAAGATATTTACCATGTTCTAATGGTTGGGAGCAGAGTGATTCAAGCTACTTTTTTTGATAAAATGAATTAGAAAGTAATGGATATCTGTTGGAAGTTGTATTTTCAAACTCTTAAGTGTTGCTTATACAACTTGGTGTGTTTCTCCCTAGACATTTACATTTAGAGAACATATTGTGTTCCCTTCAATTTATTCCTTAAATTTTCTTTACTTAAAGGGTCTTTAAAAAGGATTACATTTACCTTCATAAACCTGCAGAAACCCATTGTTCTTATTCATCATCTTTTTGCACCGTTCTGTTATCAGCAAAGTGATAATGCATCAAAATAATTGAAATTTTCTGTCTCCCAAATAACTGTTTCCATCCAATTGTCTTTTTACTGATAAAATTATGTATAACGGAAATACTATGCTATATGAATATTGTAATCATAACAGTATTATCATCTGATACCATCATTTTAATATGGTAGGGCATTAAAACCATGATATTTAAAACTGAGTGATCTTGTATTAATTGTGCCAGTCTACTGTACACTCTAGATACAGTATGATACTGATTTTACACAAGCTCTGTAGTTCTCTTGGAATGAATAGTTGATGCAAAAATGTTAATCTTGTACAAAAAAAACAAAACATATAACACTAATTTTAGCATTTACTCTCCCTTTTCGAGTGCCATGGGCAAAGCATGCTGGGAAATAGAAATCCCAGCCCAGTTTCAGTTAAACTTAAAGGCTTAGTTAACACAAAAATAAAAATTCTGTCATTAATTACTCACCCTCATGTCATTCCAAACCCGTAAGACCTTCGTTCATCTTCAGAACACAAATTAAGATATTTTTTATAAAATCTGATAGCTCAGTGAGGCCTGCATTGACGGCAAGATAATTAACACTTTCAGATGCCCAGAAAGCTACTAAAGACATATTTAAAACAGTTCATGTGACTACAGTGGTTCAACCTTAATGTTATGAAGTGACGAGAATACTTTCTGTGTGCCAAAAAACAAAACAAAATAACGACTTTATTCAACAATATCTAGTGATGGGCGATTTCAAAACACTGCTTCATGAAGCTTCGAAGCTTTACGAATCTTTTGTTTCAAATCAGTGGTTCGGAGTGTGTATCAAACTGCCAAACCATTGAAATTTCGAAATGTTTCGAAACATGATGTAACGAAGCCTCGTTTACTGAAATCACGTGACTTTGGCAGTTTGATACACGCTCCGAACCACTGATTCGAAACAAAAGATTCGTAAAGCTTCGAATAAAGTCGTAATTTTGGGGGTTTTTTGGCGCACAAAAAGTATTCTAGTCGCTTCATAACATTAAGGTTGAACCACTGTAGTCACATGAACTGTTTTGAATATGTTTTTAGTAACTTTCCGGGCATTGAAAGTATTAATTATCTTGCTGTCAATGCAGGCCTCACTGAGCCATCAGATTTTATCAAAAATATCTTAATGTGTGAGTAATTAATGACAGAAATTTCATTTTTGGGTGAATTAACCCTTTAAGTTTGTCTAAATTAATAGAAATAAGTTCATAAAACTCAAAACAATGAAACCGTTCAGTTTACTTAAAATATATCAGTTCTGTGAACCTGAAAGAAAAAGAAACGGAACTAATTTGTTTAATATAAGTTTGTCCGAATCAAACCAATTAATTATTTTGAGTGTTAGGGTTTACAGAGCCAGTTTGAAAAGTCATTAGTTGAGCAAATATTACTGATTTTTCATTTTTGGCTGAACTATTGTTATAACATTTCATTGTGATTTATTAGGACAATTTATTGTTGCTTGTACAAAACTTACATGGATTTATACCCAGTGAACTGCAGATGCATTATACATATGATTTACCACTGACGTAACTCGAGCCTGCTGTTTCTTTCTAATGAAATCTGTAGACCTTGACATGTGGATATGGATAATTTATTAAGAGGTAAGAACTGCACAACCCATAGTCTGTACATTACATAAAGACATGCTGAAATATGTATGAATGCCATTGTATTAGATAACAATATATGTATAAAAGTGGCATTTTTAAAATAAAGATAGCATTCTATTCAAGCAAAACATAGCATTCATCAGTTTGAAATACTAAAACAATAGATGTATTAAAAATTAAACTTTGACAAGGGTGGAACATGTTGATGAACTACAGTAAGTGAAGAGAAATGGTCCTGCATTCACACATTGACGTATTCAAATACTTTAATGAACCGCTGCAGACTTGCATCCTCCTTCAGTACACACAATGGCCGCATCCCTATTGCTTTCTATTTCAGGTGCTGATGCAGGCGACGCGCTGTTGCCATAGGAACAGCATCCCAGCATCATTTATTGACACGCTCCCTGCACCGCCTCTTATTGGTCGCTCAACTGGGGCTGTAACCATTCGCGCCGAAGTTAAAAGCGGAAGTCCCACCCACCTCACTCACCATTGCCTTATTAAGAACAGTGGGCGTGGCTTGTCGCACTCCTCCGCGCCCATTGAACGCTAATAGCATCAATCCCGCTATAAAACTCCTATCCTTGAGCCGAGACTGTGTGGTCTGGCTTCAGAAGGTCTCCACCCGAGAGTATGGCGGTTGAGGATGCTGTAAGATGCAGAATAGTGTGCATCTTCTATTCTGGAATGCAGCAGCATCCTTAAGGATCGGAGGGGACACGTGATGCCCTGTGTGTTCGGCGTTTTTATAGGCTAAAATGCACGTAAAGACCTCTGAGAGGCTTTTTAGAGGTTATTTCTTCAAGCAGCTGTCGGGTTCTGGCTCTTCTAGATGGTTACAGATGCCATGAAGTCCGCGCATTGGCTCTTTGTGCGCCTCTGTTATTTGTCTCTATGGTGAGTGTTGCAATCCAGCCAGCCATGGCTCCGCGTCTGCTCGACTTCTGCAATATTCAAGGCAAGTTTCCCGTCGCATCTGATCGGCTCGGACACTGTTAGCTGGTTCCATTACGCGCGTCACATCGGTTCGGCTCGGTGCGCAATGCGCGAGTATAAGGTGGTGGTGCTCGGCAGCGGAGGGGTCGGGAAATCCGCTCTCACGGTCCAGTTCGTGACCGGGACCTTCATCGAAAAGTACGACCCGACCATCGAAGACTTCTACCGCAAGGAGATCGAGGTGGATTCGTCGCCGTCGGTGCTGGAGATCCTGGACACGGCCGGTACGGAGCAGTTCGCGTCCATGCGGGATCTCTACATCAAGAACGGCCAGGGCTTCATCCTGGTCTACAGCCTGGTCAACCAGCAGAGCTTCCAAGACATAAAGCCCATGAGAGACCAGATCATCCGGGTGAAAAGGTAAGAGACGCGAGGCTCCTTCTTTGGCCAAAATCACTGCATTGTATTGCAATGATTGATGGTAATACCATGGTATTCCTTGAGATACCGTACTTTTGAGGTAGCTCCCATTGTATTAGCACCTGGTACCATAATTTTTGAACTAGTTGAACTCCATGTTGTGCATATCATAGTATTTCTTTGAAGCACATTGGAGTACCTCATAATATTAACATACTATCACAGTGTTTTTGTCAATTTAAGGTGAAAATCAATAAACTTACAGAAATGTAAGTTGGTAATTCCATGTTTTTGGATATGTACCATGGTAAATATTAAAGTAGCATGGTATTAACATGTAATACTATGATTTTACCATTATACTGCCACAATAGTTTTTTGTAAAATCAAGATGAATAGCAATAAACGATGGTATTACCATGTTTTTGTTCATGTACCATGCAAATATTAAAGCACCATGGTAGATACTATCATTTTATAAGCACCTTTTTATGTCTTATATTGATATGATAATCATTCAGTACCATAGTACATATGGTATTAACGAACCATGGCATTACCATAATTGTACCATGATATTGCCGCAATACTTTTTATAAATTCGAGGTGAAAACAATAAACTTAAAAAAAAAAAAAAAAAAAAAAGTATTACCATGTTTTTGGACATGTACCATGGTAAATATTGAAGTGCCATGTTATTAGCATATGATACTGTCATTTTACCATTGTACTGCCACAATACTTTCCTATAAATGCAAGGTAAAAACAATAAACACAAAAAATTATGCATGTTTTTGGACATGCACTCTGGTAAATATTAAAAGTACCATGGTATTATCATGTGATACTGTCATTTTACCACGGTACAGACACAGTAGTTTGTTTTGCAAGTGGTATATGAATATGGTATCATTCTGTATCATGTTACATAGGAGTACTGTATTAAAGAACCACAATTTTACCATGGTACTGCTCAGTCAAGGAGTTTGTCTTTTCTGAGTGAGGTGAACTTTCCAAGTTTTTCCAAGTTAAGAACATGGAAGCACTTGAGTGAGTGAGTGAGTGTGAGTGGAATAATATGACGGTTAATAATAACTCCAATGGGAGGCAGCGTCTGTTATAATCTTTCCATAGTTTGACCTGAGGCCTAGAAACAGATGCTGTATTGTTTGTGTTTTTTCCATATCAACCCTTAAAAGAGGTTTGAACACATTGCTTTCATAAACAGGACCTATGGAACAATTAAAAAGCGAGCGTGAGGTAAAGCACACAGAGACAAAAGATTCATCACTGTAGCTGCAAAACCTGAAAGGCCTGAATTATCATGTCAGAACCTTGAATGAGAAAAGCTTTTAAAAAGCTCTTATTTACGCACTTTTTCCAGATTGTCTTCTGGCATTCTCTATCTATTCAGATGTGTCTGGTTGATCGTGACAAATACAGTAACTGTTGCATTTGAATAGCAAAAGCACCCTTAAGTATTTGCATGACGATGACATTATGAACAGTAGTGCAGCTAGTGAAGAGGTTTACCTGTTACAGCGATGCGGTCAGTAATCGGCCACTTTACCACAGTAATCAGGTCATAACATCAATGCACATTTTCCTGAAATATATATATATATATATATATATATATATATATATATATATATGTACTTGACAGTTTTCCATGCAAAGTCTTGGCTTTGATTTGGTGCTAAATAGATTATAAAGAATGAAGTAGCCCCGTATTTAGTTATTTTTGTAGTGCATGTTTGGGTTATTATGAAGCTATTACAGCAACTGTGCATTTTCTCCATCTTATTTCTACTTGCCAAATAAACAAATACCTTCATTATTAAATAAATGAACAAATATTGATTGGAGATTAAATTATTTTACTCTATGTGAATAAAATGTGCTGAGCGATATGAGACATGAAACTTGCACAGCTCTGTGAAAGCACTTAAATAAAAATGCCTTAAATAAACACATAAATCAGGTCTGAAGGAAGCTTGAAATTCCTGTGGAAATTCCCGCCTTTAAACACACTCAGGATGGACAAACGTTTTTTGCAGCTTTATCTCTCGCATTATGAATTGAATTGGCACCGTTTATGCCAGAACCTGCAAAAATTTTCTAAACCTCTGGCACGGGTTGTTAATCTGCAGGAGGAGGCAGATACATGCTGAGACGGCTGATGATAACTACAGTAACGCTGGTGAGATTTGCACACTCACCAAAATATAAATGAGATTGCGTGCTGGTGGAAGCCAAAGAAACATCACAACTGCATTAGCGCACTGTAACCCAAAGGCTTGCTTGACTTTTGGCAGCGAGACCCTGGGAAGAGGAAATGTGGGTGGATCCATCGGTCATCTGCTTTCTATCTAATGCGAAACACTCTTTAATGAATTTAGATTAAAAATGCACATCTACGTATTCAATTTAGCTTCAGCAGGTGTTTAAAATAAATATGACACTGCCCACACACAATCTGTGCACTGTTTCACATAATCTGTGATACTAAATGTGTGCAATTCTGTGAAAAGCATTTACATATTATAAAATGTGTTAAAATTATGCTAATTGGTATCTAAAAGCATTATCAAATTAATGAGATGTGCAAATGTGTTAATGATATTCAGACTCCATGCAGATCGATATAACTTAAATAACATTTATTATATTAATGTGTCTCTTCTGCTCATGAAGGCTGCATTTATTTAATAAAAAATACAGTGAAAATTGTGAAATATTATTTCAGTTTAAAATAGCTGTTTTCTATGTGAATATATTGTAAAATATAATTTTTTCAGTGATCAAAGCTGAATTTTCAGCATCATTACTCCAGTCTTCAGTGTCGCATGATCCTTCAGAAATCATTCTAATATGCTGATTTGATGCTCAAGAAACATTTATGATTATTATCAATGTTGAAAACAGTTGTGCTGCTTCATATTTTTGGGGGGAAACTGTGATACATTTTATTTCAGGATTATTTGATGAATTGACGGTTCAAAAGAACAGCATTTATTTGACATAGAATCTTTTGTAACATTATAAATGTCTTTACTGTCACTTTTGATTAATTTAATGCATCCTTGCTGAATAAAAGTATTCATTTCTTTTTTTAAAAATTTACTGACTCCAAACTTTTGAATATATGAATAAAAACATTTTTAAAATTATTTTCATGATTTGTTATCATAACATTTTTTCTTTTGTCAAATCAACTTAAATAATTAATTTAGTTCAAATAACCATATTTTGAGTTTAAACCAATTGTCTTCATTGTATTAACTCAAATTTTTAATTTCAATTTTAAATTCAATTTTAAGGCAACTAGGTAACTTACTTTTTTAATTAAAATCAACAATTCTTTTTTACAGTGTAGAAATGAAGCAGTTCTTGGCATATTAAAGTGTGTTGCTAACTCACACCTGTGGATTGCTTTACAGTATATAATTGCTTTCCTGTAGTCATTACTATTTCTATCTATATCTAATTGAATTTAGGTGCATTCAATGCAACACATATATAGCATGTCTTTGCCTTTGTGAAGTAAACGTTGCATTCATAGACTGGATGATGGTGTAACTGCCTCCCGTGAGACCTTCCTTCTTGGAAGATGAGATTGTGTTCCTGAGGGAAACCTGCTGTTTGTGCCCATAGATATTGACATTTCACACTCATCTGAAATCAGTTTTGTGGGAGTGTTTCTGCTATTCTCATAGCTCTGAAACACATGGAAAAACCGCGTCGTGGAGAGTCTGGAGAGAGTGTAGGGAAGGCCGCTGAAGATCATGATTGCTTTTTAACCTGCTCCAATTTGCTGCTCGCTCCACTGCACCGCTGTGACCGCGAGCAAAGCTGCGGCGTATTAACATGAAGTCATCTGTCTTCATTTGTGTTTCACTCTGAAGAGAAGATTTCCTCTATTTCTGTACACCGAGAGGGTGATTATGTTTGTTGTACGACTTTAAAATTGGTTTGGCTACTTTTCTACCTTTTACTTGCATTGTGACCTTTTACTTGATGTAGCACTTGTATTTTCACATCAGTTCAGGTACTTTATACTGTGTTTAAAAACGACCTGTTATGCCCTTTTACAAACTCTTGATTTGTTTTTGGGTTCTACCAGAATAGGTTTTCATGCTTGAATGAAACACATTTTTTTCCCATATTTGACATTGTTGCAGCTGCTCTCTTCCCAATCTGTCAGTAACGCTCTGTTTAGTTTTTGTCTCTGTGAAGCCCCTCCTTCTGAAAAGCACAATGTGCTCTGATTGGTCGGCTAGATCAGTGTGTTGTGATTGGTCAACTGCTTCGAGTGTGTTTGGGAAATCCCGCCCCTTACCATAACCGTAAGTTTCAACACACTACTAACTAAGGCTACGGTCAGACTGTCAGTCCAAATCTGATTTTTGTGCATATCTGATTGAAATCCGATCAAATTTAGCCAGTGTGAATGATCAAAAATCACATTAAATGCGATTTTTAAAATCAGTTTCGAGCTGCATTCATATGTGGTTTGAAATCCTATTCAAATCAAATTTCTGGAAATCCGTTTCAGTCTGACTGCTCTGATTGGATTTTGCTGCCGTTGTTGTTTTTGGTGAATGCCTACTAATGCAACGGTACGGTGTATTGCCATAGAAATCAATGCAGATATTCTGGAAAAAGAAAGAGCGGCATGGACACAAAAATAGGAACTAAACAGTTGCGATGCACAATGTGGACGTCAGTAATTTTAGATCAGATTCCAATCGGATACACAAATAATCGGATTTGGACTGACAGTGTGAACATAGCCTAACTCAACCATGCCCTGTGCCTTTATTCTGTGTATGCCTTGGGCAGGATTATTTAAATGAGGAATATTATTACGTTCATTCCCGGAAGAAAACTCAAGACTACAATGGAGGCATTTCAGGGAGTTCAGAAACAGAGTGCACTCATATACGTAGAGTAGTGTTATCAAAAGTACTGACTTGGTACTGTAATCAGTACTTTTTGAAATTTTGAAAGTCGGTACTGAAATTTTTAAAATGTGATGATACCAGCATTTCCCCCTAGCATTTTGAGCACTGTTAAGCGGATTCTTAAACACCTCTGATTGGCCATTGTGTTCATGTGCTCAACAG